>NC_089231.1:64256503-64563005 GCF_963924675.1 Phocoena phocoena | reverse complement strand
TCAGTTTTTTTCTTGTTGTGAGGGCAGGTGATGACTTCCAAGCTCTCTACATGTTGAAGCTAAAACTGGAAGTTAGTTTTGCACTTGCTGCCCCTCCTAACAAAGGCATCTAGAAGGGCAAGGAGTTGGTGCAGCAGATGTAGCTGTAGAAAACTGTTAAGTCCAGTGTCTTGGACAAACTGGAGGATTGGAGAAAAACATGTCCACATCTGATTTCAACACAGACCCATAAGGACAACAGTGCCGGAGACACCACGGGAGCCAGGGTCACATCTGCCATGGGGACCCAACAAGAAAAGTCTATTTTCCAAAACATAAAAGAAGCTCAAAAATACACCTTGCCTCATTCCCAGCTGATAGGCGATCAAAGAACATTGTCTGCTTACAAGAGGAAAAGTACCCAGTGTCATTAGTAAATAGGGAAATGCAAATGAAAATAAAGACACAGTGCCATTTTGTGCACACCTATTTTCTGGGGGTTTTGTTGTTGGTGGTTGGTTTTTTTGTTTTTTGTTTTTTTAAGCAAAGGTGAAATTATAAAAGCCGAACATTGTGAAGTTGTAAGGCATTGCTAACAGTGCTGTAAATGAGTATGTCCGGCAGAGTGACAGGAACAAATCAGAAGATGTGTTTTGACTCAGTAATTCCTTTACTGGGATTTTTTTCCCAGACAGTAATTCTAGGGAGAACGGCCACGTGTACAGAGGTGTTTGTCCAGCATTATTTGTAAGAGCAGAAAGAAGGTCAGTAGCCTGCATGCCCAGCATTAGGGAATGATCTAGGGGACTTAGCGAGTGGACACAGTGGTGACAGAGTCCGCGTGTCCTCACTCACCTCCCCTTCCCCGACATGCAAAGCCAAGCCTCGCTGGGGAATCAGGTAGCTTTCTGTCCTGAGACTTTGCCTCTTCTCTCATCCACTTGCCAGGAAGTTCCTGGAAAGCATGCTGCGTGGTTTGCTCGTTTGGGTACGGCCGTCGCCTCCCTCAGACTCTGGTACAGAGAAAGTCTCTACTGAAGCCTGATGCGCAAAATAATAGACTGTGGACCAGCAGCATCACTGTCACCTGGAGCCCATTCAAAAGCAGAATCTCTGCTATAAGGTGGCAAACGACGGTATGTTTATTTTCCCACAATTAAACATTAAAATGCAGAATCTCAGGCCCCACCTCAGACATACTGCATTTCGGCAAACGTTTTAACAAATTCCCAGGTGATTTGTTTAAATTTTGAAAGTCTCTGTCCATTGGCTATACAGTTATTCTCAAAATATAAATTTCCATCGTTAGTTACCATTTCTCGTTAAAACGCAGCCTTGATTTTTCTCCCTCACTGCGAGAGGCTGGTTTTAACTTCTCTCGAACCCCTTCATTTGGACCAAGAATGGAGAAGTCACAGCAGCAGCTGACAGACTCCAAGGACAGCAGGATGCCATGGCAACAGCTTCCATCGGTAATTTAATTTCATCTCTGCTTTTACATCTTTCTTTCATCAGTCCTGAAGCTGGGAAATTTTTTTAATTTGGAAGGAATGTAAGATGGCTTGTGGTTGCTATGCCGACAGCAGCTACTTCCTAATGGGCTGGAATATCACACAGGAAACCAGCAGTGACGCATAGATTTTAGACCTCAAGGGGCTACAGCGAACCTTCGTCCCCTCGCTTGGCTGAGGGCTCCAGGCCCCACAGCCACACACCAGCCTGCCTTGAATTCCCTACGCAGGCTGCTTGGCCAGGCCACCCAGGGGTCTTAGGCAGACAGGGATGGAAGGCAGGTGGGGGAACCCTGTTGGAGAATTGCTTTTGGTCTTTTTCTACCCCTAAAACCCAGTGTATTTGCTTGCTGGGGCCGCGATAACAAAGCACCAGAGACTGGGCAGCTTAAATAGCAGGATTTATATCTCACAGTCTGGAGGCTGGGAGTCTCAGATCAAGGTGTCCGCCAGTTTGGTTTCTCCTGAGGCCTCTCTCCTTGGCTTGTAGACAGTCATCTTCTCCCTGTGTCCCTGTATGATCACCCTCTGTGTCTCCATCTTCTTATCTTATAAGGACATCAGTCAGACTAGATTAGGGCCCACCGTAATGGCCTCATTTTAATCTAATCACCTTTAAAGACCCCCATCTCCAAGTACAGTCACTTGAACTGGGGGGGACACAGTTCAGCCCGTTGACACCCACCTGACTGGGTCCTCGCGGAGGCTGCCTGCACCCCTGCCTCCGGGACACAGCTGAGAAGGAACCAAGGCCCTGCCCTCCGTGGCTGGCGTCCTGGTGAGGGGAGGGGGCAAGAAACCAAACCAAGAAGACGCTTGCTGGGGGGTGTTAAGGAGGGAAAACAAATCCAGCGGATGTGAGGGGGTGAGTGGTGGGCATGGTTGTCCCCCGAGCTTGGAGGGCATGGGGACACATTTGAGAAGAATCCCGGGAATGAGGGGCCTTCGGGAGAGGGGATGGCAGGTGCGGAGTCCCAGAGACGGAGCGGAGTGGCAGGAGGAGCTGTGTCTGGAGGCGGTGAGCAAGGGGGGGCTTCCTGGGAAAGAACTTACCATCGCCCCTTGCTTCTGGGAGGTGGTCTCTCAGCCCTCACAAGAGCGTCCATTTGCCTGGGGGACTGGAGCCTGAGATCAGTAAGTCATGCCTGTGTGATGGAGCCCCAGGAAGAACTCTGCCCTGACCGTGTGAAGGCCGAGTTTAATCTGGATCCTTTCTCTGCTGTAAACTGAAACCATGAGTGTGTAACATTTTCCACGAGTCCTTCTCTGAGACGGTCAAACCTGAGGGTCATCTTGGAGACCCCAAGCCTGCAGTTGGTGTCAGAAGTCCTCTCCCAACGTCCAGCTGCCTCAAAGCTTGAGGGGACAGAAGCGGGAAGTTAGGGGAGCTGGGGACCAGCCATGCCACATGGGGCATTGGAGGGACTCTGGCTTTTAGTCTGTGCAAAGCAGAAAGCTTCTGGGAGCTTTCAGAGGTGGCAGATCTGGTTGTTGTTTTAAAAGCATCTGTCCACAGAGAACACAGTTAAGGAGGCAGAGCCTGCAGCTCAGGGCCACATGGGCTGGGGCAAGGATCTAGATGAGAGGAGTGTGGTGTGGCCCTGGGCGTGGGGGCGGCTGTGGGGTGTGATGGGGAGAGAGGAGGTGAGGGGCTGGGGGTTCTGGCCGGTGCTGGGAGGGGGCAGCGCCTTCTGCCAAGGTGAGGAAGAAGGCAGCTTGATGGAGGGTGTGCAGAGCTTGAGGTCTCATGGACCTCTGAGGGGGATGCAGTCGGCAGCTGGACGTGAGCCTGGAGTGCAGGGCTCAAGGGAGTTGTCTGTGCTGGGAGCTGTTGGGGCCCCAGCCTCAGGAGGGTGGGAGAGCCGGTGACGCGGGGCCAGAGAGGAGGAGAGAGCAGAGCCCAGGACCAGAGTGAGAAAGCGGTTAAAGAAGATGACCAGCTGAGTGAAATGCTGCTCGGACTGTCCTGTCAGATGTGGCTAGGATCAGACCCGAGGTTTGGTGGGGAGGGTGGGATGGGAATCTCAGAGTGGGAGGAGCCGGGCTGGCTCTGCAGGGTTGCAGGGAAACATGGTGACAGCGGAGAGGGGTGTGGAGATGACAGCAGGTCCCATAATCTGCTGGGACCACCCAGGGAAGAGGGGACTGAGGATACAGTAGAAAGGGTGTGTGCACTGGTGGACCACATGGACTGGTGGTGGCAGGTGGGCTGGGAGACGGCTGGGAGCAGGACACAGCAGAGGGGGAGGAGCAGAAGGAGGGAGGAGTGCCATCCAGGAAGGGGGCTTAGACGGACACAAGAGGTGTGGCAGGTAGGGTAGCCAGGAGGAGGGCACTGCCCCGGAACCCAGTCTCCCCGAGCCACGCAGAGTCCCATCCACCCGGGACGGGGTCTTCCCAGAAAGTATGTGGTGTGAGAAGGGGGCCGAGGCAGGAGGTGAGACATGAGGGTGGGTAGGTGGGGGGGGGGACAGTGAGTGTGGCCCTGAGTGTGGTGACGGCGGCTGTGGTGGGGACGCCAGCAGGAGGGGGCCAGGGAGCAGAGTGGTGTCCCAGAGCGGGCTGCCTGTAACTGAGGGTATGGAAGGTGGTGACCAGGCAGTGGGTGGCAGCCTGCTGGCTGTGGCGGATGGAGGGCTTGTGAAATTGTGTAGGGAGTCATATGCAGGCTGTGGTTAAGTAAAATAAAACAGGAGAGTATAGAAAATATTAGGGCCTTGCACAAGGATGCAGATTAGATCATGAAACTTGTCCTATACATGTGGGTGCTGGATCATAATGTAGAATGTGTTTTGTACTATTTTTTACTATAGTAAAGCACAATAACGTAACATTTGCCATTTTAACCATTCTTAAGTTTGTAATGCAGTGGTGTTAAGTGCATGCACATTCTTGAGTGCAACCATCCCCCCGATTTTTCATCATCCGAAACAGAAACTTTGTACCCATAAAATATAAATTTTACTGTGGTCATAGTTAAAAACATTTGAAGGGCACTGGTCAGTGGCCAGCGAGGGGGTTCGTGTCTGGAGTCGCGCAAAGGGCAAGATCCTTGCAGGAGAGGGCCAGTGAGCTGACAGGCCAGGGCACTGTGGCTGCACTCACTTCCATTCTAAGGGAAAACTGTGTCTCCAAGAAGGAAGCCAGGAAATGCAAAGAACAACAGCGAATCTGGTGCAAAATTTTTCAAAGAATGAAGGGGTTTGAAGAAATAGTGCAAAACTAATCGAAGTGCCCCACTACCACTCATAGCTAGATATTTAGGTTAGTATTGAGCAGCCAGGAAAAATGTTAAAAAACCTGCAATAAAAAAAAAAACCTGCAATAACAGAAAAAAAGCAGGATACAAAATTATAAAACTTTGGCTCACATTAAAATTAGGATTTTTTTTTCAGCAGAGGACTGGCTGAGAAAAAATATTTGCAATAGCAAAAACAACCAAAGCTTAATATTTTAGACAATCAAAGGAATCTTGAAAATTCACAAGAAAAAAGAAACGCAGTTGGAGATGGAAGGAGACCTGATAGGCTCAATAGTTCATGAAAAGGTGCAAGAACCGTCTTCAAGTCACTTAGCAGCGGGCTCTGTGGAAGCCGGGAGCTGGGGACGTGGCCGGGAGAACGGCCGCGCTCCAACAGCAGATGGGACTCACCCAGAGGCACCGAGAGCTGTGCGGATACATTGCATCGCAGGAAGGAAACAAGATCAATCAAGGGCGCTACCATGTATAGGAAGGATATCTACGCTGTGACGCAAACGGGGTGGGCTGATGCTGATGCTGGGATTTAAACATCAATCTAGGGAGAAAGGCCGGGGGACCCACACAATGAACACAGGGGAGGCCTGCGGGGCGGCGTGCGGACGCGGGGCGGGGCGGGCTGTTCGGGGCTTCCCCACGGGCCACGTGTGCATCCAAGGCGCTCAGGTCCAGCAGCTCGGAACGGCCGCGATGGGGGCGGGGTGGCGACGCGGAGGACCCGCCCTCGGGACGGGGTCGTCGAGGGGTCCGGCCAGGAAGCCCGGCCCGCGCCCCCGCCCCCAGCCCCCAGGGCTGTGAGCCGGCGTGGCCTCGGCCGACCCACGTGTGCCGGGAAGAGCAGGCGACCGCCAGCTTCCCGGACTCGTGATTCAGACCGCCACAGAAACCGCTGGCCGAGATCTCAGCTGTGGGCAACCCGCGCCTGCGCGCCGCGCTCCTCTTTTTGAGCCCGCCCCGCCCTAGTCCCGCCCCATCCCCGCCCCTTGCGGCCCCGCCCCCGCTTCCCTCGACTCTCACTGGCGGGATCCGAGGCCGCGCTCGGCGGGCCGGCCAATGGGAGCGCGACGCTCCCCCCAGCGGCACGTGCGCCCTGCCCTGCCCAGCTGAGGGCGAGCCGGCCGAGCTGTGGGCGGGGGCGCGCGGGGCGGGGGCGCGCCGTCGGGGCGGGGCGAGGGGCGGGGCGCGCGGCGTGTCTGGGGGTTGGGGCGCGCGCTGATTGGTCGGCGCCGCGCTCCCAGGCCGTTAACGGCGGCGCGGCGGGGCAGCGGCTTCAAAACAAAGGGCAGGCGGCCCGGGGGCGGCGGCGGTGGGCATGTCTCGCGCGCAGCCGGAGAGGCAACGGCCGCAGCGCGTCCCGGGCCGCGCCGGGGCCGCCGGAGAGCCGCGCCCGCGCTGAGCGAGGCCGGGCCGATGGGCGCTGCGGGCTGGGGCGCGGACCGGCGGGCGGCGGTGAGTAGGGCGGGCCCGGCGGGCGCACCGGGCGGTGTCGGCCGTGGGGTGGGGGGCGCGCTGCGGCGAGACCACCTGCGTTCGGCGCGGACCGCGACTCCGGGTCAGGAGCGTTTCCCCGGTTCTCCCTCCTCCCGCCCTCCCCACCCCGCCCTGGAGAAGGCTCGGGAGGAGCCGCCCGCCTGACGATAACAGGCTTTTCCCCTAAAAGAAAGGTCGCGCCTGGGGAGGGAAATGAGGACAAAAGGGGCCTCCCAGCGTGTTCACAGAAGGGGGGCGTTTCAAGTTGCCCACGTGAAGGGCGAGGCCGAAATGCCTCGCTCCGCATTCGTTCCCCACTTGTGGCACCGACTGAGTTTCACGGGCGCAGAGCCTGCAGGAGCCTGACTCCTCTCCCGGGCGGGGCCGGTCTCCAACGGGCATCGCCGGGAGTCCAGGTTACGTGTCAAGTTCTGCGTGGGTAAGGGCTGCAGTTCCGTCTTAGATGGACCACGGTGTGGACGACGTTGGCGTCCCCACCCCAAGCTTCTTCTGTGCAGTTGCATTTTTCTTCTGTATGAAATATACATACCTCAACCTGTTGTTTCCTTGCAAAGAATGTTATTCTTTCCACCCATAACCCTCAATCTCCTGAACTCCTACCTAGGCCTCCTTCCTCCGGGGATGGCCTTCAGGTGCGTCCCTGAGCAAGCTGCTGCTCTCCCTGCACCTGTGCCTGCTGCGGCCTCCGCTCTGCTCCGAGATGGAACACACGTTGGTTGAGCCCCTGCCCCTCCGCGGCAGCTGTGCTTAATCCCGGTGTTGAGTGTTGCGATCCTGCCCGGGTCCCCCCGACCCTCGCCGTGGGATCTGGTCTGAGGGGAGCTAATTCAGGCTCTGGGAGCCCCTCCCGCTGCCTCCCCTTGCATCTCAGGGGCTAGAGTGTCTTCTGCGTGTGGGAGCCCCTCAGCCAGGACCAGGGGGACCCCATCTTAGCATAGCTGTAGCACAAGTCTTGGCCTGTAGTGGGCACTTTAAAAAAGTAACTGAATGATCTTAATTACCAATCTGATTAATCGTTTTTCTGATTTTATTTTTTTTAATTTTATTTATTTTTGGCTGCATTGGGTCTTTGTTGTTGCGCGCGGGCTTTCTCTAGCTGTGGCAAGTGGGGGCTACTCTTTGTTGTGGTGCGCGGGCTTCTCGCAGCGGCTTGTTGCGGAGCACGGTCTAGGTGTTCAGGCTTCAGTAGTTGTGGCACACGGACTCAGTAGTTGTGGCTCTTGGGCTCTAGAGCGCAGGCTCAGTAGTTGTGGCACACGGGCTTAGTTGCTCCATGGCATGTGGGATCTTCCCGGACCAGGGCTCAAACCCGTGTCCCCTGCATTGGCAGGCGGATTCTTAACCACTGCAGCACCAGGGAAGTTCCCGTCTTTCTGATTTTAAATCAACTTCTTTATTTTGGAAACTTTAGATTTACACAAAAGTTGCAAGGATAGTACAGACAGTCCTGACGTGCCCCGCACTCCGTGTCCCCGGTGTTACCATCCCATGTTGCCATGGTATGTTTGCCAAAGTTAAAAACTGTTAGAGGTATATGCCTTTGACTAAACTCCAGACATTACTTTTTCCATTTTTGAAGCACTAAAATTTATAAAGCTCTTTATGTTGAGAGCCTTTGACCCCCTACCTGCCTTCACCAGGTTCCGCCAGGATCCTCTCAAGGGGCGGGGGTGGCGGGTACAGAGGGCAAGGACTTTCCATGCAGTGTCTTTTTCTCCCTGGTAGGCTGATGAGTGGAACATAGTTTCAAATATGAAGAAGCAGTAGAAGTCCCCTGCTTTAAAACCTTCTCATCTCTGACACTTTATTCGCAAGTCACTTGCTTTTAACTTCTTAGAAAGTAGTTAGATCTGCTAATCAGCAAAACCTGCAGGGAGTGGGAATTGTGAGCAGAGAGTTGAGTGAGGGGAGGATGGAGAAAGTTCTGAACCGCCAGGTCACTGGAGGCTGAGGGTTCCGGGGAGGACAGTGTGAGTTGAATTCAGCAAAGAAGTCGAGAGAATGAGGTCCAGTCAGCTGCCGGCGACATCACTCCCGTGATAGTGGCACCGGCACTGCTGAAAGCCTGTTGCCGGTGATGGAGCCAAGCCACGTAGTCCATACCTGGGAAGCCTGAGAACCAGGACCAGGGTTCCCCATGGGGTTTGTGAGGCGTTGAGACAGCTTGCCAACCCTCGGCTACTGCAACAGCAACCTGACACCTGGTGTGATTCTTGGATCCTCCGTGGGACTCACGATTCACCCCCATTTTACAGATTGGGTACCAGCTCAGCTTGAGGCCCCACAGGCTCTGCGTATGTGGCTTGGCTGGGTCTAGCCCCCTCAGCAGCCTGACTCCCGCCGCCACATGGCCCCCAAAGCCCCAGCACCGGCCCCATTCTGGCTTCTCTCTGCCTCTCTGTTTTTTCCCTTCCCTTCCCCAACACAGGGATGCTTAATTATGTTTCAATTAGCATGTGCTTAATAAAATGGCATAAGATTCCCAGGCTCTTTCCTCCCACTTCCAGCTGAAGACAGGGCAGCCCTCCCTCTGTCATGCCTGCATCTTCCCTTCTTAGCGAGGAAAAAGGCAACCTCTGCTAGGAGGCATCCCAGGGCCACGGCTGGGAAACTTAGTTAGTGGGAGAAATTAAAAAGAATGTATCACAGGTTCTTAGAAAAGAAAGGCTCAGTGCCAGCGCCCTCCTCAGCAGTCTGGTGGGAGGAGGTGGAGGCAGGCCACGCTGGGGGAATGAGGGGGCTGGTTACGGGGGGACGTGGGGGCAGCTGGTGGGGCATGAGGGCAGAGGGGGCTTCATCTAAGGGCACAGGAGGCGGCCGGGAGAACTGAAGGAGTCTTCTTGCCCCTCCCAGCGGGTCCAGGAGTCCAGGAAGGCTGCGGTTCCAGGGATGTGGAAAAGAGCTTTTCACCCTCTAATTTAAGTAGGAAGTCCATGTGTGCGAAGGGAAGCTGGTACTGCCCAAAGCAAATTGTACACGTGCTGTTGCTCTTTGAAGGACACCTTCCATGCCCCCCCCCAACACCTGTGGGCCCATGTGCTGTGTGTGTGTGTGTTTGTGATCAGTACCTACACTTGGTATCAAAATCAAAAGTTACAAAAAAGTAGATGGTGAGAAGGAAGTGGCTGAGGCCCCACCTTAGAAACAGTTCTGTTAAGTCCATCAGTGCATTTGGCCAGTCTCTTGGTGAGACGGGAGATGGTTTCTAATCTCTAGTTATTACAGGCAATGTTGTAACAGCCTTTTCCTGGGTTACTTTGCACAGGGGCCAAGCAGCCTGCGGGGAAATGCCGGGGATGGACCCTGGGCCTGGGGCCTGCACCTGGGAGCGCCAGTGGGTGCTGCCAGATGGCAGTGATGTCCCAGGTGCCTTCGCCAGTGGGGTTGTCAACTTTAAAAAATTTTTGCCAACCTGCTAGGTTGTAAGACAGGTACAGTGTGCCTTTGGTTTGCATCCGTTTGTGATGCTCACACCTGCTCACGTGTCTACAGACACGTGTTTACAGGGGTCCAGGGTGTAGATTCTCAGCTTTGAATCCAGCTGCACAGCTTGCTTACTAGCTCTCGGGGTGTCCGTTTCCCTGTCTGAACGGTGGGACTAATCAGACCACTCGTGTCTTAGGGCTGCTGTTAATTCATGGGATTCTCATAGACCAGCAGCAGCCTGGGCCACAAGGCTCTTGGGCACCTCGTGATGGTGCTGGATGGGCTGCTCTCTCCTTGCTGGATGGGACAGGCGCGTGGGCAGCACCTTGGCCTTCTGAGCTGTGTTCTTCCCCACTGTTGCCAGCGCTGGAGCTTGTGCACCAGCCCCAGGGAGACCCGCTTCCTTGCCCGCTTGTGCCTCCGTCCCTCCAGATGGGCGAGGCAGGGCTGGGAGGACAAGTGAACCCATATGGGGACGAGAAGGGCCGGGAGCCCACGCCCTCCCGGGAGTGTCAGCTGCTTGCTTGGGAGCTGGTTCTCAGGGTTTGTCTTTGGAAGCGTGGTAACAGCACCATATGGACATGGGCCTGATTTACGCTGTCTTAAAATAAATATCCATGCTTATTTTAGGAGAGAAACTTCTGGAATCCAGAATGTTGTTTTTGGCCTAAGAACTTACCCCACACTAACATCTTCGTGGGGTGGTGGCTGCTCCCCAAACCCCGGGGACACAGCGGCTGCAGTAGAAGTGAGGCACGTGATGCATTGCACCTCAGGTACTAAGGTGGGTCCTGACTTGTCAGCAGGTGTGGTTGGAAGAGCCCGTCTGTGTACTGGTGGCTGGAGAACTTGGCCAGGATTTCCCTGCCTCGGGGACAGCCAGCCTGAAAGCCTAGTTAAATCACGACATGCTTCTCTGTGACTGAGATCCAGCCAGGTTGAGCCGCTGCTCCGCTAGGACCCCTGGGAGGGCGGTGACAGGGGCAGAGGGCGGGACGCCAGGGTGGGAGGCACACCCAGCCTTTGAAGGGTGACTGTAGGTGCTGAGGATGGACCAGGCTCCACAAAGGTGACAGGAACCCGAGAGTGGGGCTGCTCCGAGGGAAGGGGCGTTCAGGTAGGCCCCCGGCATGTGGGGGGCATTCACGGCATGGAGAAATTCAAAGAAACAGAAACACTTGGCAAGTTGCCACTTTATTTTATTTGCGGGATCTTAGTTCCCCCACCAGGGACTAAACCCGGGCCCCCTGCAGTGGGGGACGGAGTCCTAACCTCTGGACTGCCAGGGACGTCCTAAGTTTCCCCTTTAAATAAGAGTCGCCCCATCAGAGGCCACTCTGATTTAGAAACGAGGGGTGTCCTGCTTTCTAATTATGAGTCAGAGTGGTGTCATTTGTCTAAAGGATGGGCTAAGTGAAGCCCGTTTCTTTAGTCTCTGTTCAGGTCACTGGGAGCCGTGCTTCTGCCACTAACGGGGCCCAGGACTCTGAAGGCCTGAACCACCAGGGATAAGAGAGGAGTTTATTCATTTAAGGGTCCTTTAAATACAAAGAGAAAAACTCAGGTGAAGATACTGAAACAGACAACATGTGTTCAGTCAGCACTGCAGTCAGAACAAGCGCTTTCCGTCCTTGCTAAGGCTGGTTTTTCTGTCCTGAGCCGGGATACCCCAGCCTTGGTGAGTCTGAATGACCCTGAAATGACCGCTCCCAGGCCGGCTCCGGTGCAGCACGAGCTCCCCTCTGGCTGCTTCTGGCCTCTGACGTGATGGAGTTCAGGACACGCCACCCCAACGTGTGGCACCTAGGCTTCCTGAGTATCTTAAGCTTGAAGGAGTTTGAGAAAACAGCAGAAGCGGGGTGGTCAGAGTGACCTTCTTCCCTGAACCCGGCCATGAAACTCCCCTTTGAGAGGGCCCTCTCCCTGCACCAGGAAGAGGGAAGGCAGGGAATTGGGGCTGAGAAATCTGTATAAACAAACCTTGTCTTGTCTTCCTAGTTACTCCTTCACCATGGACCACCCCAGCCCAAACCCCTCCAGCCTCGTCAGTTCTTCACAAACTTACTGATTCCTTGTCTAAAAGGTATAAAAACTTCCTGCTCCTGTTACTCTGTTAGTTTCATTTTCAAACCCAGCCAGGGACCCTAAGAGGGTCAAGGAAAACTTTCCCTCCCCTGCAGACACTTGTAAGATAAGTTCTAGACTCAAAGCTCTCTCTGTCTCGCTGACTCCCTGGCTCATTTGTACACACACATACACCCTCCTGGATTGTGATTTGAATTGCATTTAACAATTACTTTGGGGACGGTTCATATTTTTACAGTATCTTCCAGTCCTGGTCATGATTTAGCTCTCCATTGCTTTAGGTTTTTATTATACCCCTCAGAGTTTTCTAATGTTCTCTGTAAAGGTGTTTCTGGTCTTTGAATGTGCTCTTAGATACTTTATTGTTACACTGTTGTATGAGAGTATGTTTTCCCTTATAAGCCTTTTCTTGATTTACCAGCTGGCTGGGACTTCTGGTACCGTTGAATGGAAGTGGCAGTGTAGAGAGCATCCTGGTTTATTCCTGATGTCAAAGATAATGTTTTCTAAGTTTTACCATTAAGCATGATGTTTGCTGTGAGTGGTTTTGGGATTTTTTTATTTGTTTGGTAGATGCCTCGTAAAAGGTAAGGAAGTTCTCTTACAATCTTAGTTTGTGTGGAATGTTTTTTAAATTGTGAATGGATGTTAAATTTTTGTTGAATGCTTTTTTTTTTTTGCATCTATTGAGATAAACAGAACAATTGGTGGTAAATTTTTCTGATATTAAATGATCTTGCATTCCTGTGATAAAATCACCTTAATTATATTGTACCATCCTTTAAAGTACTGCTAGACCCTGTTTGGTCATATTAGGATGTTTGCATCTTGGTTTTTTTGAAGAAACTTACAATGAATTCCTTTTTTTTTTTTTTTCCCTGCACCGCGGGTCTTTCAGGATCTGTTCCCTGACCAGGGGTTGAACCGGGGCTACAGCAGTGAAAGCCCAGAATCCCAACCACTAGGTCACCAGGGAACTCCCCTGAATTCCATTCTTGTACTGCCCTGACCCAGGTTTGGTGTCAGTTTAAGCTGCATCAGATGGTTGGAGAGTGCTTCCCCTTTCTCTTTCCTGAAAGAGTTTGTGTTGGATTGGAATGAATTCTTCCTTGAATATGGTGGAACTCTTCAGGGAAGCTCCTTGCCTGTAGGTGTGTTTGATTTGCATTGATATGTGTGCATATTGGGGGAGGAGACTTTTTACCAGTGATTTGATTTCCTTGATGTTTATAGGATTATTCAGGTTTTCTATTTCTTCTTGAATCATATCTATTTTTTTATTTTTTATTTTTATTTTTATTTTTTTGCGGTATGCGGGCCTCTCACTGTTGTGGCCTCGCCCGTTGCGGAGCAAAGCCTCTGGAAGCGCAGGCTCAGCAGCCATGGCTCACGGGCCCAGCCGCTCCGCGGCATGTGGGATCTTACTGGGGCGTGAACCCGTGTCCCCTGCATCGGCAGGCGGACTCTCAACCACTGTGCCACCAGGGAAGCCCGAGGATTTTTCTAGTTATACTTTATTATTGATTTCTAATTTAATTGTATTGTGGTCATCAGAGAATATACTGTGGTTTCAGTCCTTGAATTTGTTGAGATGTGCCGTGTGGTCAACTTTTGTAAATGTGTGCAGTAAATGAGTCTGTGGTTCTTAGATACAGTTTTCTACATGTATTTTAATTCCAGTTTCTTCATCACAATGTGCAAATCCTGTATATCTGCCCTCGTTTGTGTTGTTCTACCAGTTAGTGAAAGATGCAGTAAAATATATACTATATTTTATACAAATATATACTATGTATTTATATATACTAAATGTACTATAAATATATAAATTACTATGTAAACTATATACTACAATTACTAGTCCTATTTTGATTATAAATTTATCTCAAGGTTTTTTCAATTTTTGCCTTACATATTTTGAGACTGTTATTAGGTAACAGTATTTACGCTTGCTGTTTATCTCCCTACTGTTTTATCTCATAAAGTTTTTCGATTAAATATTACTGTGTAGGGACTTCCCTGGTGGCACAGTGGTTAAGAATCCACCTGCCAATGCAGGGGACATGGGTTCGATCCCTGGTCCAGGAAGATCCCACATACCCCAGAGCAATTAAGCCCGTATGCCACAACTACTGAAGCCTGTGTGCCACAACTACTGAAGCCTGTACACCTAGAGCCCGTGCTCTGCAACAAGAGAAGCCACTGCAGTGAGAAGCCCGCACACCACAACGAAGAGTAGCCGCTGCTCGTGGCAACTAGAGAAAGCCTGCATGCAGCAACAGAGACCCAATACAGCCAAAAATAATTTTAAAAAATTTTAAAATGTTACTATATAAGCAAAATATGAATATATTTAATATAGCTTTTACTTTATTATTATTTTTCAATATTTGTTTTTAGTTTGGCTGCGCTGGGTCTTTGTTGTGGCATGCGGGCTTCTTAGTAGCGGCATGCAGGATCTAGTTCCCTGACCAGGAATCGAACCTGGGCCCCCTGCATTGGGAGTGCGGAGTCTTACCCACTGTACCACCAGGGAAGTCCCTTTATTATTTAAATACCTTTTTCTATCCTTTTGCTACTTTAACTTCTTTTTTTTGTTAATTTTTATTGAAATATAGTTGATCTACAATGTTGTGTTAGTTTCAAGTATACAGCAGAGTGATTCAGTTATACATATATACATATACTCATTCTTTTTCAGATATTTTTCCCTATATGGGAAAGATTACAGAATATTTAGTAGAGTTCTCTGTGCTATACAGCAGGTTCTTGTTGGTTATCTATTTATATATAGTAGTGTGTGTAAATTAATCCCAAGCTCCTAATTTATCCCTCCCCCCCAACCCCCTGCCCTACCTTTCCCCTTTGGGAACCATAAGTTTGTTTTCTAAGTCTGTGAGTCTGCTTCTGTTTTGTAAATTAGTTCATTTGTATCAGTTTTTAGATTGTACCTGTAAGTGGTATCATATGATATTTGTCTTTCTCTGTCTGACTTAACTTCACTTAGTATGATCATCTCTAAGTCAGTCCATGTTGCTGCAAGTGGCATTATTTCATTCTTTTTTATGGCTGAGTAATATTCCATTGTAGAAATATACCACATCTTCTTTATCCATTTATCTGTCAATGGACACTTAGGTTGCTTCTGTATCTTGTCTATTGTAAATAGTGCTGCAGTGAACATTGGGGTGCATGTATCTCTTCAAAGTATGATTTTCTTCGGATATTTGCCCAGGAGTGGGATTGTTGGATCATATGGTAGCTCTGTTTTTAGTTTTTAAGAAACCTTCGTACTGTTCGCAATAGTGGCTGCACCAATTTACATTCCCACCAACAGTGTAGGAGGGCTCCCTTTTCTCCACATCTTCACCAACATTTGTTATTTGTGTTCTTTTTGATGATAGCCATTCTGACAGGTGTGAGGTGATATCTCATTGTGGTTTTGATTTGCATTTTTCTATTTAAACTTCTTTGTGTGAATCACATACATACAAGGTATCCATAAAACAAATATACTGTTAGCAAATAATTATGATTCATAGGTCTGTGTTGCCACCACTCAGGTTCTAGCCATATCTTTTTATCCTTTCTGCATCCTTGTTTAAGGTTTGTGTCTCATAAGTAGCATCTAGATAAAGTTTGTTTTCTGTCTAGTTGAAACCTTCAACTCTAACATTTAGTTCATTTATATTTAATATATGCATTGAAATATTTGGGTTTAAATCTTCCTTCTGTCGTTGTGCTTCCTGTTCTTCCCATGGTGTTTTTCCTCCCTTCCTCACCTCCCTTTACAGGTTTGGAAGTTATACACCTGCTCTTTGTTCTTGCAGAAGTTTCATCAGAAATTACAACATTTATCCTTAATGTACCAGAATCTACATTTAATCCACACGTGGGTCTTCTTTTTTGGACAGTACCCAGACTCTGGGAGTCATTGGTCTGAGCCTTTACCCTGGCTTCTCCTGCTCACATATGAGCGGATCTCTTCAAAGTTCTGTGAGACGCTGCTGCTCTGCCCACCTGCACATTGACCATTTTCTTTACTCACCATTCCGCCTTCTTTTAGAGTCTGAAGTTTAGACTTTAGTGGGGGTTTTTTGTTTTGTTTTTCTGTCTGAATCATATCCTTGGATTTCCTTTAGAGATATTTTGCAGAAGTCAAATTTTTTAGTTGTCTGCAAATGTCATTTCCTGAATTCTTTTTATTTATTTATTTATCTATCTATCTATTTATTTATTTATTTATGGTTGTGTTGGGTCTTCGTTGCTATGCGCAGGCTTTCTCTAGTTGCGTCAAGCAAGGGCTGCTCTTCATTCCAGTGTGTGGGCTTCTCACTGAGGTGGCTTCTCCTGTTGCGGAGCACGGACTCTAGGTGCATGGGCTTCAGTAGTTGTGGCTCGTGGGCTCTAGACCGCAGGCTCAGTAGTTGTGGCGCAAGGGCCTAGTTGCTCTGCGGCATGTGGGATCTTCCCGGACTAGGGCTTGAACCTGTGTCCCCTGCATTGGCAGGCGGATTCTTAACCACTGCGCCACCAGGGAAGCCCCCATTTCCTGAATTCTTGAAAGATATTTTCACTGCATGTAGAATTCTGGGAAAGCAGTTATTATCTTTCAGGACTTTACAGGTACCTTCCCCTACTGCCTTCTGGGTTCCACTGTTTTACTTGGGAAGTTGCTGTTGAAAGGTAATTTTCCCTTCCTTTCTGGATGCTTCTAAGACTGTTTTTCTTTTTTCTTTGGTGTTCTGCAGTTTCACTGTTATGTGATCAGCTGTGGCTTTTTTATTTATCTTGCTTGGGATTGTTGGACTTGTCTGTGGATTGGTGTCTTTCTTCAGTTCTGGAATCGCCTCCTCATCTCCTCACATAGTGCCTCTGCCCCATTTTCCTCTCACTTTACCTTCTGTAAATCCACACACATCTGTGCTTTTGCTGTCAGATCCAAAAAGTCACTGCCAAATCCAACATCATGAAGATTATTCCCTACATTTTCTTCTAAGGGTCTTATAGTTATAGTTTTTACATTTAGTTCCTTGATCCATTTTGAGTGCATTTTTGTATATGGTGTGAGGCAGGGGTCCAACTTCATTCTTTCACATGTCAGTATCTTGTTTTCCCACACCATTTGTTGAAAAGATTGTTCTTTCCACATTGAATGGTTGTGACACCCTTGTTGAAAATCACTTGACTTTATATGTGAGGGTTTACTTCTGGACTGACACGTAATTTCTCAGAGATTAATACTGGATCCATCACACACGTATTCATAAATGTCATGGTGCTTTGAGTCGCCAGTTCCATTGTTTGGGACAAGATGTATGCAGTGCTGCTGGCCTCACTCAGGTGGGAGTCGTGTTGGCTACTGTTTCCCGTTTTCTGAAGCCACACAATATAAGATGTATTTGGGCAAGTTTTCTCAAATTATTTATGTGTAAAACTAGTTCACCTGCCACTTCCAACTAAATTTAGAATGGCTAAGCCATGATTAGCTATTAGTGTTTTATGTACTCATATTACTATTGAACTATTAGATCTTTAACGTCTAGGCCTGCACGTCCCTTCTTCACAACAGGCTTCCTAAACACACTTTTTGTGTTTCGTTCTCTCTGTGACCCTCTGCTCTGTGTTGACTTGTTGACAGGTTGTGGCGTTTTTCTCTCACCCCAGCTGTGTGGACAGAGCCACACGCCCTCCGAACAACAACGGCTCTTGCATGCATGTTCCAGTGTTTCTTCTGTCAGAGAGCCCAGCAGAGCTGCAGCTCCTCCCGTGCCAGCCCTGAGCTGAGCCAGGAGTGCCCAGCGGAGATGGTGAAGATGACAAGGTCCAAAACTTTCCAAGCGTATCTGCCGAACTGCCACCGAACGTACAGTTGTGTCCACTGCAGGGCCCACCTGGCCAATCACGATGAGCTGATCTCCAAGGCACGTGTCTGGTCAAGAACTCAGTAGGCTGTCCTCAGCCATGATCACTGAGGCTAAGTGTAGACAAATACTGAACCACCCCATGGCCTCCTGGGTTTGCTGGGCCCAGAATGTCTGGAGCCCTGTGGATGGTACTGAGGGAAATTGTGTGTGTTAGTGAGGGCAGCTACATCGTGGTCTTGGCCGAGTGGTGGGTTTTGGGGGCCAGGCCACGGGCCTCTGAAGATCCCACAGTAAGATGAGTCAGTGACTTGTAAGAGCAGTTAAATTCATGTAAAGCCAGAGGACGTGGACAGTACAAAGGAAGCCTGGAAAATCTGTGGAAATAGTTTCATAATAAGGGAATTAAGAAAATTTTAAAACTCAGAATGGTTAAGAAGAGAAGAGGCTGCCTTGGGGGCAATTGGATCTTTCAGGAAAGAGCCTGGGAGGGAAGCTCTGCCAGGGCCACGGCGCTGTGGGGGCCACGAGCAGCCCCCTGGGGGTGAAGAGGGCAGGACCTGCCTCATTGCCTTGAACTCTTGACTAGCAGTTTGTCCTGTTTATAACCAACCACTTGGGAACATTTAAAACAATCCCTCGGGAGACAGTGATTGTCCTCCCTCCCCGTGCTTGTGGGTCACGACCCCCACCCTTCCTCTAAGTCTGCCTCCCTGGGCAGGAGCCTTGTGCTCCTTTGAAAACAAAGTCATCAAGAAGTTTCTGGAATCCATGCTTAGGCCTCTTGTTTCAGGCAGTTAGAACATCATCTTCATCTCTGTACTTGTGATAAGGAAGTGACAGGGTCCTTTTTTTGGTGGTGGGGGGACACATGTGCGGCTTGCAGGATCTTAGTTCCCTGACCAGGGATGGAACCCGTGCCCCGTGTAGTGGAAGTGCAGAGTCCTAACCACTGGACCACCAGGGAAGTCCTGGGTCCATCATCTTAAGGGAAAGCCATCAGATAAGGTGGTGTCTGTGCCATCACTGCTTCTGTGGCCCCTCTGTGCATTCAGAAGTTTCAGTGGAAGGGCAGCCCCTCAGCACCAGCTTCGGAGCGAGAGCTGCTCCGGGGCCTCCAGATCGGCCGTGTAGCTCAGGCACTGCTCTGGCCACACGGTGGGGGGAGTGGGTTGTTAGTGTCGAAAAGGAATTTGAGGTGCTTCTTTCAAAGGACCCCAAAGCCCATAGTAAGCTGTTCTTTAAAATAATCAAGCACAGAGGCCCTCTGGGTGGAGCCGCCCCGACGTGGCCTTGAGTTCCAGCTGGTGATGAATGGCGTCACTTCCGTCTGACCACGACAAAGCCTTTAATCCCTCTTTCTTCTTTGCAGTCCTTTCAGGGAAGTCAGGGACGAGCCTACCTCTTCAACTCAGTGTGAGTATCACTGCCTTGGCCTTGCCAGTGCCGTGTCTGCCACCAGGCCCCGCGTGCTGCTTCTGAGAGCCTGCCAGTGCTCGCTGCCATCGAGGGCTCGGAAAAGCAGATGCTTTTTTCCCAGGCTGGGTGTGGTTTGTTTCCCACTGGGGTAGATCTTGATTTCCACTGAGACAGCAGGACTGTGGACCCCTCCCCACAGCCTGTCCCATCCTGAATTCTCGGGGGAGGCAAGAAGTTGTTCAAAGGTGGGGGGAGTCAGGAAGGACACCCTGTGTCCTGGGAACAGCTGGTGGGGGCGGAACTGTGGGCCCGGGGCCCCATGAGGGTCCCAGCGCCTCCTCCCCACAGGGTGAATGTGGGCTGCGGCCCTGCGGAGGAGCGGGTCCTTCTCACCGGCCTGCATGCCGTGGCGGACATCTACTGTGAGAACTGCAAGACCACACTCGGGTGGAAATACGTGAGTGACCGCGGGTCCGCTGTAATAAAGAACACGTTCCCAGTGGAGACAAAACATGCCAGGAAGCGGGATAGGTGCTGCCAGTCAAGGAACACGTTTTAAAACCACATCTTTTAGAGTCCATATACTGGGGGAGGGAGGGATGGTCACCAGCCAGGTGAGAGGTGGGGGACTGGACATGACCCTGCAGTTGTGCTCACAGCAGACCCCTCGGGGCCCACCCCCAGGACCCGCCTGGGCCCTGTGCCCTGGTCCTGTCCCACACACCACCCACCCTCAGACTCCAGCACGGGGGGGCTGTGTCTGAGCCACTGCATCCCTCGCCGAGAAGGGCCTTCCCCTGTCCACCATCTGTGGCCCTGAGGACTTCACTCCCCTGTACCTGGAGTCCCGGGAAGGAGGCCTTTGCTTGGCTTCCCTTCCCAAACTGCCCTGCACGTGGTCGGTGCTCAGTAACAAACTTGAATCAGTAGTTCCCGACAAGTTTCACCATCACTCTGCGAGTCCAGGCCAGACCTGCCCTGCTCCTGAGGGCTGGTCACCCAGATAGCCACCCCTCCCCTGCCCTGGACCACACGGCGCAAGGGGCGTCTGGGGAGACATGATACTGCAGTTATTTTCTTTGCAAAGTGTAAAATGAAGTTGAAAAACAAAACCGATTCTGTCCTGAAACCTTGTCTCTCTTTTTTCAAGGAACACGCCTTTGAGAGCAGTCAGAAATATAAGGAAGGAAAATTTATCATCGAGCTTGCTCACATGATCAAAGACAATGGTTGGGAGTAAAGTGAAAACTTTTGAATACGATTTTGTGAAAGAGACGGTAAAAGTAATGGAAACATAGGCACATCTGATGGCAGTGTTTCTTGAACTCGAGCCTCACAGGCGGCCTCTCCAGGCCAATCCCCTGGGTAAGGCGTCCCTCCGATCTGTGTCTTCTTCAATAACACGGTTATTTCTGAAAAGTTTCAATGCCCTTTTTCTAATTTCTCAAGATGTAGAGAAAAGACCTAACCAACTGGTGACTTATCCATCCAGCTAACACCTTCTTTAACCAATGCCTTTAAGCTAGTTTGGCTGTGCTCCTTCGTGTTTGATAGAAAACCAGACCGAAGCCCCAAAGCCCACAGGGAGGTCTCTTCGGAGAGCCAGGTTCCCCTCTTGTTTGGAGAGAAGGTATGGTAACTTCTCCCCGATTCGCGGAACAACAACGTTGGTTATTCTTCTTGCAGATGAGCTATGAGGGCAGTGCTTACTTAGGAATCTCTCAGAAATCTATGAATCTATGCACCAAGGGTGTTTTTTAGCCTTGTTCAAAAACAGAGGCCACCAGTAATAACATTTTAGATAAGCTATAGAGAAAAGTGTCTAAGGTAACATGTTTATTTAAGCCAGTAGCTTCCTTATCTCACAGGCGAGTGAACGAGTCGTTAGCAGAGACGGTCTTGGGCCAGTGTGCAGGCCCAGGCCCATGGGGGCTCCAGGTCAGGCACTGGGCGGCTGGTCCATGGAGTTAAGAGTGGAACGCGCTGGACCAAGGGAAATCGGGTTTCCTTTTCTACTCTGATGTACTTGAAAAAAAAGAATTTATTTTTTGCATATTCGAAAGAGGCCAGAGCAGGCTAAGCTTCCAAATTTAACATTTGCCAGATAGTTTTAAAATTTTGCAAAAGGTTACAGTTGGAAGACAGGTTTAAACTTTGCAGTGAAGATGTCTGGTTTGCTCAACAGGTCCCCGTGCCTCCCTGGTTCTGTCCTGTGGGCCGACACAGGCAAGGCCCAGCAGCCAGCCTCCCGAGTCCTGCGTTTCTGCCACAGGTTCAAGTTCCGACTTACTGTGCCTATGCACGGAGTGGGCACCACCCACGGGTTCTGGCCGCTTTGCAGAGAATGGAGGCCAAAAGGCATTCCCACAACAGTTTTCGTTTTCAGTGTTCTACCTGGCTCTGGCCAGTGGGCCCAGCCTGCCACTGGGCGTCTGGGGGCCATCAGTGTGGTCACCGGGTCATGAGACTCCTGGGACCCCAGTGCTGAGGGTCAGAGAGAGGGCTGAGGGTGGGGGGGAGAGGAGGGTACAGGCCAGCTCCCAAACTCCTTCAGACGAGGTTAGTCCTATGGCCACAAGCGTGAGCTGGCTGGGGACAGAGAGGGACTGGCTGCCAGTTGGTGGGTGGCCCTCCCCTGACCCCCAGCCACTCACCTGGGCTTCCCTTTGACACCATCTCTGCCTGGACCTGCAGCCTGGATCGTGGGGAATGCGCTGCCTGCCGGGTCGTCCACGAGGGTGACCAGCGGGCCTGAATGCATCTCAAGTTGCCAAGGGAAGTGCTTGGCACAGCGCAGACCTCCACTGCAGGCACTCTGCCGCCTCCCAAGCTGGGTCCTGGGCCTGGTCCTCAGTGCCCCATGAAGGCCCAGCCAGCACCTTCCCTGAGACGTGAGTACAAATCCCTGAGACCCCACCTGAGCCAGCGGCTCCTCAGCTGGGCCTCCTCCCCAAGCTTCAGCCTGTGGCCCAGCTGCTTCTCCAAAAGATGCTTCCTGACGCTGAGGAACCTCCTAAAATTCCTTTGTATACACTCAACTTATATTTAGAGCTTTTGTATGTTCTGGGCACAGTTACTGCTCCTCTGCTCTGAGCACTTTGGTTTTGTGCCGTCTCTGTGGTGGCATCGAAGTGTTTTTACCAGTCGTCCATGATGACTTTTGTATTTTTGTAGCTGACACCAACAAAGACTCTTAACACTTTTCTTGTTAGTCTTCTGCAAAATCCGAGCTACTTTTGAAACCAAATGAACTGACCGTGAGCAGCTTCGAGGACGGACACTCACGAGACCACAACCAGATGTGCTGGTCAAGTGCCGGGATGCGCCACCCTTTTAAATTCCTAAACAGTAAATATCACCCTGTGACTTTTATTTATTTAAGATATTTTTTTTCCTTGCGAAGAGTGGGAGGTGATGCCAGGATTATAAATGCATTTAAGTTAAACTATGTAATGTCTTCTGCACAGTACATATACAGTATTTTTATACCTTAATGCTTATTCTTGATGGCATCTGTCAGATATTAGGAGGGATCAGAAATGGGAGTTGTTTAAAAAGTTCTTTAATTTACCTGATAACCTCACCAGGGAATTAACAAAATCTGAATGTTTTTAATGTCTAGAAAACTACAATTTAAGCTCAAAATGACCTACAGACATGTAAACCCTCATTTGTCAAAGGCTCTGGGCAGGCCTGTCCTTCACTGTGGGTGGCGCTGCAGGGCTGCAGCCCAGGGTGGCCGGCCTTCCCTCAGGGCAGTTGGGCATGGCTGCCAGACAGACGGATGGACAGAAGCCCAGGGCAGCCCAAAGGTTTGCCCCTCAAGCAGGACTGCCAAGCTCACATGCACAGGCTTCCTCTGGCCCCACGTCCGGCTCTCCGTCCTCTGTCTGTGTGAGGTTTAAAAATAAAGCTTCCAACATCCAATGTCTCCTAGTTAGCAGCATCACGGGTCTCGCGACCTGATGGGGTAGCCAAGGAGCTGCTGAGGGCGGAGCCCCCATCTGGGGGTCCAGGCGCCCTAGGCAAGCGTCCCCGTGTGGCCCACAAGAGCACTTAGGCTGGCCGTCACCAGGCCCGGCCACCTCCTCCCCGTGACCCCAGCTCCCGGAGACAGCATGGGCGTGTAAGCCCCTCAATGGAGAGAGGGTTGGGAAGACGTGAGGGACAGCAGCCTGGCCCAAGGCATCGGGGGAGTGGAAAGGTCACCGTCGAGCCCAGGTCCCAGCTGATGGTCATGGGCAGGGGCCTCGGAGGACGGGGCTGCACGGTGGGTCCGTGTGCAGGGAAGGCGCCGCCATCCATGAGGACCTGCACACGAGGCTCAGAGGAGGCAGGTGAGACAGGCCCAGGGCTCAGAAGCAGAGACGCGGAAAGAGCCACAGTACCTTCTAGAACTGTTGGCACTCACTGACGTGAGGTTTCGGGTGAGGCAGGAAAGGAGAGAAACGGGACCAGAGCCCAAGGGGGTGGTGGCCTTGCTGACCCGAGGACACAAGTGCTGAGAGTAGGGGAAGGGCAGTGATGACCCTGTTGGCCTTGCAGAGGGAGTAGACGGGTCCTGGGAGGAGGCAGCTGTCCCTCAGCTTCCACGGGAGCTTCTGGAAGCCGAGGGAGCAGCATCACAGGAGGACTGTGGGATGGAGGGCGCGGAAAGGGCAGGCTTTGAAGATCTTCAGTAGAAAGAGACACCACTGAGCAGGTCCCCAGGTCGTATGTGAGCACAAGGCCCTGAGGCTGGAGAGGAGTTGGCAGGGGCTGGGGGGACGACAGACACCAGCTCCCAGGACCTCTGCTCGCCCTTTGCCAGGAACAGCGGGAGCCAGCTGGCTTTGCCCTCCTGACTGAGGCAGAGGAGCAGACGTGGAGACAGGGCCAGGCCGTCCTACCCAGGGAGAGAAGAGGTGGCCCGTGGACTCCCAAGGCCAGGAAAGAGGACCCAGGCCAATAGACCAGAGCTTTATTGAGTTGCAGCTCAAAGGGCAGACAACTCGGGACACAGTCCAAGTCCCTACCAGAATCCAGAGCAGCCAGCCTGCTACCACGAGCTGAAGTCCCCAAAACCTCGGCTGGGCTTTTTCTTGGCCACGGGGACAGCTGCACTGGTGGAGGGTTCTTCCTCTGCTACCCGTTTCCTGGGGAGAGAAGCAGCAGACGAGAGCTGCCATGTGGGTACCAGGCCCCAACCCCCCTTCCTTCACCCTGCACCAAGGCGCCCCCCAGCAGCGAGCTCATGGTGGTGCCCCCAGCTGCCCCACCCCCCGGCGGTAAGTGCAGGGAGAGCACCGTGGAGACTCACGTGACCACCGGGCTGATGTACTTGCCCACTCCCTGGCGGTACGTCTGGGGGCCCTGGCTCCCCTGCTGGGGCTGGCTGGTCTTGGCTGTGCTCTCCAGGGCCGCTGCCTCCAGCCGCGTCTTCTTCCGCTCCTCAGCGATCTGTGGCAGGCAGGGGAGTGTCTGGCCTGGAGCCCTTGGGCCGGGTGGGGCTCCTGGGGACGGAACGGGCCCCGAGTGCCCCCCTCACCTTGGCATCGGCTTCCTCGTAGGGGTCCACAAACACTGTGGTGGAGTCCATGCGAATCTCCTCCTGGTGGGGGCGGGAGGGGGTGAGCAGAGCCGGCGCATGCCCCCAGCCCGCCTAGGGCCTGCCCAGTGCCAAGCCTGAGGAGCAGCCCCCATGCTCCCGGGCACATACCTTAGGGCGGTCAGTTTTGGGGTCACTCTCCACATTCTCCATGGCCGTCAGTGTGTCAAAGCCTCCGACAACCCTGCAGCAGAGCGATGGGGCACCTGAGAATGTGCCCAGGGCAGGGCGCCCCCAAAGGCCATGTTCCTGTGCAGGCCAGGGGCACAGAGTGGCTCCAGAAGGAGCCAGCAGGACCCAGAGATGAGGGGCGGGGTCCCCGGGGGCCCGGCTGGTGGCCAAGTCCAGCTGCCTGCCAGCTCTGTCAACAAAGATTGATCGGGACCCGTCCACGCTCATAATGCCTGTAGCTGATTTTGTGCTATGACCAGAGAGGGGGTGTGACAGAGACCATGAAGCCACAGAGCTGGAAATACCATCTGGGCCTTCACAGGATGGGTACCGAGCTCCAGACAGGAGATGGGGAGACAGACAGGATGTGGCCCAGCTTTAAGACTCGGGACCATTCAAGGGAGAGCCTGAGGGTGCAGGCAGGGCGCTGGGGAGGCCACTGGGACGGGTCTCAGGTCCAGAGGGCCCAACTCCCTGCCCACCCCCATCCCCCGCCAGAGAAGCCCCAAGCCCCCACTTGTGCAGAGACACAGACGGGGCAAGTGGGAGCAGGCCCAGCCCAGGGGAAGGTAGCCGCCCACCCCCAACACACACAGACCTCACGTGCAGCTCCTTACCGCCCGAAGATGGTGTGCTTCCTGTCCAGGTATGCGCAGGAGCGGAAGGTGATGAAGCTGGGGAAAGAGGGATGGTCAGGGAGAGCCTGTGCCTCCCCACCTGCCTGCCTCGGCCCCCTACCAGGCCGTGCAGGAAGGGGCAGGGGCTCTGCCTCCAGGCCTGACCGCCGCCAACCTCCTCCTGGGCCGACGCTGTGCCCACAGCCCGTCCCATCAAGAGACTGACTACAGGACCACAGACTGTAGCCCGGAAGAAAGGAGGCAACAAGCAAGAAGGGGTCCAGACACAGACACACGTGGGAAGGGGACACAAGGGCCACCCTCAAAAATCTTCATGTTTAATTTGGTATAAAAATGGGCAAATTAGGGGGCTTCCCTGGTGATGCAGTGGTTGAGAATCCATCTGCCAATGCAGGGGACACGGGTTCAAGCCCTGGTCCGGGAGGATCCCACATGCCATGGAGCAACTAAGCCCGTGCGCCACAACTACTGAGCCTGCGCACTAGAGCCCAGAAGCCACAGCTACTGAAGTCCACGTGCCACAACTACTGAAGCCCGCGCGCCTAGAGCCCGTGCTCCGCAACAAGAGAAGCCACTGCACCACAACAGAGTAGCCCCCGCTTGCCGCAACTAGAGAGAAAGCCCGCATGCAGCAACGAAGACCCAACACAGCCAAAAATAAATAAATAAATAAAATTTTTTAAAAAAGGCAAATTAAACTCCCCGAGGACACGGATGTGAGAGCCGGCGGGTTGACTGGCGGGGGCGGGGGGGGTGTAGGGCGCTAACCAGTAACTTCAGACATTAGACGGATGTACTTCGTGGCCACAAGGAAAACGTCTAAGTTCCAAACCAGGAGAGAGCGAAAAGAAGGAAACAGAAATAGAAGAAAAGACTAAGTAGAAAACAAATTAAGATCACCAGAAGCAGCACAGTGACTAGAAAGTTAAATACACTTAGGACTGTCAGGCTGAATTAAAATAAACCAAGATCTAGGTGTGTGCTGTGTAAGATACTGCTTTAAGACTTCAAGAATCTACAAGGCTAAAAGAAGGATGGAAGCAGACAGAAGGGATACAGGCAGGAAGTGTGGCGATGGTCGCAACATGGAGCAGTCCCCAGAGAAGTGCAGCAATGCCCCCACATCCCCACAGCCCGTGCGGGACCGAGCTCCATCAACACGCGTCAGCAGCCGCCCAGGGAGCGCACGCCTTCCAAGCCCATCGGGCTGCCAGACGTCAAAAATCGCGGAATTGTGCATCCCCGACCTCCGGCCACCAGGCAGGTCTCCTATTCTCACTTCTAACACAGTTAAAGAAAAGAGAGAATGGAATAAACCTAAAGTAACAGAAGGAAAACAAAAACAACAAAAGGGAGACCAAGGCATAACAGAAAGGAAATAAAGTCTAAAATTAGCTCTTTGAAAAGACAAAACACCCGATAATATTAGAAATAAAAAGAGAAAACCGCCACCAATCCAGCAGCGGTTTTACTGGCTATTTAAGCAGAGTTGGAAATAATAAAAAAAGGTGACACCACCGGCCCTGCCAACAGCACGCAGAGCACCCACCCAGCCCCATGGGGCTAAGAAACCTGCCACATAGCCCTGCCAGGATGAGACAGACGGAACCACCAGCCACCAGCAAGCAGGGGGCGGGGGACGCACAGGCCGATAAGAAAGGAGAGAACAGAAACCAGGAAGAAGCAATTCGAGGTAGAAACTGAAAATAACTACAGAGAAAGTGAGAGCAGACAACCCTTGTAAGCCCTGAGGAAGAACGGACACAGATGTGGTCAGGGATGGGGAGAGAGGGGGATGCATGGACACAGGCTGAGAATCCAGAGATGGGTGAGTCCCATTCCGGCAAAATGTGAATCAGTGCTTGGCCGGAGCAGCAAAGCCCACCTAAGGGTCAGCAGGACGCTCTGCGGCCGTCCCTGCCCAGCGAGGTCACAACAGCTGCCTCGCCTCCAAAGCTGCTCAGCTGTCCCCCGAGAAGGCGCCGGCCACCTCGCCCCATGGGCAGCGCCCACGGTACTCAGATCCCCATCAAACCAGCACAGATGACCCAGGCCGGCCCCCATGTGGAGGGAGCAGCAGTCTACAATCTTGGCCAGGACAGACACATGGACACAGCAGAAAGGCTGGCCCACAGCCTCCAGGAGAAAAACAGCATATGTTACAGTGACAGACGCTACAGGAAAGCATCTGCAAACTCAGCAACCTCGCTTGAGAAAGTAGGTCCAACAGCAAACCTGATCGGGTGACGCAACAGAGCCCATGTCCTCCCCCGCACAGCCTGATGGTGAGGGGACCATGTTTGCACCAGGAAGGAGAGGACATCCCCTCAAGCTGATAACGTGAATGTCTACGAAGCCTAAGACAGTTTCGGTAAACTACTGGAAATATAAGAGAATTTGATAAAGTGCCTAAATAATAGTTTTTCTCTACATGAACAATAACCACCCAGAATTAGGGGAAAAAAAATGTTTACAAAAATATCACAAACTACAAAATCCTTAAGGAATTGCTTTATCCAGGAAGGCAAAGGACCCATGTGAAGAAACTGTAAAATCGCATTAGAAGATAGAAGACATCCAAGGAGAAGTCAAGGCACATCCTTAGATGGAAACTACACCACGCACGTCTGTTGTTCCAAAGCACACGTCACAAAAAAAATTTTTTTAATTAAATAAATAAATAAAACACACGTCACATCGCTCCAATTAAAATAAAATCCAGATTAGAGAATAAGCAATCAGAGCCAAAGCAACGTGCGAACAAATAGTGAGGGTGGACCTCCTGGAACTCACTGCAGAGCCCAGTGTGGAGCTGGTGTGAACAGGTTAAGTGTAACGTTGGCGGAAGGAACAACAAACAGAGTGAGAGCCAACTCCCACAGGAAGGTGCCGAGTGCCAGGGCACGAGGAGGACGACCCGAGGCCCTCATGGCTGGCGGGAAGTGCCTTCTCTGTGGGAAGCTCTCTCAGGGGCTCCGCTGGAGGATGAGCAGGAAATCACTGGGAACAAGTCACCTAAGACAGGGGACCACCCATCAGGCAGGAGGGCGTGTTCCGCCCTTCGGGGGCCCCTCCCCGCTCCACTAGTGCCCACGATGGCCGGGGGGCCAACTAGCCACCTGACAGACTGTGACGGGCATCCTGACTGTTCAGTTGCCAGCAAGGCTGCCATCCACCTGGGGAGGGGACTGCTCTGAGTGACACCAGCACAACTGGGAGGAAACAAACGCTGTGCCCACGTCACACACAATCACCACGGACAAGCGAGATCCCAAAACCAAAGCCTTCCACAACTTCCCTGAGACACACGCACGATGGCACTGGGGACTCCTTAAGCACAAGTGGAAATGCCACAGGAGAGATGTAAAAACATGTGCCACCTTTCCCCGAAATTTTAAAGTCTGAGAAAATATCTGGAACACAGGTAAAAAATTAAGGATTTTAAGAATCATGAATCAAGAAACGTAGATGAACTCATAAAGCTCCTAGAGAAGGCTGAGCGGGAGAGAAACACTCCCCTTGGGGCCCCATTCCCCATTCCCCCAGGCCACGCGGCTCTGCAGATGAAGCCAGCAAAGGTGCATGCGGGCCGCCACCCAAACCGTCCTCGACGCGCCATCAGTGGCCGTGTGGCCCAAACCAACCTCCACAGGCAGCGTGTGGCTCCTGGGAAAACACTCTCCTCTGCGGCCCCGCAGCTCCCCTGCGCCGCCCCCCACCTTCCACTGACACTTGGACACAGGCCCCCACCCCCCAGACACTTGGACACAGGCTGCCCAAGCCTGTACATCTAGCCTGTTCTCACCCTCTCAGCACCAAAACTTAGACCTACTAGGACCAAGGTGGGTGTCCTGGGCATCTAACGCCAAAACACTCACAGCAGAATTCCCGACCCCTCACTGGGTCTCCGCCCCCCGGCCAGGCATCCACATCCACACCCACATCTGGTGCCGCCCTGGCCTGTCGCAGGCACCACCACGAGGCGTGGGATTGCCGGCTGACTCGTTTTACGTGCAGGTGCACAGGCCCAGCGCTCAGGCAGGTCTGCGCATGTCCCCACACTTTCTGGATTGATTCGGGGTCGGGGGCACAATATGTAGGGCGAGGCTGACGGAGAACCTGCAGGAGCCACCCCCTCCCCGGGCCCCTCCCATGGCCGCCCATTGACTCACAACTGAGACTTGTTGGTGTTGGGCCCCGAGTTGGCCATGCTGAGGACGCCGCGGCCCGTGTGTGAGAGGTTGGGCCGGAACTCGTCTCGGAAGGGCTTTCCCCAGTACGACTCCCCCCCTGGAGGAGGAGGGGGCACATGGCAGCAAGAATGACCAGGTCCCAGCTGAGCGCAGCTCTTGGGACGCGGCCCAGCTCAAAAACCCGTGCGCAATCCCTGGGGTCCTCATCACCAACCCCCCCCCGCAGGACACCCCCGCAGCCCCAGGGCCCTCAGAGCCCCTGGTTAGGGCCCGGCCCACAGAACAGGGAGTAAAGTGCCAAGGAGATGGGTGGTTCCTGCTCACACAACACAGGGCGAGGGATAAGCTGGCCCAAGCAGCTGGCAGGCTAAGGGGGGCTTTGGAGGGGCAGCATCCAGGGTGGGGCCCAACCTCCACCCACTGTAGGCCTCCTTGGTCTGTGGACAGAGGGGGTGCCCCTGGAGGCCCAGCGGGAGGTAATGTGCCCCCAACCCTTCATCTGTGGCTGAGGCCTCACAACCACCTTGGGACGAGGAAACAGCACGTGGGGCTAGCAGAGTCCCCACGCCCCTGCCCTCAGAGCCTGTGGCGCAGCCAGAGTTCCCAGGGGCCCAGCACAAGCACCTACCTGTGCCTGTGCCCGTGGGGTCACCTCCCTGTATCTGCAGGAAGAACCAGCCAGTGAGAAGCTGTGCCCATGAGCCTCAGCCCCCCTGCCCCCCATCCCCCAGCTGCTCCTGGTGAGAATGGGGCCCTCCTGGTTCACCCCCAAGAGGCCTGGTGTGGCCAGCTGGCCCCCGGGTACACGTGGGTCACTGCAGGACTCCGCACGTGGGCACTGGGAGGCTGGCGCACGGCACTCACCACGAAGTTTCGGATGGACCTGTGGAAGAGGGTGCCATCGTAGTACTGCTTCTTACAAAGCTTGATGAAGTTCTCACAGGTCTTTGGCGTCTACAAAAAAGCCAAGGTGCTCCACTGAGGCACATGGCGGCCAAGGAGGGTACCGAGGACCCCCAGGGCCCTTGGGCAGTGGAAGGCGGCCCTGACAGTGAGGAAGGACTTGCAAGGCCCAGCAGCCAGGCACTCGCAGGCGGCCACCTCACCCACCAGGTCGCAGTGCAGCTCCAGGTTGAGGTCACCCAAGTTGGTGTGCAGCCGCACGTAGCCCTTCTTCTTCACGAACTGGTAGCGCAGCACGTCCTCGTCAATGGCGGCTGCAAGCAAAGGCCTGAGCTGCCTGCCTGCCTGCCTGCCCGCGGCCCGGAGCCCCCAGGGGCATCGGGGAGGGTGGGGCAGCGGGGCCTGATGGCTCCTCGACGTAGGGAGGGGAGGGCTGGGGGGAGGGGGGCCCAACCAGCCAAGAACAGGAGAGGAAGGGGGCTTGGGGGCAACGCCAAGGTGGGACTTGGGCTGGAGCCTGAGGTGGGGTGGCCCCAGCATGGGGAGGGCCTCCCATCACCAGGGAGCCCCCTGGACAGCCGCCCCTATCCCAAGCACAAGCCCACTTTCAAAAGGGGCCGTGCCTGGCCAGTCCTGAGCTGCCCACGAGCCCACAAAGCCCAGGCGCGACAGAGCAGCGCTGAGAAGGGCATGGACGAGGGCACCCCACCCTTGGCCGCTGTTAACGCTGGTGGTGGAGACAAAGGCCACTACCTGCTTCATGCGTGGTCTCGGGAACCATGGCAGTGGAGGTGAAGGAGGCGCTGACCTTCCCGGTGGAATAGTGGGCCTGCCAAGAAACCACGGTGGCTCCTCGGCCCGAGGCCACCCCGCTGTTCAGGCCCTGCTCGGTGCCTCTCCTATAGGAAGGTGTCCCTGACCACCACCCACAGGTGCCTGCAGGGGTCTACCAAGGGGGACAGGACAGCCCAGCCCACACTGGCCTCTCCCCAAGGGCCCAGGGAGCAGGGGCACAGTGAGCCAGCAGCCCACGGGTCTCAACTGGGCTGAAGGCCTGGCTGCCAAAGCTCTCACGTTAAGTGAAATCCAGAAAAACACACCAGGCAGAGCCTGGGCATCTCTGGGGTTCAGAGCACCAAGAACTGGAGCTTCTTTTTAAATGTGTTAAGTCCCCACAGGAAAAAATAAGCCTCAATAAACGATTTTTTTCCTTCTAAACAGAAGGACAAAAAAGTTTCTTCCCATGAGAAAGAAATACACCAAAATTCTAAGAACCATCGTGTTAGAGGTGGGATTAGATGATAAACAACAAACCTTCTTTTAGCACGCTTAGTTTTCTGGACAGTTCTTTAGGGGGGCACCTCAGAGGTCCCCCCTCCCAGGGTCCCCCAGCCCCAGCTCACCAGGTCCTGCCTGAATAGAGGAAGGGGGGCTTGACAAGCCAGGGTGCAAATCCTGGTGCCCTCACTGCCAACTGGGGGTCCCAGGACCAACCGTGGGCTGTGTGGGATGAGAAGGTAAGGACGGGTGCCAGGTACCCCCAGTACCACTGGCTCCCTCCCCCCAGCAGCTTGGCACCCCTGAGGTTGCTCTGGGCACTGAGTAACCAGCTTCGCAGGGCAGTGACTCTGCCCATACCCCAGGGAGCTGTGGGGCGAGGAACCACTGAAGCTACCGGGCAGCTGTCCACCTAGCACATCTGCTCCGGGCCGGCCACACCTATCCGTGGCCCCAGGTTTGCCAGGCCAGCCTCAGTGCAGCCCCGTCCCCAGGAGTGCCCCAAGGGGCAAAGAGGGCAGCGGCAAGGCCTGCTGCCTACTCACAGCATTCAGCCTGTCCACCTTTGTCTTCTCGGGGACCTTCATGGTGGCCGCCAGCATCTCGTCCCCTTTGAACTCCTTGTAGAGCTCCTGCAGCGTCTCTCGGGTCTCCGTGTTCGTGTTTTTCAAATAATAAGATGGGTCCTGCTTGGCCTTTTCTTCATCTACAAAACAGCACAGTCGCCCTGAGCAGCCAAGACCCAGCAGCATCCCCAGATGTTGTGACAGGGACAGGAGGCCAGAGCCACTGAGAGCCCCGGCCGGGACACGAGTCTGAAGTGACCAGAGCTTCTGTCACAGTCACAGTCTCCTGGTCACAACAACCCAGGGAGGACCCAGTGGGGGAAGAAAGAGCGAGGCCACTGCCCTGTCCCCAGACCGGCCCCAGCCCCAGGGGTCACAACCTCGCATCACAGGACCCCTGGCCACGAGAAGTCACCACCCTTCATGGGACCTCCATACCCACCCAGCGGCCAGCACGAATGGCCCATCCCTGTGGTGGGACACAATCTCTGAGGAGAAGGCCCATCCAGGCCCCCGAACACATGGGAAAGGAAGCAGCTCTGAGAGACCTAGAGCCAAGTCCTCACGGGGCGGGGGTGGCAGGGAGATGGCCAGGCTGGGCACCATGGTGATGGCCCGGCTGGCACCGACATGTCTGGCCCCCGATGGCAGGCATGGGCCAGGGTGGTCTGCCAACCCCAGCACAGAACAATGGAGCGTGGGCTCAGGAAATGCAAGACCTTTGAAAACCTGGGTGAGACTCCCAGACGCTCAAGCCCCAGGGAGGTAGGGGCTTCGCCCAGGAGCACAGGCTCTTCTACCTAAGTCCCTGGCACCCAGGCCAGCCCTGGCCATACATACCTGGGTCTATTATTTTCATGTTATTCTTAACATGAAAGAAGTTGGAGACATTGAATTTGTCCAAACTGGTGGGGTCCTATGGCAAAAAGAACACATGTGGCAGTGAGCCTGGCACCACAGCCAGACCCATCCTGGGCCGTGTGGCTGCTAGGCAGCAAAGGATGGGTGGACCGGCAGAGGGACCAGGCTGGAGGGGAGAGGCTGGGGGCTGCATGGGCACCGCAGGTCAGCAGGGACTGTGCCCTGTGCAGGGTGACGAGCAGGGGTGGGGCAGGGACAGTGGCACAGATGGCTGCTCAGCCAGCTGCGTCCCCTTCTCCCCGCACACAGCTGAGCACCCTTGGCTGTTAGCGCGGGACGTGGGGTGCCCACCTCCAGGCCTCCTGCAGGCCGCCCCCCTTCAGCCCGGCTGCCAGACTGACCCCACGGTCTGCCCTGGGGACAGCGAGCCCATCACTGGGGAGAGCCATGCACCGGCCTCTGATTAGAACGGGATGAGCCACACAGGAGGATCTAGACACCCTGATTTTCTAGGGCCGGTTCTCATGAACTCACTCGGGGCTCTGACACCTACAGGCACACCCTACACTCGCCCCTGGGTCCTGAGCACACCAGCCCCAGCCCTCAGGCCACCAACGGGGCTGCTGGGACATGGAGGTGGTTCTGGGGGCAGAGACGAGGGCCCTGACACGGCAGGGGCAGCCTCGGAGGGGAGCAGTGAGCCCCGGACTGAGCAGGCAGCCTGTGTGGAGGCCCAGGGTGACTGAGGGCAGGGAGGGTGGGAGGGGCTCTGCCAACGGCCGGGACAGCTGGGAGCTACACAGGCAGGGGGCTGCGAGACCACTGAGGCAGGAGGAGCCAAGGTCCTGGGCGGGTGGTCCCCGGGCAGGCAGGGAAGGGGACACCCACCTGTAGGGTGATGATGTCCTGCCGGGAGAAGGGCTCGTCGGTCAGCAGGTCTCGGAAGTTCTTGGCCTTGATGTTTAGCTGCTCCACCGCCTAAAGCCAGGAGAAAGTCCACTGGTCACGTTGCCTGGCCCCCGACCTGGCAGCCCAGAGCCCACCCAGAGGTAGGGAAAGGACCAAGTGGGGGCAAAAGTGTGTGCCACCAAGGGGCGGGGCTTCCTGCGCCCCAAACAGGTTGCCGTCGTCACACATCTGTCTCCCAATGAGCCACCCGAATCCATGACCCCAGAGCCCCGCGGGGCCAACCTCCACGGATGGGCGTGAAAAAGGCTTAGGGAGGGTTTCCCGCATCATGGGGCCACAGCCCTGCCATCTGCACCCAGCCCAAAGCAGGCCCAGAGCAGGACGGGTGTGGAAATCAGGACCCCCCCCGCCAACATGTGATCCCCTGGGGCGGCACTAGGAGCTGAGGTCCCTCCAAGGTCTTTGCCGATGCCTGTGGGGGGCACCAGGGAACAAGGACCTGCTCAGTGGGCAGAACTGCCCTGGTCCAGTCTGGAGGACACGAGCAGGCCCTGCCATCTCCTGGATGCGCCGGTGGCTCTCACCCCATGAGCCGGCCTGGGGCTCCCCAAGGACCCACCTCGTGGGCGTAGACGTTGCCAGTGGTCCTGATGGCCACGATGTAGCTGTTGTTGGTGAAGACGGTGAACAGCACAGGGCAGTGGTACTTCCCTGGAGAGGAGGCACACGCCCAAGGTCAGAGAGCCAAGGTCAGAGAGCAGGAGAGGCGGAACCCTGCATCAGCACGCCCAGGGTGACCCGGGGGACAGCCCACAGCTCAAGCTCCTCCTCCAAGAGCATGAATTCCCATTCATCCTGCAAGACCCAACCCCTGCAGGGCCTTCTTCAGCAAAGTCGGCCTTGTCAGCCCCCAGCCCACCTGGCCTCCCTCTCCACCTCGGGCATCCGTCACCCTTGCCCACCCACCAGTAGCCTGTCCTTCAGACCCTGCCTCGTCCCCGTACCTCCTGTGTCCCTCGCCTGGGTTACTGCAACCAGCCCCGGCTGCCCTCCGTGCCCTGCCCCACCCCACCAACACCCGCCCACAGCCAGGGAGCCTGTTCAAGTCCCAGCAAGAACACTGCAGAAAGGGGAACACTTAGAGATGAAAGACCTTGAGTTGTATGGACTCTAAAATTCCTGATTTCAAAACTACAAAGAATAATTATGAGAGCATTCTGGAAACTTGACCACTGGCTGGATAGTCAATGATACTACGGCATTCCTACTAACTTTTTAGATGTGACAACGGTATTGTGGTTATTATTTCTTAAATCTTTAGCTTTTAGAGATGCACACTGAAGTACTTAAGCACAAGATAGTATGATGTCAGGGATCTGCTTAAAATCACCTGAGTACGTGCAGAATGCTAGCATAAGTAAAATCAGACACGTTGACAATGGATGGGAGCTGAAGCTGGGGATGGATACAGGGCAGGGAGTCACACAGTAATTCTACTTTCTTTTTTTTTTGGCCACACCACGGGATCCTAGTTCCCAGACCAGAGATCAAACATGGGCCCCCCACAGTGGAAGTGCACAGTCCCAACCACTGGACTGCCAGGGAAGTCCCGAATTCTCTCTACTTTCACATCCCTGAAAATGTCAACTTGGGACTTCCCTGGTGGCACAGTGGTTAAGAATCCGCCTGCCAATGCAGGGGACACAGGTTCGAGCTCTGGTCCAGGAAGATCCCACATGCCGTGAAGCAACTAAGCCCGTGTGCCACAACTAGTGAGCCTGTGCTCTAGAGCCTGTGAGCCACAACTACTGAGCCCACATGCCGCAACTACTGAAGCCCACACACCTAGAGCCCATGCTCTGCAACAAGAGAAGCCACCGCAATGAGAAGCACACCCACCGCAATGAAGAGTAGCCCCTGCTTGCTGCAACTAGAGAAAGCCCACGTGCAGCAATGAAGACCCAATGCAGCCAAGAATAAATTAATTAACAAAAAAAAGAAAGAAAATAAATGATGCTGTCTTTAAAAAAAAAAAAAGGACTTCCCTGGTGGCACAGTGGTTAAGAATCTACCTGCCAATGCGGGGGACATGGGTTCAATCCCTGGTTTAGGAAGATCCCACATGCCACGGAGCAACTAAGCCCGTGTGCCACAACTGCTGAGCCTGCGCTCTAGAGCCCGCAAGCCACAACTACTAAGCCTGCATGCCACAACTACTGAAGCCCACGCGCCTAGAGCCCATGTTCTGCAACAAGAGAAGCCTGAACACTGCAACGAAGAGCGGCCCCTACTCGCCGCAACTAGAGAAAGCCCACGTGCAGCAACGAAGACCCAGTGCAGCCAAAAATAATTTTTAAAAAAATTTTCAACTAAAAGACAAAACAAAGCCAAAAAAAGGCAATCTCTAGATCAAAGTTAGTAAATTTTTTTTTTTTTTTTTTAGTAAAAATTTTAACAAAGGCAAAGTTAGGTCAGATCTTTCTTGCTATAATCTCTGAGTTCTCCCGTGGCCACCCAAGCCCCGCATGACTGCTCTGCACCCCATCCCACCTGACTCTGGACCACAGACCCTGCTTCCCGCTCCGCTCACCCTGATGCAGCAACACTGGACTCCTGGCTGTGCCTCGGGGCCTTTGCACAGGCTGAGCCCACTGCGCAGAATGGTCTCTCCACATCCCCACAGGGCTCCCCTCCCCTGCCCTTCCTCCCCCTCCCCCCAGATGTATACTCAAACCCTGTCAGTGAGTCGTCCTGTGACCCTCTCTCACCCTGCTTTACCTCTGACCTGTTCCATGCAGCACCTGACGCACTACAGTGATCTCATTTCCAATTTCCTCCCTCCCTTTTGTTCCGGGAGAGACCCGCCTGTCTTGGTCTCCGCACACAGCAGGCGCTCAGTGAACACTTGTGAAGGAGACACACCGAGGGCCTCCCTGAATCACCCGCTCTCAGAGCAGGGAGCCACGTGGCACCCAGGGACCATCTATGGGGTGCTGTGCTCCTGGTCACCAAGGCCCGCTTGCTCGTTCACTGCCATCTGGCACCTGCTGGGAGCCAGGCCAGCCTCAGCTGCTCCAGCATGTCCCGGAACACGCCTGCCCAGCGAGCCCCGACACCGACCTCAACCACGGCACCCGCACGCGCCCAGGGCACGGCGCCAGGCCCACAGAGAACCGAGAACAAGGTGGGTGTCCACGGAGGTCGCCTCGGCGCAGGCGTCTGGCCAATGAGAACAATGGAGGGTGTGGAGGAGTGCAGAGCAGGACCCCAGGCCTGGACTGGGGCTTTATGACCAGTGCCAAGTGGAAACCAGCCCAAGAGCCACCTGGCAAATCTGTCAGACTCCCCACACCCACTGCCTGGCTGCCTGCCCTGGGCCGCAGCCTGAGCAGCTTGTCTGCAGCGATGACTGGACCAGAGCCACGGCCAGGCAGGGCCTGTCTCCCATGGGGCCCAGCTGGACCCATAAAGGCCACCGGAGGCCCACACGGCCCAAGTGCCCTTGGGGGAAGAAGTGCCCCAAGCCGGAGGTTTCACCCCCACCCCAGCTTTAAACTTTCTGGACCTGGGCTTCCCTGGTGGCGCAGTGGTTGAGAGTCTGCCTGCCGATGCAGAGGACACGGGTTCGTGCCCCGGTCCAAGAAGATCCCATGTGCCGCGGAGCAGCTGGGCCCGTGAGCCATGGCCGCTGAGCCTACGCGTCCAGAGCCTACGCGTCTGGAGCCTGTGCTCCACAACGGGAGAGGCCACAACAGTGAGAGGCCCACATACCACAAAAGAAAAAAAACGAAAAACAACTATCTGGACCTTTAAGAAAAAATTATTAGCCTTTGAGAAATCAAAAGCAAGCCTCCAGCCTGATCAGGAAGGAACAAAAACTTGGTGAGAGGCGGGGGCCTCGGGTCCTGCGGGCCAATCCTAAAACTGGCTGTAAAGGATTACTCACCTTCACTGTTCTTTGCAAAGTTCAGCTTGATCAGGGACCTCCCGTCCAGTTTCTGAAAAAAGCGTAATTAATAATAAGTAACTCACATGAAAAAGGGCAGAGGCATCCGAACAAACTTTTTGGCCAAATCAATATCTCCTCAGCTGGGCAGTGGGGACCCAGGCATTTGCCCTGCTGTTCTGCTGTGTGACGACCCAAGAAACACCAGGCACGACAACGTGGGGGAAGAGGAGTCAATACATGCAAATGCCAAGAGGGGATGGGACGGGATCCTTTCTCAAAACTTCTGGACTTCGTCTGCGGCTCACCTCTTCTCCAGGAACCTGGACAATAAAGCAAAGTCCAGCAGCTGGAGGAAAGCTGCCCAGTGGGGAGGCCTCTGTCAGAGGAAGTGAGGGGGCAGCAGGGAGACCCTGGATGGGGAGGCACAGGCCCTGCAGCAACCAAGGGCCAGCTCCAAGGGCCACGCGGAAGAGACACCACTGAACCCAGTTCTGCCCCACGTCCTCCCTCCCCTGGCACAGTCCCCGCACCCAGCCCAGTGCCCACTCCCTGAGTCACCTCGGCCCTGCCTTCGTTAGCCAACCACCCCCCCACACACACCTATGGACAGATGGTGGGCGCCCGCCCCAAGCACAGCCAACCCAGGGAGACCCACATGCAGCACCCTCCTCCTGGGGTCCCGGGAGGTGATAGGAGCTCACAGCAGCTGACACCACAGGGACGGTCCTCAGGGCCGCGGCCGCGGGGACTCTGGGCACAGGCCGGGAGGGGCACGGGCCCCACTTGAGGACGCACCACAGACTCCCTGACAGGACACCCGCAGCAGAGGTGATGGCTGGGGGCAGGCGATTGGCATGCTGTGGGGCTGGGGAGCACCCGGGGACCGGCTGGCCACAGTAACCGAGGACAGGGGGGCCAGAGGTGGACGAGGAAACACGGGGGGCTGGGGGGCGATGGCAAAGCGCAGCCCCCACCGACAGAGGAGCGAGCCCCAGCCTCGACACAGCCGCAGCCTGATCCCAGGGGAGGCAGTGCATCCCGAAAACAAGGCCACCGCCCAGGGCCCCAGAGTACACATCCACCTCCAGAACACAGGTAACAAGCGCACAGCTGAGCAAAGACTGAACCCACGACACTTCACACGTCCGAGGCTGGTGACCAGGACCCTGCTCACACCCCTCTTCTGCCTCCCTCCCTCCCCCTAGCCTCACCGCACCCGGGTTCTCTTGGGCCTCCCCAAATACGATGACAATGACAGCCTCCACTCTCCACAGGGCCCCCAGGGTCTGTCACAGAGCTGACCAGGCCTAATCCCGGCAGACAGGGCTCTGACCACCACCCAGCCCAGCTCCCAGCTTCGCAGTGCCAGTCACCACACTGCCCGCCACTCTCCCAACGCAGGCCGGACTTCTATCAGGCTGACACCCTGGGGGAGCCAACCTGGCTTCCAGGGTCTGCAGAAGGTCCCGCCCTCCCTGCTCGCCCACCTCTAGCCCCTGCACTGCACCTCCTCAGCCTGCACCCTAGCCCAGGCTCACCCAGCACCTCTTGCCCAGAAAGTACACGGCCCCTGCTGCCTCCCTGCTTCCACCCTCACTTCCCGGAGGTCTGGTCCCGACACAGCAGCCAGAGCCAGGCTTCCAAACAGGCCAGATCACAGCTCGCTACGGCTTAACCCATCTGGCCTCCAGCCCATCCAGAACGAAGCCAGGCTCCCTCCAGGGCTGGCAAGACCCCCCCGATGTAACTCAGACTATCTGCCACCATCTCCCCTCGTCCCCAGGCCACAGCTTCCATAGCACTGCTCCACAGACGTCCCCAGGTCCCCCATCCTCCTCTGGTCAGCATCCCGTCCCACTCTGCTCACAGTGCCAGGCCCCATGCTGCACGGCTAACCCCTTTCTGTGAGTGAATGGGTGCAACCGAATAAATGTGGCAGAGGGAAGGCGAGCTGAGAAGTGAACAGAGAGCAGCAGGAGGAACGGAAAGTGGGCGCCCTGGGGCTTTACAACAAGGCATGCGGAGGGGCAGGGGGTGTCCAGCAGGAAGTATGCTGGAACTCGACTCCAGATTCTCTCCTGCACCTGTATGTGTGACACATCAACAGCTGCTTAACCTAACTCTCCACAGAGTACACGTCACAGAACGCTGGTGCCCACAAGTTACATCACCCAAAGAGACAGGTGACTCCTAGAGCTGCTGAGGGTCTAGGACATGTATCTCCCCTGACACCGCTGATGAGAGTCTGGAACAGTGCGACTCCTCTAGGGTGCAACTTGCCAGGAGCTACCAAGCCGAAAACGCAGCCCCCAGCGTCCAGCAGTCCCAGGGGTACACCGCATGTGTGACCACCATCTGCAACAGCAGAACTCCAAATGCCCCCCCGAACTGTGCCACCACAGGAGGGCGCACGGACGCACTGACACCTCGGGGGTGGAAGCAAGGGGCAGTGGGGTCACCAATCAACTGCGTCCACGACCGAGGTAAGACAGATGCCTGCACACGTGCACACAAGTGGGGAACACTCCAGAAAGGACCGGTGTGGGTCCTCCACCACGTTCCTGTACCTGACACCTGGTGTTCACCGGCATCACCAAAGCTCCTGCACAGCCACCTACCTCTCCGTTGCTGGGGTTGGTGCCATACTTCTTAAGCCAAGGGACAATGTTCCTGAAGGGAAGAGGACAGTGCGCGTCAGCGGGAGGGCCGGTGCAGCCTGGCGACAGGGCCACAGTGCAGGGGGTCTGCCTCCAGGGGGAGCTGGGAAGGGGCTACACTCCACTTCACTTTTTGCCTCATCAGAGGAAATGGGGGAATATTTCTGGCTACATGGGCTTCAAAGTACGTTCAGGGTTTTTACTCTACTTATGCATAAACATGGATAAATACCATTAACAGAAAAAGACGTACATACAATGAGATACTGGGCCAGCATCAAAAATCACACTTCCAGAGAATTCTGAATGATATAGGGGAGAAAAGCTCTCATCTGAGTGAAAACTGGATCCTGAACTATCTTCTACAGTGTGACCTCAAGCAGGTTACCACAAATGCACTCCCAGAAGAGCACTCCAGACACTGGCAGTGCTTTCCCCGGACAATGCAATTATGGCCAATTTTCCCTTTTCCTTTGAAGTATTTTGCAAATCTTCTAAACTGAATCTGAACTATGAGACAATTACAGAAGCTGGTTTACATTGGGACATAAAACTGAGCATAAAGCTTCAAAGGGAAGGACTAGGAAATTATGCGCCTCAACTATGGCTCTGCTTCATGAAGTGAAAGCTAGTCAGCTCATTAACACTCTAATAGGTACAGGGTGCGAATTAGAGCACTAGGGACCCCCACACGGGGGAGAGGCCAACGCCCCTCCAGGCAGAGGTCACAGCAGCACTGCCACCTCATGCCTGAGGCCCATCCAGGGCTCCCAAGGCTGCTGGGACCTCGGTGTGTCCAGGCTCAGCACTGCCTGGAGCCCAAACACTCCAGCTGGCCCCACAGCCCCTTCCTGAGTGGGTGTCAACAATCTCACCACATCTGTTAGTCAGAAGTCAAGGGAAAACTCACAGCAAGTCAAAGACGACGCCTTCGGGGGTGCAGACCGGGTAGACAAAGGGCTGTAGAGAGAGACTGAAGAAGGACAGGGTCACTGCTGAGCACTGCCCCCTCCCATCCCAGGAGACTCTGGGGGCAGGGGGTTACCACGGTCTGGAGGAGCCCTGCCTGCTCCTGGCTGCACAGCAGGCTCCGTTCCCGCCATGTTTCCAAGGAGCGGGTAAGTGCTCAGACAAGACCTGATGCCCGGGAGCCCTGGGTAAGTTCCAGTGCAGGGATATGGGTGTCGAAGGCCACTTCCTGCCTCGTGGAGGGTCTGCTTCAGAAAAGCAGAGCCCACAGGTGGAGGAGGATGGTATCCAGTGGACTTCCTTGAGCCAATAACCTTTTCTTCTGGCATGGGGTCTCCATCACTAGTCATCAAGAGCCCTGGCTGACCTGGCTTGTTTGTATATCAGTCACCTACGAGTTTGGTCAGCACAGGTCAGGCACCAGGACCTGGACAGCCTGGCGGCATTGGGGTCACCTCCCCGAATGCTGCCCCAGGGAGCCCTTGTGGGAAGTCCTCACCACCGCCCCCTCTGGCCCAACCTTCTACTCTAACCCAGTAGTACTGCTGGGGACCAACCAGAGCAGGACCCAACAACAAGGCAAGCTCCAAACAGCAAGACAGTGAACATGTGTCTTCTCCTAACAGGGCCTGAAGGGCACATTCTCAAAGCATGTGTTACCCAGAACCCAAGGTAGTTACAAAATGGGCGAGACACACAGCAGAGACCTCTTGGAAGAACTGGGAACCAAAGATTTCCATAGAACCAATTTACAAGACTACATTTCCAGGAGGCTGATGACAAAACTGGTGGCGGTGGTGAGAAATGCAGCTGATGATGTCTGGGCCTCACTTGTTCATACTTCCTGAGCCAAGTGAAACAGGTGAAGCCCTCACTCACCATGTGGGGAGCCTCCTGGAAGCCCTGGGCAGATTCAGCGGCTGCACCCCCAGCCTCCCCTGTCCCCTCACTGCCCTGTGGTATCGGCTGACCTGCCTCACCACAGTTCTGGGATCACCAGGAGAGCTTGGTCAGCTCTCAAGGCTCACCCTGACCTATGGAATCAGAACTTTGGTCAGAGGGAGAGGAGGGCAAGATGGGGAGAATGCTGTGTAGACACGTGTGTCCAGGACAGAGCTGACTACTGCTCAAACTTGGGGAAACTCAAGCCCATGGGGACCACCAGACCTGCCCACTCCCCCAAGCCCCAATGTGTTGGGGTTCATTAGTCTAATAAGGGTGGGAAGAGACATCCAAGTGGCTGTGCAGCTGGGTCCCTCCCCGCCCCCACAGTGACCTGCATTCTCAGGGAAGGGGGAGGGGCCACAGTATCATGACTCTCGGGGCTGCTGTTACTACTCAAACTCTGGACCAAAAGGAAAGCATTAAAGCCCTGGGCTCACAGTCAGACCACTTCCTAGATGGGATACCTGGGAGAGGGAGCTCACTCTTCGAAGCACTGATTCTCTCAACTATAAGGCAGGCTTGATGACAGAGCCTACCTACCTCTGTAGGTAAGAACAAGGTTAAAAGACAATGCACATAAATGGAGACACAGAACAAGCAGAAAACCATCATCATTTCTTTCCATTGCTGGGTCCCTTCTTCCAGTCCACGGAAGATCCGGGTGGGAGAACGCAGACAGAAGCTACACCTGCATCTCCAGGGATCAGATTCACTGTCAAACAGTTGAGTACCCGAGAACAATCACGAGGGAAATGTTAAACTCTCCAAACTCTTACCTGCAGTGGTCAAAAGGTAGACGACGAAAATCTGTTTGTGCGATATCTGTGTAAAATGAAAATAAAGGACAGAAAACTTACTCTGTAAAAAATTTCACGTATGTACTCTATCAACAAGTCAACTACGTTTTAAGAAAAAGTGCATGTAAGTCATGGGGATGAAACACACGGCATGGGGACTGTAGTCAATGATATCTTAAAAATTGTGTGTGGTGCTTCCCTGGTGGCTCAGCGGTTAAGAATCTACCTACCAATGCAGGGGAAACGGGTTTGAGGCCTTGTCCAGGGAGATCCCACATGCCGCGGAGCAATGAAGCCCGTGCGTCACAACTACTGAGCCTGCGCTCTACAGCCCGTGAGCCACAATTACTGAGCCTGTGTGCCACAACTACTGAAGCCCGTGCACCTAGAGTCCATGCTCCTCAACAACAGAAGCCACTGCAATGAGAAGCCCACGCACTGAAAGAAAGAATATGACCTGCTCGCTGCAACTAGAAAAAGCCCACGTGCAGCAACGAAGACCCAACACAGTCAAAAATAAATAAATAAATTTTAATAAATTAATAATAATAATAATTGTGTGTAGTGACAGATGGTAACTAGACCTATTTTGGGTTTTGTTTTGCAAGGCACAGAAATATCAGACCACTGCATTGTGCACCTGGAAGTCACTCAGTGTTACAGGTCAACAATACATCGATAAAAAAATAAAAACCTGTTAAGATCAAGAAAAAAAAGAAAAAAACAAAAGAAAATGCTGATGTAAATTACCCAGTGCAAAAATTGCTGTGTACTAAAACCTTTCTCTAGACAGAACCAAAACGTGGGGTACATCAAGAAAGAGCTTAGAGGAAGAAGTACATACTGCAGGTGGGTTTCTGCCACAACCCTAACTAACACCCCTGCTGTGGGGCTCCCTCTTGGCTTTGCTTTCCAAGAGGCTGGGCCAGTTTTGCTTCCACCAGTGACCGTGACAGTGCTCTTTTGACTGCAGCCTTGATAGCTTTAGGTATTATTGCTCTTTGCATTCTTTTTTTTTTTTAATTTATTTATTTTTGGCTGCATCGGGTCTTTATTGCTGCACGCGGGCTTTCTCTAGTTGCAGCGAGCAGGGGCTACTCTTTGTTGCAGTAAGCAGGCTTCTCATAGCGGTGGCTTGTCTTTGTTGCAGAGCACAGGCTCTAGGCACGTGGGCTTCAACAGTTGTGACATGTGGGGGCTCAGCAGTTGCGGCTCGTGGGCTCTAGAGCACAGGCTCAGTAGTTGTGGCACACAGGCTTAGTTGCTCCACGGCATGTGGGATCTTCCTGGACCAGGGCTCGAAACCATGTCCCTTGCATTGGCAGGCGGATTCTTAACCACTGCGCCACCAAGGAAGTCCCCGTTCTTTGTATTCTTTATTAACTTGACAGAGAAAATATTATTGTAACCTATGTTAAAAAAAAATCACCACCAATATTAAACATTTTCTCCTATGTTTAGTGTATTTCCTCTTTTGTGAACTGTGTCCTCAACCCGTCTACTATAGTTTCCATGTTCTTATTAACTGTTCATTTTTACACTTACTGCATTGTGAAGGCATCATTCCTTAATTATACCCACACACACACCAAAAGGAACAGAAGGATTTCATGCCTTACCTGGTTTCTTGCCACCATAGAAGTGAGTGTATTCAGCACAGGTAATGTACCTAGAGAGAAAGATAATCTTACTACCACCTCTTTATAAAAATAGTCTCTGGAAGTAAGAAGTTGATAACCGAAATCATTTCACTCATTTGGAAAATGCTTTTTTAACACGTACTATATGTCAGGCACATAGTGAAAAACACAACAGAACAAGGGGATACACAAACTATTAAGCAAACCCAAACGGTCCTGCTCCAAAGAGCAGGGTTAACAATGAGAAGCAGCTGGCCACACCAAGACCTGGGGAGAGAGCTTTCGGAGGCCGAGGGACCAAGCCGACTAATCACGTATAAAAGCCCTGAGGCAAGGGCTTCCCTGGTGGCGCAGTGGTTTGAGAGTCTGCCTGCCGATGCAGGGGACACGGGTTCGTGCCCCGGTCCGCGGGGATCCCACATGCCGCGGAGCGGCTGGGCCCATGGGCCATGGCTGCTGAGCCTGCGCGTCCGGAGCCTGCAACGGGAGGGGCCGCAGCAGTGAGAGGCCAGCTTACCGCAAAAAAAAAAAAAAAAAAAAAAGCCCTGAGGCAAGAAAAGCTAGTGTGTTTCCAAAGAAGGGCAAAGCCACTGAAAAAGAGTGCACATGGGGGCACAGGGCCACTGATCATGGAAGCGCAGGTGGTGGTCGTATCACAAGGGGCCTCAGGGGCCGTGGGAGGACTCTGGATTTGCTTCAGGCGGGATGAAAGGACCCTGATCTAGCATGAGTCCTCAAAGCATCACTCTGGCTGCTGTGTGCAGAGGGTCAAGCAACAGGCAGCAGAAAACCAATCTGAGGGTGACTACAAAGGTCCAAGAAGGAGCTGGCATCAACTTCACCTGCGGGAGGACTGGTGGACGAGTGAGAAGTGGTCAATTCCTGGAAGAGCCAGCAGGATGTACTGATGGACAGGAGGCAGAGGGAGCTAAGGGAAACTCCCAGGCTTCTGACCCCCAGCGAGGAGAGAGCGGTGTGACCACTGAGATGGGGAAATGGGGGAGGAACAGGCTCAGGTGCTGAAAATCAAGAGTTGCTTCCCCGTGGGGCACAATGAATTCGAGAAGCCCATCGGATCTCCAAGTGGAGGTGTCCTAAGCAAGACTGGAGAGATCCCACCGGGCAGGATGTAAATGGAGAGGAAGCCTGGGGGAGGAGACGTAGGAGGTCCGGAACAGGGGGAGGAGGATCCATCAGAAGAAACCAACAAAGAAAGACCCCTGAGGTAGCCTGAAAACAAAGAGTGTGGTGTCCCAGGCACCGTACAAGGGCTTCAGAGGGAGAGAGGCGGTCAGCCGCGTCCTACGCTGCTGAGAAGCCCAACAAAACGAGGACTGAGAACTGACTGACCCCCGGATGGAGACGCACGGAAGTTACAGGATCACGACAAGAGCAGTGCAGCGGGCAGAGCCCGACTGGAGTGGTTTCAAAGGGAAAGCAGAAAACAGCCGATCGACACAGATGTTCCTCTTCTTGTCATTAAAAAAATCAAAGAAACTCGATGGCAGCTGGTGGTGCCAGGTGGGTTTGTTTTAATTGGAAGGTGCTGTAGCCCGTGAGCAGGCTGGGGAGCGAGAACCGCGCCCGGGGAAAGCCGGCGGGGTCAGAGCTGGAGAGCTGAGGGGCCGAGGGGACAGGACTCCGAGAGACCCGCGCCTGAGGGAGCCGCCCCGCCGGGGGACGGCGGAGGCTCCCGGGGAAGTGACGTCGAGAGGGACTCGGCGCGGCGCAGAGTGCGGACAGGCCCGCTCCCGGCGGCGGCTCAACTTACATCTTGTCCTTCTGGTGCTGTCGCTTCCCCATGGCGGCGGCGGCGGCGGCGGCGGCGGCGGCAGGACCAGCGAGCGAGAAAAAACAACGGCACACAACTCACACCGCGTCCTCTCGGCCGAGCTCCGTAACTACTTCCGGGTCTCTCGGACCCGCCCCGGAAGCGGGCGCTGGGCACGCCGGGAATTGTGGTTCCTGGTGCCCAAGCGCATGGCCGGCTGGAGCAGGCGGCTCCCTGGGTCCCTGGGCTGAGCTCGCGGTTGGCTCGGCCACGTCGGGGCTGAGCTGCCTCCGCCTCGAAACCCCGTCTTCCTGGGGGCCTCTAGCTGGACCGCCTCGCCCCACCGGCCCCGGCTCAACGCCATTCCCGCCCAAACCCGCCCTGGATACTCAGGTCTTAGGCCTGGAGCCCCAAGAACCCCCAGCCTTGGCCCCATCACTGCTCCCCGCCAGGCCGAAACCTCCAAAGCGACGTACACATTCGCTGCCTGCCCACTTACCGCCCATTTGGTCCCCACCGCCTGCAGGCCTCTCTCCTGGGCGGCCCAGGGGCTGGTGCCCATGAAGCCTGAAGGTCCAAAGCCCTGATGACCCCTTCGGTCTCTTCTGACTGACCCTTCCTTCGGCTGGACCACCACGTTTGTATGCCCCGGCCGAGCCCTGGACCTCCCTCTACACTCAAGCACTGGGTGACCTTGCCCAAGCTCATGGCTTTAAACACCTGTATCCCTTGTCTCTGAACACGAAATGGCCAGCACTTCTGCCTTCTGACCTCTACCTGGGCACCGACTGAACTCAAATTTAACATGTCTGGTAAAAGCATAATTCTCCACCCGCTTCTACTCCTAGTGTCCACTCTCCTCAAGGTACCACTGTCCACCCAGTCACCCCATACACCTCGATCTCAGCTCCCACAAGGGCTTATCACAATTTGTAATCCTGTACTAATTTATCTATGTACTGGCTTACCACACACATATGGATGGGACATAAGCTCCTTAAGGGCCAGGACCCCAACTGCTTGGTCTATTATTTCCAGTCGCAAGCAAGGTGCAGGGCATCCACAGGGCTCAACTGACATCTGCTAATGGCCAGCATCATTGGGCACTTTGTGAGGACTCATGTCTCACATGCAGGTTTGATTCTAAAGTCAGGGTGGGAGGTAATCAGAGTCACGTGTCTTTGAAACTCTTTAGGGAGGTGCCAAATTGGAAACTGACACACCAGCTCATTTTCCTCCCAGGAGGGAACAGACCACTGTTTCTAAACTTGCACCCAGATAAGCCTTGTGTTTAGGAGCCAGGTGTAGCAAAAACTGGTAGTCTTGCAACTCAGTGGGGTCAAGTGAGGCACAACAGGGCCACAGAGTTACTGCAGGGAGGGGCAGCACACTCCCCACACTCAACACTCTTTCAAAGTGCACGGGACTGAGTTCCCAGGTTAGGTGCAAGTGAGGGGACTTCACTGACCTGACCACCTACTGTGTGCAGTCTCAGGCCAAAGAACCTCAGGCTTGCGCTACCCTGACCACCTCTTGGGGTTGCAGAGAGCCCGTGGGACTGCACGGCCCCTGGGTAGCGTGGCACGAGGAAGGCACCACCAGGGGAACTTTATTCATTCTCCTGCCGTGGTCTGTACAGAAGAGGTTATGGGTCCCTCTGGTGGGGCGTGGACTCTGCCCTGCCAGGGTCATTCTCTGATTCATCTTTGGGTCTGGGCACAGGCTGGAACTTGAGCAGGACAGGCGGGGTGAAGATGGAGGCCTTCACAGATGGGGATAGCATCTCCTCGGTGCTGGCAGAAGCACTACAGGCTGAGGGCCTGTTCAGGAAACACGCAAGACATGGGTCCATGAGGGGGACACGGCATACAGGGTCATCAGAGAAACACACGACAAAACCCAGGCTGTGGGATGGCTCTCGATACATTACTGCTGCTGGAAATCCCTCCCATGGATGTTTGCTCAAGGCTGTTCGTTGCAGCAATGTTTGTGATTGTGTAAACCTGGAGACAATCCAAATGTCCATCAGGGAACAGCTAAAAAAACCATGGTACAGGCATGCAGTGGACTATTCCACAGCTGTTTAAGGAACAAAGTTGGTCTGTACATCCCAGCAAGTAAAGACACCCCAATGGTACAGTAATGGAAAGAACAAGTAGCTGAGAAGTACGTGCAGTATGATCCTGATTTGATTTAAAAAATTAACCAATGTATTAGGACTCATATTTCATGTATTCATTTCTATATTGTGACCTTTTTTCCATAGAGTATGTTATGCTTTTGTAAACTTTTAGAAACCAATTTAAAATAACCCATTTTGGGGGATAGTGCCAACACAGCACAGCTCACTCAGAAAGCAATACATAACAGGAGGCTAAAAATTGTCCCCATTAATGAAATATTTCAACAAGCAAGGGTAGTTGAGTAAATGATGCTCCGTCCACACAATGGGGTGGGTATTCTGCATCTATGATTACTGGTGAATTTCTAGGTATTTTTAATGACAGGGAAGCAACATGTTCCAGAACTGGCTGCAAAACTGCTCACAGGACGCTCCTGATTACGTGACAAACTACTACCTGTGCACGTACACTCATGTCCATGGGGAACACCTACAGCGAAACAGGGATATGTGCCAACAATGGTTATTTCTGACCTTGGGAGTGAGAGTGATTGGCGTCTTTTTTGGGTAGTTTTCAAACTGTCTACAGTAACTAGATCCTGTTTCAGAATCTGAAAAATGGTAGTGCTTTTGAAAACTGTTCCTACCCTTTCCCTTGTAATTTCACTTCTGGAAATTCATCTTGAGATTCAGGGACAGCTTAGCACATAAAGATAGTGATGCCAGGGAATTCCCTGGCGGTCCAGTGGTTAGGACCCCACATCTCACTGCCAAGGGCCCAGGCTCAATCCCTGGTCAGGGAACTAAGACCCCACAAGCCGCGCAGCAGGTGCAAGAAGGGCATGTTGACCTTCACCCGTTTTCTCTGGAAGTGGGAGATAACATATTTATGCCCACCCACCACACGCATAGACACACACGCATGCACACACACATGCTGAGTGAGGGTACCGCACATGCTGGACGTCTGTCACATGGCCAAGGAAGCTGACCAATTTATGGTATGGTTTCATTTATACAAAATGTCCAGAACTGACAAACCTACAGCGACAGAAAGTAGGTTAGTGGCTGCCTAGGGCTGAGGGAGAGGGAGGGCCAAATAGGCAGAGGACTTTTGGGGCAGGGAAACTACTCCATACAACACTGTAATAGTGGACACATGTCATTATACATTTGTCCAAAACGATAAGATGTACATCACCAGGAGTGACCCTAATGTGAACCACGGACTTTACATAATGACACGTCAATGTGGGTCACAGTTTGTATTAAAGGTCCCACTCTCTGGCAGATGTTGATCGCAGGGGAGGCTGTGTGGGGAGGGCAGAGGGATATGGAACTCTCTGTACTTTCAGCTCAGTTTTACTGTAAACGCTAAACTACTCTAAAAAATGAAATCTATTTGAAAATTTTAAAAAGAATGAGTACTGCTACAACATGGATTAACTGCAAAAACATTAACCAACTGAAAGGAGCCAGATACAAAGACCACATATCTTACAATACCATTTAGAGCAAACGTCCAGAACAAGCGAATCTATAGACACAGAAAGTGCTGAAGAGGGGCGAATGGAAGAGTGAGGGCTATGGGTTTCTGGGGTGACGAAAGTGTGCTAAAATTAATTATGGTGATGCATTCATAACTGTGAATATACCAAAGACCACAGAATTGTGTGTTTATTTATTTATTTATTTAATCATTTTTGGCCACACCATGCATCTTGCGGGATCTTAGTTCCCCAATCAGGGATGGAACCTCGGCCCCCTGCAGTGGAAGCACGGAGTCCTAAGCACTGGACTGCCAAGGAAATCCCAGGAACTGTATATGTTAAATGGGTGAATTATACCATGTGAATAATACCTCAATAAGGCTGTTTAAAAAAAAGTCATCTGATGCAATGAAGCAGCCAATCTAAACACTCAATGACGTGGGAAATACTTGACAAAAACAGTAATAAAAAAACCCATATTCAGGGGCTTCCCTGGTGGCGCAGTGGTTGAGAGTCCACCTGCTGATACAGGGGACACGGGTTCATGCCCCGGTCCGGGAAGATCCCACATGCCGCGGAGCGGCTGGGCCCGTGAGCCATGGCTGCTGAGCCTGTCCATCCGGAGCCTGTGCTCCGCAACGGGAGAGGCCGCAACAGTGAGAGGCCTGCGTATCGCGATAAAACAAACAAAAAAAACCCCATATTCAGTAAATCCCTGCTTTGCAAAACACACATGTAGATAAAGCACGGGGCTGCCCACAGCTGATTGAATCGTTCCCTTCTGTTGGCCTCTGGGCTGTTTGTTTCTGGTTTCCCACCAGCACAAACTAGGAAGGGGGAGCAACTTTCCAGCACACCTGACGACATTAGGGTCCATCCTGGAAGTGGGAGCGACCATCACACTGAATATCCTTCCAGCCCTCATGCACGCTGCTCAGAGGCCAGATGGTTCAGGGGCACACTTACCCGGGGAAGCCAGGGCAGTGGAGCTTGTGCGCATTGTTCCTGGCCAAGTACGAGAAGTGGAAGCCTCCAGGATTGAGGACCAAGGGGGTCAGATCGACTACGCGGCTGCAAGACAGGGCGGGGCAGGGGACACACTCAGCTCTGGGCTCCTCCGGGGCAGGGGGTGCCTCCCCAGCCTCGGCGGGCACGGGGGCCGTACACAGGCAGATCTCTGAGCCCCAACTCCTCCCCGGGACCAAGAGGGGAAGGACCACTCAGGACTGCGGGATGGATCCACTACGAGAAGGGAGGGAATCACAGCCCAGCTGGCACACAGCAGGCTCTCCCAAACCCTCCTGTCTCATTTGCCTCAGGCCCGGGATAAATCCTCCCACCTCTTTGGGTTCGATGACAGGCCGGTCCAGTTCAATTTTGCTTCAGACCTCGAAACTTCCAATTGCTCCATCTTCAGCAAACAAAAGAAACTTTAGGACAAGGGTGGGATCCTCATCATGAAGAGAAACACCTTCTCCAAGAACTATGAGAACGATGTGCCTTCCAGTCAATCAGCAAACACATCAGGCTCATCCTCGGTGCCACCTGGAGCTTGGTGTTAGGGGGATGGGGCCCGGCGTGCGGGCTGGGAGCCAAGAGAGGAGATCCCAGCCCCGCCTGGGGGACAGGTGACGGATAAGCGGGAGTTAGGAAGGGCAGGCGAGTCGGAAGGGCACTGCAGAGGCACTTAGAGGGTGGCCTGGAGAATGACACCCACGGGGAGAGGCAGGCTTCAGGCGTCCCCTGGAAGCCCCAGGGTTGTGCTGACTGCACTGAGGCCAGGCAGGCGGAGCCCTGTGTCTCCCCCAGCCCAACTCTGCGAGCAGAGCAGCCCCCTTTCATCTATCTACTGCTGCCTGCAGAGGAAGTTCTGGGAATCACTGCTGTAGGCCCGGGCATCGTTAGGGTGCTTCTGAGCAGGGGGTTAGAGGCTGCCGCTCCCAGGGCCACTGACCGATGTGCTGGGCAGCGGAGGGAAGGGGCCAAAGACCCTGGGCAGAGTGTAGACAGAGGTTGATGGGGCCACCATGGAGGCCATGGTAGTGGCAGGCAGTGGCAGCAGGGTTGGTGGCAGGCACGGGGAGGTCGACCCGTCCCACAAGAAGATGGGTTCTGGTTTCTTCGGTTTTGGCTTGCTTCTCCTCTTCTTGGCATCTGGGACAGAAGGTGTCGGTGATCACCTATCCCAAGGCCCGAACAGGTTGGGGGGGGCACCAAACACAGGCCCTCCAACAAGGAGGGAGGCAGGCCCACAAAGGGCACCACTACTGACAGGCACGAACACACACCACCTCACTGGCCCCAAAACCACCCCACAGGGAAATGGTACTTTTGTCTGTATCTTACGAGTGGAGTGGTAAGCTTGAACTATACAAGGCCCATGCAGGGGCCACGCCAGGCTGTCTGCCTTCCAGGACAGAATTTCACAGGAAGTGATGGAGTGTCACCGCCAAGGAGGGCTGGGCTTGGCCCGAGCAGGTTGGCCTGCCACCCACCCTCCCAGGCATGGCACAAAGCCCTGGAGTCTGCCAGCAACCCAGTGGGTTGTCCAGTCCCCAGACAGTGAGCCCACCGAATACCCGCAGCTCCGGGTCATCCTGGGGGTGCGCAAAGGGTGCATGGGGAGGAAGTCTTGCAGAGGTGGGCTTGGGGAGGAACCTAGGGCCTGCACCTCCTCTCTCCTGTTCTGATGAGTCTGGGTCTTTCTACTGTTCAAAGCTGGGTCCCACCAGCAAAGTAGGAGGTAACAAGCCCCTCCTGCAGCCTCTCAGACGGCTCATCTAGAGTGAGATAAGCACTGCCAGGGAGCACTGGCTGGAGGCGGAGCACCAGCCCTGAGTCTCAGTCCAGCTCCACCACACCTGGGTGGCCTACACATGCCGGACAACCTCCCCGGGCCTCCATTTCCTCTTCTGTAAAACAGGGATAAATAACACCACACCAGCATCTTGGGAGACCGCGGTAAGAGTTACACATGCTGTGGGTCCAGCTGTTGGATGAAACGGTGCTGTGGGACCCCCTCCCCCAGGTGAGCTGGGCTCCCCGATGTGAGGCGAGACAAAGAAGCCCAACACCACCATCCATCCCTGAACACGGACACTCCCAAGGACCAAATCCAAACCTCATCAAGGCTTTAGAACGACTATTCAAGAAATAACAGGCAGAGGGGGAAGAGCAAACACACCAGTGGACCCAGACAACAGATACAAACCCATCGAGTGGGTCCCCCAAAGGACAACACAGTTCTTTAGTCCATAGCATTGGGGAAAGGTGAGGGCGCATCCCGCGTCAAAAGGAACTTCAAAAGACGAGGCCAGAATCCCCACCTGCCACCCTGTGTGGCCACTAATGAGGTCACCTCTCATTTCACTCTCCCGGGGCCTGGGGTGTACACGAATTTGCCTCCCACCCAAACAGTGTGCAGGCCTCGCTGAGTCCTGATTGACAGACCAAGCGTAGATAGCCTTCTGTGGACCACCAGGGAGGTGTGAGTCAGGTCAACCAGGCCGCTCGAGCCCAGCGCGGATGGAGCCTCACCCTGGGAGTATAAGTGCACGCGGTGGATGCGCCTCTTGAGCTGCTCCAGGCGCTGGTGCATCTCCAGGGCGCCCATGCTGTTGCAACAGTTCAGCTCCCCCTGGACGGCACACGAGACCTTGGCCTGCGACGACAGCGGGAGAGGAAGGGAGGAGGAAGCCGGACGCGTGAGCCGCCTAGCCGGGGCCGCCTCCTGAAAGACCCCTCCCAACAGCTCAAGCAGGGCGGACACCGGCGCCCCCGCCCCCACCTCGGAACCCCGGAGCCCCGCCCTCCCGGGCCTGCACCCAGAGGAAGGACAGGAGCCCACACCGCTCGCACTCCGCCTGCTTGCCCTTGCGCACCACCCTCTCATCCAGCGCCGGGTTGCGGTCGAGGCTAAGGAAGAGGAGGCGCAGCGCGCTCTCCAGTGTAGGTCGCCGCTTGCCTCTCGAAGTCCTCCTCGGGGATGAGCTGGCAGAAGGTCACACTGCGGGAACTCGCTGTCGAACTCGTCCAGAAGCTCCATTCTCAAGGGCTTCGGCTGCCCGGCTGTCTGGGGGCGGAGCGGCCGTCGGGGCGGGGCCCCGGACGCGCCCACTCCACCGGCCCCAGGAGGGGAGGAGGGAGACCCCCCCCCCCCCCCCCCCCCCCGCGAGGGCCAGAGCTCGGGTCACTATCCAGGCGGGGCCACCAGGGTCCGGGCACGCCCACCTTCCCGCCCAGGTCAGGGAGAGGAGGGGGTCAGCCCCAGAGGGCCAGGCCCGGGGACGCACCGTTGTCCCCTTTCCGCCGCGCCACGCCTACGCAGGAACCCTCCGCCCGCCCCACCGCACGGACAGCTCGGGCCAGTCTCGGGAGACCGCGGGCCAATCCGCGCGAGACGGCCACACGTGACAATGCCCGCTGCTCTGCGCATGCGCCTTCACGCTTCGACGGGGCAGACGGCGGGACGCAGCTACCCCTGGCGGAGGCCCATACCCCGGGTTCCCGCCCATGGCCAAGCCAACTCTCACAACTTCTTTAAGGCGCTCGGCCCCCGGCCGGACTCCAGTACCTCCCATCCTGGCTGCTCCCCTCCTCCTCACCGTCTGTAGACAAGGCCCCAAGAGTTCTTTCTGCCCCCAACTCCTCTAGCCCCGGACTTTTCACGCTCTTCTGACTTCCTCTCCCGCTTCTATCCTGTCTCCTCTCCTCATGAGGGTCCTGTCTTTACCATACCTTCTTGGACATCTTACCCACTTCTTAGTCCCAACCCAGAACTGACTTTAACCCCAAGTCCCTTGAGTTACAGACCCACATCTAAGTGTCCCCAGGGGACGTTTCCTGGGCATCTCACGCTCAGCACATCCGAATTGGCATGCATCTTCTTCCCTCCCACCCAGAAATCTGCTTTTCTTTTCTTTTCCCTCTCCTACTTGGTCAGTGGCCGACCCCACCATCCACCCCCCTCCTAACCCAGCCCCCTCTCCATCAGCCCTGTGATCCATGGAGTGCACCTGAGATTTTTTCACTTCCTAACACCAAACGGCCAGCCCCAGCTCTCCCCAACACAAGAGGTGGCATTCACTTCCTCTTGCTTTGATGTCACAGATCAAGATGGACACAACCAAAAAAAAAAAAAAAAGATGGACACAACCAAGGAGGGAGAAGGTATGGCCTGTGCATCTCGCCTACAGGTGCAGGCAGACTCAGATACACCTGCATCCAAATCTCTGCCACCATTCTGCCACCTGCCCCGGGCAGGTGGCCCCCGATGTGAGGCGGGGCCCATATGACTTACAAAATCAGATTTGACTTTAAAATACATAGTAGGTGCCTTTTTAAAAACAGGACAAGCATCCTCTGAGAGGTCAGGCAGACCCCTGATTAACACCCCCATCATGTTATGCTTATAATACTTTACACTTTTTCTGTTTATTTGGATTTTTAAAGTGTATTGTGCCAGGTACTGCCAAACTACATGCTCCCTGCCTTCAGGGGCTCCCCGTTTAAAGAGGGCTTCAGCCACAGGGAGAAAAATGTGATCTAACATGCTCTGGTGGAGGAACATTGGATGTCTTGGAGCCCAGGGAAGGCTTCCCATAGGAGGGGACATTTGAGCAGTGCCCTGAGTTCACAAGCCTCTCCCAGCAAGGGCAGGAGACAGCTGCATGGGGGTCTTTGGCCAATGGGTACATAATCTGCACGAGAGCAAGAGGTGGCCACCTCCAGCCATGGGCCTAAGTCAGGTGACCTTGGGATGGAGGAACCCCAAGGGGTCAGGCCTAGGAGACAGAGGAGCATGTGTCATTTCCCCTCATCCTCCCCGGGATGCCAGGGCTCCTACGCCCAGGGTGGGGGTGAAGCCAGGGTCCCTCTGTGCTCAACCATTGGTGAGGGGTACTCCCAAATGCCCATCCGGAGACCTGGGCCTCCTCTCAAGGAGACAGGCTTGAGTGGCTGTCACTGGGCACATCAAAATCTTTTGTGTCTGGTCCTGATGCTGAAGGTAACCCTGCAAGCACGCCTGGGGCCAGGCTTCTTGGCAGTTGGGCTCTACTCCCCCCGATTCCAGCTGTGAGGGTGGGCATGCCAGGCACCTCACAGTCTCTCCTGCAGGCTCAGGGCAGCACACGTCCCTGTAAGAGAACAAGTGGGCATGCTTGGAGGACGTGAGCTGCAGGCTTTGTATCCCGAGTCCACTGTCCACCCAGCTAGTGCTGCTCCTGCTGAGAACCCAGGAGAACATTCTCTCCAGAGTTTGGCCCTCCCCAGGCCTTCCAGGAAGGCTGCGCCCAGGGCACCTCCACTGAGTCAAGGTTGTTGAGCTGGCTCTGAGCCAGGCCCGGGCAAACCCTCCGTGCAAAGCAATGGGCCTCTTTCTCCACAGGGCCCTGACCAAACCTCAAGCCCACAGGCTTACCTGGGAGCTGGTTGTAAAGATCCTCTTCAAACCATAGCTTTTCTGAGTCAGAGGCCTCTGCCCCTTCCCCCTGTCCAGCCATGACCCAGATGGACAGGTTGGCGGAGGACCGCCCAGCTCTGCCCTCACCTGATCCTCCGATGGAGAGTCCAGACCAGCTCCGCACCTGCGCCTTACTGCTGGTTAGTGGAGTGAGGCAGCAAGACTCCCCCCCACCTCCCAGGCACTGTGGGTGGTGGGCTGGGCCTGACTGATGCCCTTTCATCATTGCACTGCTTCCCAGTGGCCCACAGTAGTGCAACAGGGAAAGAGTGTCAGGCAGGCCTGCCAGTGCCTCTCCCAGTGGTAGGTGGGGATCTGAGACCTGGAATGCAGGCCCACTGGGGCCTGGGGCGGGGCCTCTGCCTGGGGAAAGGGTGCCCTCTGACCCCAGAGGCCCAGGCCTGGCCAGGATCTCAAGTTTCCATGGAGAAGGGATAGGAGCTGGGCAAGGGGGAGGGGAGGGCCTGCAGGTCCAGGGGCCAGGCCTGGGGAGGGAAAGTAGCAGTGTAGGGGAAGGGGTCCCCAAGGCTGGTCCTAGATGCTTTGACAATATCATTGCACTGCTCCTCAAAGCACAGTAGTGCAACCTCGTCAGAGCACCTGTGGCCAGCAGGGGGGAGCCCCATCACCCCCAATACACGCAGAGCGGGAAGCCCAACCGTAGGTGGGTGGGGCTAGGGCCCCATTCCTAGACAGCAGGGCGGGGAGGGGATTTCAGCGGGGCTGCGGTCCTCGGAGTCCTCAGGACCCCAGAGGGGCCGGACCCTCCCCAGCACCCTCCAGATTGCCGTGGGGTTGCGACCCCAGACTGAGGGGCAGCTCCACACCCTGAGCGGGAGCGCGCCCGGGAAAGGGCGCACACACAAAGGAGAGGGGCCCGCGCTTCAACGCGGTCCGAAACCCACTCGCGCCTGGGGCGGGAGTGGATATAGCCCGAGACCCTGCGCCCTCCCACAGCCTGAGGCTCCGGGAGAAGAAGGGTGGTCCCACTCCGGGCCGACGCGCCCCTGCCGGCTCAGGCCCCCGTCCTTGGCCTCTGGCTCTTGGCCCCCAAGTTGGGCTCCGCATTCTGTCCCAACAGATTCCCTGCCCGGCGGCCCAGAGTGGAGAAGAGGAATGGGGGCTTCCCGCCCCTCTGAGGTCCCCTGCCCGGAGGGGGCGCCCGGGGTTTGGGCTGCGCCCCTCCACACCGCCCGCCGGGTAGGGCCGCCCTGCCCGCGCCCCCACCTCGGACCCAGCTACTCACGCGGCGGGACGCCCTTTCCGTCCCGGGCCGGGGCAGGACTCGGGAGGTTGCGGGGACAGGTCCCGGCGGCCGTCAGCCCGCGCTGCCCCCCAGGACCACCCCGCACCTCGTGGCGCCCTCCCGCCGCCGGCTCCATCTTTAACTCGCTGACAGGCGGCGGCCCAGCCCCCGGCTTCTTAGCATAGCGCCGCGCTCATTGGCCGGCGCCGGCGGGGGCTTCGCCTTCTGCACGCCCATTGGCTGAGGCCGGAGAGATTTCAAAATAGCCTGCGGGCCCGGATTGGCCCGGCGCAGGCAGAGGCTGAGGCTCCGCGGTTTTAACAATGAGTTCTACAAACACTTTCTCCCCATTCATAACTTATCAAAGGGAACTTTGCCCGCCTTTTCGCAGCTCTAGTCTCGGTGAGTTTTCTCGCCGCGCGGGCGAGCGCTCTTGGTAGCCCAGTCGGGGGCGCCGGCCGCGCGGCCAAGCCCGCTGGGGAGGGGGCTACGACTGGAGGAAAATGTCCGGACCCGCAGTCAAGCCTGCACCAACCGGGCCGCAGGCTGCCCCGTTTTGCAAACTGAAATTGCTCCCTGTGCCTCTCGGATGGCATGTTCGGCTGCGGTGGGCTTCCTGGCTGGGGTAGCCACCTCCCCACCCAAACCCCACCGCATCGCCCGACTTGACCCAAATGAGATTTGTCTGAAGCCCAAGGGTGGGCCTGGGCTGCGGGACCCGGTCTTGGAGCCCCTGGAGGCTTGTGGATCTGTGGGAGGCACGGGGAAGGGGGCGTCGCTTGGGTCCCTGCGTGACTGTGGATAAGCATTCATTAAATGCTTTCGCAGAACTGATGACCCGGAAGGATGTACGCGGCCCGCCTGGCCCTCATAGAGCTACAGTGTGTGTTGGAGCGGGTGGTGCTTAGGCTACTGTGCATCTGGGCCCCCTCCTCTTTTATTCTCTCAGTCCGGTGGCTGAGAGCAAATGTTTTGGAGGCAGGCAGAGCTGGGTTTGAATCTTTAGCAACCTCGGTTGCCCCCTCTGCAAAATTAAGATGACAGTTGAACGTGCTATGCTTCATAGGGTTGTTGCCAGGAGCAAATGAGATGCTCTGTAAATCGTTGGCCCAGTGCCTGGCACTTAGTTTTCAGTAAATGAGAGCTCGGCTGCTGCTGCGGTTTTAATTTTTGGTCTTGTACTGCATTCTGCCTGCAGCCCTCTCACCTGCTTCCACAGCTTTGGCCTTGATTTCCCAAGGATTTTTACACGCTGTGTACTGTTGGAGTCTGCTCTTAATTAACACTCCTCACTTTTGTATGTGTGGTGGTAGGGAGGTAACAGAGGCAGAAGTGGGCTCTTACAGCCCAGAGGGGCCAGGGGTGGATCAGAGGAATGCCCCTTAGATTTGCAGTGTGCGCCACACTTTTGGTGCCCCGCCTACACCCCCTTGGCACTCACCTCTACCAAAAGGATGTTCCCTGCTGGCACCTGCGGCTCTGCCTAAGGTCTTCATTCTGGCTGTAGAATACAGGGCAAGTGGGAAGTGCTGCAGAGTAATCCTCCCACCTGCCCAGCAGCCCTCAGCCAATGAGAGAAGATATGCTGGTTGGATAAGTACCCCCACTTTCTTGCCCCTTGGTTGGGACAACTTTTTTTTTGCGGTACGCGGGCCTCACACTGTTGTGGCCTCTCCCGTTGCGGAGCACAGGCTCCAGACGCGCAGGCTCAGCGGCCATGGCTCACGGGCCCAGCCGCTCCGCGGCATGTGGGATCTTCCCGTACCGGGGCACAAACCCATGTCCCCTGCATCGGCAGGCGGACTCTCAACCACTGCGCTACCAGGGAAGCCCGGTTGGGACAACTTTGATGCATGTTCTACATGGGGACCCAGTGCTCCCCGGTGGGATGAAGCCCTAGTTGCCCCCAGGGGTGACTTGCTCAGTAATGCAACCTTCACCAGCTGCCTTGCCTGCTCCTCTGAGCCCCACTCCTCTGCCCCAGTGTTTTCTGGGATCACTTCCCAACCATCTGCTTGCACTCCTGTCTCAGGTCAGGTGAGTGATGGGAGAGAAGTGGAGACTTGTAGACGATGCTCAAGAGGTTTGAGCAGAGCAGGACCTCATGGGGGAGGGGGCAGGGGCATAAAGGGCCTAATTATGACCCTCCTCCCCTCAGGTCTCACAATTGGCTAGAGCTTTTCTCCCACCCCTTAAGGTCAATCGATTTCTCAGAAGTAAGGTGCTCTGCTCACCCTCCTCTAAGACCCTTCCAACCAGTTGCCACCCCCAGCCTCTCCTTCGGCCCTTTCATTCTCCTGCAGGAAAGTGGCAGCTGCCCAAGCCTCTCTGACTGTAATCTCCGCCATAACCTCTAGAGGTCACCCACGCACCAGCAAAATAGCTATTACCTTCCTTTATCAGGGCCCGCCTATTTATTTCTCCTTTCTTTAAATTGCAATGCTTTGCCGGCTCAACTTGTGCCTCTTCTTCCAGGAAGCCTTCTCAGATGTCTGCAGCTGGCAGTTCTCTGTGGTTACCTTCCCTTGCAATATCTTTTGAAGTTTTGTTAGGGCCTCCGGACTTTGGAAGGTTAGTGGGGCGTGAGATGCCACACGTCTGGGCTGGCTGGGTGTGTGGGGTGCCATCTGCACCGAGAGGGATCCTGCGATGCGAATTTCCAGCAGATGAGCAGAGTCCTGACCTAGTGCTTGGTCAAAGGCAAGTGTCCAGACTGTCACAACTGCCAGTGGAGGGGTGCCAGGAGGAGGGGGTGCACCTCAAGGGATGAGGGACTGGAGAGCTTGTGCCCATCCCAGCTGGTAGGGAGTGGGGCCCCTGCTACCTCGCTGAGGCCCCAGCCCTCATCAGGAAGGTTCATGAAGCTCAGGGGCTGGGGAACAGGGGTCACTGGGGCCATTGGACCATCTGAGGGTGGAGAGGGAGCTGTGATGGCCCTGGGCAGTGTTGGGAGTGCACGGAAGAGCATCAGAGAAGTTTGGATGGGTTAAGCTGCCATCTGTGGGACAGAGGATTTGCACTGAGGAAGAGATGCTGACCTGGGCCAGCTGGCAGCTCCTGGTCGCCCTCAGGCTCACAGCAAAATGCAACCACAGGCCAATATTCTTTAATCATAAAGGCACTTGAGAACCCCTACAAACTCAAAGTCTCCCCCAAGAGTGGCCCTGCAGATGACCCACCCTGCTGCCCTCCACCCGCAGGTCCACAGCACTCAGAGTTCATCGTGGCCTGCAGAGGCCTCCACGCTGGGCTTGATGAAGATGCCTTCCATGGCCTTCCACCTATTGTGGGTGTTGGCGCTGGGCATGCCGTGCACCTCGAGCTGCCCCCGGATGGGGCTCCCGTACTGCTCGCCGGTGACCGACAGGAACACGGAAGTGCCCACGTGCTGGAAGCGCACGGCGGCCTCCCGCTCCCAGTGCTGCCCCGAGCAGCGTACCGTCCACAGGTCCAGGTCATCACCCTCGCCGTCCTCCCCAAAGGCGCTCACCTCCTGTGGGGGCGGTGGTGGTGTGGGAGGACAGTGGTCACGCATGACAAAGGGCACACTGAGTCTTCCATGGGCAATTGCCTGGCAGCTGCACTCACACCCAGGTCCTTCCCTGCACCTCTCTGAGCCTCAGCTTCCACAGCTGCAAACTGGGACACCCCCACCCCCACCCCAGCATCCAGAAGGGCCCCTCCAACACCAGCTCTTCAAATACACGCACACCCCACCTCATCTGCCTGGACGGTGACCAGTGGCCCCCACAGAACCAAGTCATCCCCCTCCTTCCTCCTCTGGGTTTCTCCTGTCCTAACCCCTCTGACCCTCACTCAGCATCAAGTCTACCCTTCAGGCTGACAGCCAAGGTTCTATTATATCATCCTTTCCTTCTGATAACTTCCCCAAAGCACCCTCTGTTCCAGTACCACCTCCCACCCAGTTCCAATGAACTCCGCTCACAGGCTCTTCCCCAGGCTTGGAAAGATGCCCTTCTCCTCTCTGCGGCCTGGCGGACTCCTACTCATCCTTCCAGGCCCAGCCCCAGTTCCTCCTCCCCGCGGGGTTCCCATTCCCCACCCCAACGGCCATGCGGATCCCCCTCCTGTGTCCAACTCGCCCCCAGGGGTGGAGCTATCCAGACGGACAGCTCTTCCTGTTTGTGTCCCCGCTGGGCTGAGGGCTCCAGGGGACAGGACCCTGGCGTAGTCACCTCTGTATCCCCCGAGGGGGCGCTCGGCAAACACTTCTGACTTGTAATTCCCGTTTCACCCAGGAAGCTGGGACTCCGAGCAGATGCCGGGCCCCTCGCACACACGCCAGGGGCTCACCTGGTTGTGGGACAGCGGCGACGGGAAATGGTGCGTGTGCAGGTTCTTGCCGGTGAGCACGTGCGTCAGCCGCACAGCCTGCCCGCAGCGCACCGGGGACCCGCGCGGACACCCGCCCTCGGAGCCGCCGCGGATCCGCCAGTAGCTGTTGGCGTCGTCAGACGCCTCCACGCCGGTCACCGACTGCTGGCCGCTGCCTGGGGGGCGACATCCCACCCCCGGGGTCGCTGTCAAGGCGGGAACTCCGACCCTCGACCCGGACACCATCAGCTTTCCCGGACAACCTCAACCCTGGGATCCAACGGCTCCCCCAGCCCCCGCCCGCCTCCGGCCGCACTCCAAGTCCCTTGGCCCGCAGCTCCGAACGGCATCCCGAAGACCCCCTCGAACCGCCGGCCTGTGGCCCTCGGCCCCCAACTACTCCAGCCCCTGATGACCCCCAGCCCCCTGGTCCGCAGAACCCCGACGTCAGACCCCAGCCCCGGCCCGCGCACCGGATCCGTATTTGATGTCGTGCGAGTGCAGCCGCACCCGGTGCTGCGTGTTGAGCAGCTTCAGCACCGACCCGCAGGTCACGACCCCCGCGCCGGTCTTGACGGCACAGCTGCCCGGGACCAAGATCGCCAGCAGCAGCGCCAGCAGCAGCGCCAGCAGCAGCCCCAGCAGCGCCGGGCCGGCAGCTCGGCCGCGGCCCGCGCTCCACATCGCCCCGGCCGGGCTCCGACAACTCGGGCCCTGGTCGCTTCCGTCTCCGCCGCCGGCCAATCCGGCTCTGACAGGGCCCGCCACGGCAGCCAATCGCCAGCCCGCACGGCGCTCCGCCTGCACTTCCATTGGGTCCGCGTGGAAAGGACCCGCCCATAGCTTTCCAGAGCGGCGGCTGGGAGGGGACTGGAGACACGAGGAGTGTTTTGATTGGTCCACGCTTCCGAGGACTCACTAATGAGTAGGCCAGGGCAGCGTCGAGCGGAGGGAGTGTGGACAAAGGCGAGGGCGACCGTCCAGCGACCGCCAGGTCCCGGGACACTCGGTTCGCCAGTTCACGAAGCCCCGTGATCCTAGACCCCCGAGCCCTCAATCATGGTCTCTCCCTCGGACCCTGGGCCCGCAGCTGCAGGGTCTTGAGGTTGCTCGACCACTAGATTATGTGGTCACAAGTGGAGGCATCTCAGATACTCAGTCACCTGGTCCTTCAGTCCCTGGACCCCGGGATTAACTAATCCCCCAGTTGCTCGGTCATTGCCCACTCTCTGACATTGAGTCACCTCAGTCCCTGGACCCTGGAGTTTCTGAATTCCCTGAGCCACTCATTGACCCCTTCCAGGGCTTCTCATGGTCCCTAGGCCACTGGGCAGCAGAGGGCAGCAGGGAGCTGTGATGTAGAGGGTAGTGGCAGGTGGTCACCAGAAAGCCCCAGAGCTGTCTTGGGAACCTGGAGCCCTGGGAGACCAAGCGACTGGGAACCAAGCCTGGGTGACTGTGTGTCCCAGGCTTGGGACTCACTGCCTTCTCAGAGGTCTGTCAGCTCAGTCGGCATAAGGGGGGAAACTTAAACCACTGTTTATTTATTCATTCGTGGAACATTCTTACACTGAATTCACTCCAGACCCATCAGTTCAGCCCAGCCCAGGAACCGGCTCTGGGATATGTTACTCAATAGGCTGACCACCCGTGCACTTGGTGCACCAGCAAAGCAGGGAGAAAAATTCGTGTTTAATTAAATCATCCAGAATTTTGCATTCAGAAAATCCAGCATAGAGCCATTTTAATTACAGCAATGGGTTATTTTTTGGTTTTCATGTCTCCCTACCCCCACCCCTGGGGCCATGGGGCTTGTGGGATCTTAGTTCCCTGACCAGGGATAGAACCCAGGCCCCCTGCAGTGGAAGCACAGAGTCTTAACCACTGGACAGTCAGGGAAGTCCTGGTTTTCATGTTTAACATTGTCTTTATTTTGAATTCTATATGGGTCAAGGTGTCTTGATCTTTTCAGTGCTTAGAGTGTCTAATATGCTTACGGTAACTTCCCTGGTGGCGCAGTGGTTAAGAATCCGCCTGCCAATGCAGGGAACACGGGTTCAAGCCCTGGTCTGGGAAGATCCCACATGCTGAGGAGCAACTAAGTCAGTCCAGTGCACCACAACTGCTGAGCCTGCGCTCTAGAGCCCACGAGCCACAATTACTGAGCCCACATGCCACAACTACTGAAGGCCGTGCACCTAGAGCCCATGCTCTGCAACAAGAGAAGCCACCGCAATGAGAAGCCCGCGCAACGCAACGAAGAGTAGCTCCCCCTCGACGCAACTAGAGAAAGCCCACGTGCAGCAATGAAGACCTAATGCAGCCAAAAATAAATAAATAAATGTGTGTCTGTTAAAAAAATGCTTACAGTCTGCCCTGGATTTGGTAGACCCCGCCCTTGAGGGCTAGAGTACAATCTGGGTGTGTCTTCTCGGACACACCAACAAGCATCTCGAACCTAATATGCCCCAAGCAGGACTCCCCGGTCTCCCTCACACTGCTCCTCCCCCAGGCTTCCAAGTCTCAGGAACAGCACCTCCATTTACAAGTTGTTCAAGCCCCAAACATGGGATTCATCTTTGATTCCTCTCTTTACCACACTCCTCACATCTACCCCAGCATGTCTTGATGGCTCTGACTCCAAAACAGATTGGAAGGCATCTCTCCTGCGTCCCCCGTCACCACCCTAAGCCAAGCCACTCCATCTCCCCTTCAGATATCGACCACCCCTCCTAGAAGATTTCCCTGCTACTCGGGCCCCTCCAAGACATTCTCCACCCAGGAAAGTGATTTCTGTCTTAAAAAGCATAAATCAAGGCACTTCCCTCGTGGTCCAGTGATTAAGACTTTGCCTTCCAATGCAGGGGGTGCAGGTTTGATCCCTGGTCAGGGAGCTAAGATCCCACATGCCTTGGGGCCAAAAAACCAAAACATAAAACAGAAGTGATACTGTAACAAATTCAATAAAAACTTTAAAAAAAAAGTATAAATCGGATCATGCCAGGTGCCTGCTGAAAGCTGCCAACAGCTTTCCATTGCACTGGGAGCAGACAATGGTAAGGACACAGCGAGTAGTCTCCCTGACAGGCAAAGAAAGGGTTCCAAGAGCAGCAGAGACCCCAGGGCTGGAGTCGGGAAGCCAACACGGCTCTCCCTGAGTCTCTGGAGCCTCATGGCTTCTCCTAACTGTTCCTTTTTCCTGCTCACCTCATGGGCAGATGCTCGGGGCCCTCCACCTGGATACCACAGTTTGTCTCCAGGTTCAGATTCTCAAGAGGGGACGTGATTGACTCAACTCAGTTCCAGGCACTGCTCAAGGTGCAGTCAGCCAAGGAGGATGGAGAGGTGTTAGTTTCCAAATACATCTGCTAACAATGCCTCCCACCCCTGTGAGCACAACCTGCTCCTCTCCCAAGTCGTGGAGTCCCTTCCCCCTCCGCTTGGATCTGGGCACGCATTGTAATTGGCTTTGACCACAAGAATGCTACAGAAGTGCTGTTTGGGAACTTCAGAGCACAGGCTGCCAGAGCACTCACTGGTGGTTCTTGCTTCCTCCCTCTAGGAAGCCAGCCCCTGCCCAGACAGACCCTTGAATGGCCAGGGGCAACGGGGAGACAGATGATGTAAGGGGAGGGTCCACGAGGGATGTCCTAGCCTCAGCCCAGTCCCCAGCCGAAAGCAGCACTCCCACCCCAGCCGCTCTGGCTATACCACTGCCAGCTGAGCCCGTAGAACCCCCTCAGAATCATTACAGATGATGATTTTGTTTGAAGCCACTTAAATCTTGGTTTGTTACATGGCAACAGATGCCTGAAACAGGAGCTAAGGGGAGCGGTCTCTAGCATCATGTGCCCGTGGTGCCCAAAGGGGCTGCTCCCACCCCAGGGCCTAGATGTGTGCCTCTGAGGCTGGGGTGGGGACATACACTCTTCTCCCTTGAAGACTGGGCAGCAGGACCTGGAAGCCAGAGGGTATTGGATGCACCAGTAGGGCCAATCAACAGTGGCCAAGTGATATGGCAGTAATGTACAAAGCAGCTGTTGTGGCCTCACATGGCGGCGGTGGTGGCAGTGGTGGCCTCGGAGGATAGGCATCAGCACCAAGCATGTGCTTTGAAGGATCCTTGTCACAACAGTTCTGTGGGAAAATGGGTTCCTGACTCCCCACCTAGGACCCTGGCCCCTCTGCCAGTCAGAGGAGCAGGTCCTCCTCCCCGAATCGCGGGGTCCTCCCTGCCTGGTTCCAGAGGAAGCTCTATAGTTGCTGTGTCCTCACCTGTGGGCCACTGAGCACGGTCAGGCCGAGCCGAGTAGGTCTGGCCTCTGCGCACCTGGCGGGCTCCAGGGGAGGCATGAGAGATCCACCAGCCTCCCCGAAATGGCGGCCTGCTCAGCGAGGCTAAGCATCTTCTCTCCACCATAGGGGCAGGGTGGGGGTAGGGGTGGAGCTGCTCCCTGGGTGAAGATGCCTGAAGGGGAACAAACAGGCTGCCTGAGGAAGGCAGAGGGGAGGAGCTGGGGGCACCGGATGGCCAGAAGCTCCAGGAGAACCTTGGACATGAGATCCTCTGAGCACAGCACCAGCTGAGCCCATAGACCCTTCAAGAGAGAGAGCTGCCTTGCCCAGGGCCTCTGCGGAAGGGATAGTCACACAGCCAGCTGGGTCAGCCAATCCATGGCTTGACCTACCAGCAGCCCCTGCGCGACCTCAGGAGCACGAGCTGAGAAATACAAATTAGGAAGACAGGGGCTTCCATGGTGGCGCAGTGGTTGAGAGTCCGCCTGCCAATGCAGGGGACACGGGTCCGTGCCCCGGTCCAGGAGGATCCCACATGCCGCGGAGCGGCTGGGCCCGTGAGCCATGGCTGCTGAGCCTGCACATCCGGAGCCTGTGCTCCGCAACGGGAGAGGCCACAACGGTGAGAGGCATGCGTACAACAACAACAAAAAAAATTAGGAAGACAGGTAGTGGTGGGAGCATCAGGAGAGGGAGGATACGCCCTGGCAGAGGAGGAGCCCTAGGGAAGTGGGAGTATGATGCACAGGGGCTGTGAGGGAGGGGACCATGAGTCCTAAGAGGCTTGAAGAGGCAGGAAGGTGCAGACTGGAGTGCAGAAGAGCCAGCAGCAGAGCCCAGGAGGTCACAGGGCTCAGGGCACCGGCAGCTGCCGTGGAGGCCTGGCCCAGCTCTCCAGAGATGCTCCCCGGGAGCAGGTGGTCAGAAGGATGGCTGAGATCTCTGACAGGAAAACCGTGTTCCATCAACACAAGCTTTATTTCTCCCGTTGGCTCCCCTGAGAGGCTCAGCAGAGCTCCTCGTGGGCACCAGCTGCTCTGACCTCTGCTCAGGGTGGGATGGCTGCGAGGGCAGTGGCTGCTGGGGCGGAAGGAGTGGGGAATGGAGCACTCGGTGCACTTCAGGGGCCCCATGGGCAGTCACCATGGCCCACACCTGAGCCTGCCGCCGTGGCACTGACCATGGCCTCCTCTTGAGGCTCCAGGGAGCTCTGGGGTTCACCCTCATCTCCAAAGTCATCCTCGTCCTCTTCCTCCTCCTCTCCATCCTCCTCCTTGTCCTCCTCCTCCTCCTCGATGCTCTGGTGGTCCTCCATGTCCATTGTCTGGGCGGACTGATGGGAGGCCACGTTGGTGTTGGCGGGGGACAGGAACAGCTTGGGCTCTGGCGGTCTGGCGGGCTCCTGCTTCGCGGCTGCCAGGCGCTCCTGTGAGGCAAGCAGCCGGGGCCCTGGGGACCTCATGTTGAGGCAGGACCCTGTGGGCTTGTCCTGGACCCTGTGGGTCCTGGCGGCCAGCTCGGACAGCGCGGTGGGTGTCTGCATGCTGCGCTGGGGGGTGCTGCTGTGCTGGGAGGTGTGCCGGGAAGGGGGCCGGGATGCCCGCTGGGGTGACCGCTGGCTAAACTCGGCCTCCTCCAGCCTGTGCAGCAGGCAGCTCCAGTCGATTGTGGAGGACAGACGGATGCGCGAGCCCTTCACCTTCCTGAAGCCCAGGAAGAGGTCCAGGAGTGCCTCGGTGATGGGGAAGGAGATGAAGCCCAGCTGCCCAGTGAGGTCCTTCTCAAACCTGTACTTGCAGGCAAGCAAGGACACAGCCTGGCCCTTCAGGTAGTCAACGAGCTCCTTGTGCCAGGGGTTGGAGAGGCGGGACATGGTGGTGGACTTGGACAGGATGGAGGGCAGCGTCTTCTTCTTGGTGAACTTGTAACTGGGGCTCTGTATGGCAGCAGGGAGGGAAAGGGAGACACGTCATCCACTTCTGCCTGCCACCCTGGGTGCCCTCCCGCCTAGAGCATCCTCCGCATCACCCACGCGGCGCCGCACTCAGTCCACTCAGGGTGCGGCCTCACCGCATCTGCTCTGCTGGCCCGATGGAAAGCTGAGCTGGGGTCCTGTGTGCTGGCCCACTGCCTACTTACCACCCTGTTATCATGCCAGCCACACCAGTCAGGCCTGGGACAAGGCCAGTGACATCAGTCACTGTATCAGCCAAAAGGGAGCCTGCACAACCCTCGCCCAAGCCAGGGTTCAGAGGAGGGAAGCACGCCTGGGCCTTGATGAGTGAAAGCAGGGTCAGGGGCCACACTGGGGAGCCGCCAGGGTTAAGCCACCAAGTCCTCTCCGCACCCTTCCCAAGCAACTCCCTCTTGGCGGGGCAGACACACTGGAGAGTCCTGTCCTGCGCAGCAGGACCAGAGGGGGCTAGACTGCAGACACAGGGCCCTACTCTGGGCTCAGACCACTGTCCACGAGGGACAGGACCCTCCTCACATGGGAGGGCCTCTGAGAGTCACATGCAAACGTTAAAAAAATACCCAGAATAAAAAATAGCCTTTATTCATCTTTGACAACATGTGGTAGTAGCTAGGCCAGGATTCCTGGTCCCCTCATCAGATCATCTACTACTCAGGTGGTTTTCACAAGGGCAGGGTAAGAGACCTGGACCCTGGGCACCTGCTAGTGACAGTGGCCGCTAGGAGTGGTGGCGGTAGGAGCCCTTCCAGTACAAACCCGCCCCTAAGAACCCTGGACCCAACCTTGAGGAGGTCACCTCCGGATATGGCACAGCAGGAGATGGCAAGAAGCCCCTTACCACGGAGGTGTGGGGTGAGAACCTGGGGAGGCGGTGGGAGGAGGATGGGAGGGAGGAGGCCAGCGGAGCTGAGACCGGGGTGGTGACATGGGTCAGTCGTGAGGGCACTTTCACCACAATCCCGGTGGTGGGCAGGGTAAGGTGCAGGTTCCACCAGGACTGGGCCCTCTGGCTGGAGCTCAGGGGCCCAGAAGTGGGCATGGGTAGTCTCTGTACTTTGGGGTCCTGGTCAAGCCCCTCCTTCCTGGGGTGGGGTGAAGGGACCCTGGGCTCTTCTGTGGGTGTCACCTCAAGGCAGAACCTGGTGGCCACTTGGGTGCTAGACACCGGGGAGCCACCTTCCTTGGACTTGCCGCGTCCCCTGTACTTGATGCTCTTTCTGTGCTCCATCCTGGGGCTGGAGGTTGTGGTGGGCAGCAAATCGTAGGGCTCCTCCCCATCAGTGGGTGTGGCCAGCTTGGAGCTGGACTCTGGGGAGGGCTCCCATTCTGACGGGAAGAGAGGGCAGCCGTCTCTGTAGCAGGCACCACTGAGCTTGTCCACAGCCTGGCTGACCACGTCCTGCAGGGCGGAGAACAGGTGGTGCTCAGCCAGGAAGTCCAGGGTCCGATGGGGCTCTCGGAGCGCACAGTAGCCGGGCAGGTCAAAGGACCCTGGCTGGCTCAGCAAGGACTTCATCTTCTTGTTCAGCTCTCGCTTGAGGAAGATCAGCTCCCGCTCTGCTGGTCCCAGCTCCGACGCTTTGGGCGTGCCTGAGCTCGAGCCCAGCAGGCCTGAGAACCAGGACAGGGGCTGCTCTAGGGTCCACTGGCTGCTGGTCTGGCTGCCCAGTGAGTCCCATGGCAAGGAGTCCCCATGGGGGCAGGACTGCCCTTGGCCTTTCTGCAGAGAGAGGAGGACTCTCAGAGGCATCCAGGGGCAGCCAAGCCAGGCCTGGCCCTGAGCTCTGGGCTGGGGTCCACCCCCGCCCCACCTGGGCTGCAGCCCCAGACCTCACCCCTCTGTTCTCCAGCTGCAGCAGCCGTTTGAGGTTCTTCTCCAGCAGGAGTTTGTCCTTCATGGGTGGCAGTGCACCTAAACTGCGGGCACCCAGGTCGCTGTCCCAGCTATGGGAGCCTGGCCAGTTGCCCGTGAAGCTGCTGTGGGAGTCGGACATGGAGCTGGAGCAGGACGGGTAATTGTTGGGGCGCCCCATGCAGAGGCTCGGCCGGGTGCAGTGCTGGTGCACGGTACTGAGGATGGGCCGGGCCCGCGTCTGACGCCCACCCCTTGGCACCTCCATCGGGTCCTCCACCTCCACCAGCGGCACCCCAGCCTCTGTCATTACGGTGGCCATGAGCTCAGTTGCCTCCTCCACCACCGTCTGCAGGCTGTCCAGCACCTGACCCTCGACAAGGAAATCCAGGAAGCTCCTAAAGGGTCGAGGGCCCTTGGGGTTTCGGCGGTGGCTGCGGAGCCCTGAACTGCCTGAGGGGCCGTGCGTCGAAGTGGGGTGTGGTGTGTGGCCCAGCTTGGAGGCTTGCCCCATTTCCGGGAACAGTGACTTCTTAGGTGGCTGGACCTGAGCAGACAGGCATATCACAGTGGGCAGTGATGGCCCATGGGGGGAGGGGTCCCCTGGGGTCCTCCTAGGGCACCAGGAACTGGGTAGGAAGTGGGCAGTGGAAGAAACTGTTTTTCCTTTTTTTTTGGCCGTGCCATGCAGCATGCAGGATCTTAGTTCCCCAACCAGGGATTGAACCCGTGCCCCCTGCAGTGGAAGCATGGAGTCTTAACAACTGGACTAGGGAAGTCCCAGGAACTAGGTTTTGGAGCCAGGCAGCCCTGGATTTGGACCCTGGCTCTGCCAGCTTCAGGCCATGTGACTGTGGGCACGAAGGCCCCTCTTGAGGTCCAACTTCCTCTCTTGTAAAGTGGGGATCTGTTCAGGGTTGCCCTGAAGGCTCCCTGACATGTACATTTCACATACCCAAGACCTGGCTGGGGAGTCTGAAAGCCCACTTCTGCCCTCACCCAGGACGTGAATCACAAAACCCCTTAAGCCCCGTCCCCACTGCTGGTCTGTACAGACTACCTGTGGTCCTGAGCCCTGTGCGCCCCATGGCTGCTTCTGCCCCTCGAGCCGTAGGCCCCGAGTAGACTCTATGCTTCCACTCTGGGGTTCTAGTCCACCATGCCCCTCCCAATCCGAGATCAGGGGACACAGGTAATGAGACGGAGACCGAGGTGACTAGGTAGGGCCCAGCAGGGGTAACTAGGAGTGGTCAAGGCAAAAGGTCACTAAGAGGTCCAGAGAGGACATCAGTAGGAAGTGAGAAAGGGGGCTGTGATCTGGGGCGCCAGAACTGGTGAGGAACATGTTGGAGGCTCAGAGTTGGGCCCTGCTGGGAACACTTACCCGGGCCACGTAGGTGGTGTGGCCAGACTCGTCGTCCGCCAAGTATCCCGAATGGTGGCGACAGCTGGTCATGGTGCAGGTAGCCGGGCCCACTGCCCTCTTCCTCTCTCGTTGGTTCCGCGATGCAGCCGCAGATTCCTCTCTGAACCGGTCGGGGAGATGGTGTGAGGGTGCCCCCAGCCCTCCGTGGGTCTGCGTCTCCCTCCGTCCGTGGGCCGCTGGTCCCTGGCTCCCCGCACCCCACGTCCTTCACATGTCCGGCCGGTCTTCTGCTCGGAGCCCCGTGGGCGTCTCAGCACCGTCCGTGTCCAGAGTCGTCGGGGTTGGGGTCCCCGAGGGAGTGCGCATCCAGTCTCCGTCCATCTCTGGGCCCAGTGGGTCCGCCCTCCGTCCTCCTGGCCCTGGTGCCCTGGCCCCGGGAGACCCGCTCACCAAGTCCGCACCCGCTGGGCACACGCTCCAGTGCGATCCGCGCTGGGATCTTGGCGTCCGCGCCGCTCTGGGCCGCTGGCGGGCCTGCTTATTTGCATGCCGCGTCCTGATTGGCTCGCGCCGCGCCGTTCACCGCCCGCTCCCGCGACACAATAGTTGGGGCGGGGCCCACGCGGCTCCTCCCCCACTTTGCCGCTTTTGCCCCGCCCACATTCTCAGAGGGAGCGGGCGGCCGTCGCTGCTGCTGACCGGCTTGGTCCGGCCTGGAGGGGAACCTAAGGGACAAAGCCACGGCCTGTCCCGGTGACACAAGCACCTTCCTCGGCTCCCCTCTTGGTCGCTGTGTTGTCCTTGGCTCCTGCTCGCGGACTGCTCCTTTCCAGGGTCCTCCCCTCGCCCAGTGTGGACACCCCAGGGTCTGTCCCCAGTGCAGTGGGAGGCGTCCCGGCTCTAAGTCACAGACGAGCTTTGCTCTTTCCTGCCGGTGTGACTCAACTTCTTTAATCACCTGCTCCTTCTCTGTAAGTGGAGCTGAGCGTCCTTCCACATGGGTTTGGAGAGTACACCAAATCTTCCTACAACACACCCGCACCCTGATAAGACCCTGTAAATCTTTACCTCCTCTCCCTCCTTTCCCTCTGTCCCGGAGGCCTTCCTAATGCAACCCCCCCCCAGGTGTCACCTCCTCGGAGAAGCCTTCCCAGAGGGCCTGTCCCCCCAACAGAATTACAGCACACCCCATCCCAGACTCTGCCACACCGTGTTGTTACTTGATTGTCAGATCGCGCTCCTTGGAGACAGGAACTGCGGTGCTCACCCCTAACCCCTAATCTAATACCAGTAGGTGCTCAATAAATGTGAATTTCCTCCTACCAGCAGCGGACCCTCAGGGCCTCTGGCCTTTCCAGGACCAGCTTCCCAGTGGCTGAGATCCCACACTTTAATCACCACTATTGAACACAATAGTCCTTATGCCAAAAACTTGGTGAAGGGCTCTTTGAGGCCTCCAATTCTTACGTCCCCACGGAGGTGGGTATTATCTGTTATTTTCCAGTTCGGCTCTGTCCTCTTGGCCCCTGACCTGGGGGCCATCAGGGCATAGAGGAGCAGAGCAGACCAGAGGCAGGCCAGAGCTCCGGAGGTCAGTTCCAGCTCCACTGCTCCCCACAGAGTCACACAGGGCAAGACACTACCCCTCCTAACCTCAGTTTCCTCATCTGTAAAACAGGAATGACATGACCAACCTCATAGGCTGGATACAAATACTGCACTTTCCACTGGGAAAATCAAGACAGCCACATCACAATGAAAACCCTGGCTGTCAACCATGGTGATTATTTGTAAAGTCATTGGTAAGGAAAGCTTTTCTAGATCACAGAGGAAAAAAAAGAGGTCATGAGTGTAAAAGTTGTAGCCTGGCACAGAGCTCAAAAGATGGAATCTGGGACTCATGCTTTCTGAAACAAAGCCATTGGTGTACATGCTTTCTTTCATGTTCTTATTGTTCAGAGCTTTTACAAATCAAGAAGAAGCCTCAACTTCGAAAATCAGCAAGACAAGTAGGCAATTTGAAAAAGAAGAAATACAAATAGCTAATAACATGAAAAAGTTCAGTCACTATCAAAAAAATGAAACACTACAAGAATGAGATAACACTGATGTGATCATTGTCTTCTCAAAACAACACAAAAAAGTTTGTGGTGAAGGAGCAGAAAACTTGGGTGTATTTATTTGCTTAGAGAAAATACCGGGAGACAGTACCCGGAAAGTGAACGGTGGTGATCTTGGGGGAGGGTAAGAGATTTTTTTTCTTCAGGTTTATTTTTCCGTTTTTCATATTGAACATTTCTGCAGTCACTGCAAGTTTCGCGTTGCCATAAACCGGGCCGCCGTCCGGGTAGGGCGGGGCACTTTGGGTGGCTGGCGGTTGCAGGGATCCCCGGAACCAGCAGGTGGCGAGAACAAAGGCTAAAGCGCGGGCGCGCCGGGCGCGTGCGTCGGGGCGGGGCCTCGGGCCGCGTCTGGGGCGGGGCCTGGACTGTCCGGCCCTAGTCCCACGGGCCCGAACAGCAGGTGGAGGGACCATGGCCCGTGTGCGGCTGGTGGTCACGGCAGATGACTTTGGTTACTGCCCGCGGCGCGACGAGGGCATTGTAGAAGCCTTCCTGGCGGGAGCTGTGACCAGCGTGTCCCTGCTGGTCAACGGCGCGGCAGCCGAGAGCGCGGCTGAGCTGGCCCGCAGGTGAGCAGCGGCCCTCTGCAGGGTCCGGGCGGGCTTGGGGGCCGCCGCCCGCACCTCCGGTGCTCCCGCTCGCGCTCCGCCCGCAGGCACCGAATCCCCACGGGCCTGCACGCCAACCTATCCGAGGGCCGCCCCGTGGGCCCGGCCCGCCATGGCGCCTCGTCGCTGCTCGGCCTCGAAGGCTTCTTCCTTGGCAAGATGGGATTCCGGGAGGCGGTGGCCGCCGGAGAGGTTGTCTTGCCCCAGGTGCGGAGGTGCGGCTTCAGGAAGATGCTCGTGGTGACTACCCCAAAGCTCCGCCCCGAGGGTACCGTGCGCAGAATTGGGCTCTGGATGCCTAACTGGTTCAAACACAGGGGCGATCACAGGGGACCACATGGACGGGGTCCTTCTGGGTAGCTGCTTCCGGACGTTCTGTGTGCCGATCACCTTCTTACTTCAGGTTCGAGGAGAGCTGGAGGCCCAGCTGAGCCGTTTCCGGGAATTACTGGGCAGGGACCCTACTCACGTGGACGGGCACCAGCACGTGCATGTGCTCCCAGGTGCGTGGGTTGGTGCTCCCAGGACGGGGTGGGGGGGTGCTGCATGTGCCTCTCCCTGACTCTGCCCCGCCCGCAGGAGTGTGCCAGGTGTTCGCCGAGGCGCTGCAGGCCTGCGGGGTGCGCTTCACTAGGCTGCCGATGGAGCGCGGGGTGGGCGGCTGCGCTTGGCTCGAGGCCCCAGCGCGCGCCTTCGCCTGCGCAGTGGAGCAAGACGCCCGCGCCGCCATGGGCCCCTTTGCCCGCCACGGCCTGCGGTAAGGCCCCCTGCCCCCTGCCGGGCCCAGGTCCCAGTGTGTCCAGCTGGCCGTTCACCTTGGCAAGCTGTGTCCGTTTCTCATCCTCGACCGGTGTAGTCCCCACCCCAGATCCGTCCCGCCCATGGCCTACCCCTGCCCATTGCGGCCTGCAGCCGTGCCGCTGATGCCCCGGCATCTACAGGTGGACCGATGTCTTCGTGGGCCTGAGCACCTGCGGCCGGCACATGTCCGCTCACCACGTGTCAGGGGCACTGGCTAGGGCCCTGGAGGGTATACCCACTGGACGCGCAGTGACAGCCGAGCTGATGGCACACCCCGGCTATCCGAGTGTGCCTCCTGCTGGGGGCAGCGGTGAGGGTCCTGATGCCTTTTCCTGCTCCTGGGAGCGCCTACACGAGCTGCGTGTCCTCACAGCACCGGTGCTGTGGGCTCAGCTTGCCCAGGACGGCGTGCAGCTCTGCACCCTCCACGAGCTAGACTCCAAGAGGCCCGGAGAGGGGACCCCCAGCGAAGCCACTCTGGAAACCTTTCTGGAGCCCTCCCCACTGTGACCCTGGCAGACAGCCAAGCATTAATGTCCCTTGGTGCCCAGGAAGGGAACTGGGTCCCAGAGCAGGCTGTGACTTCCCGGGCTGGATGCTGCCACCTCTGTGCCCAGGTCCTCATGGTTCAGAGTGGTGGCAGAGCTTCTGCAAGCCCTCTGGCTGCAGCAGGTGACAGCCGTGACCTCTGGGCCTGGGGCCTGCCAAGCATTGTGTGTGTGTGGGGTCACAGTGCTGTGTAAGCATCTTCCTTGTTTGGGTGCACAGGGCAGAGATGGCTGTATTAATAAAGTAACATGTCCTGTAAACTTGGGTGTTTATAGACTGTGCCTGGGAAACCTTCCCAGACACAAGAAGGACACGAAACTCCTTTGGGGCCCACTGAGGTCACTGTTCCAGAAAAGATCTGCAGTGCCTCTACCTTTGGCGCTGTTTATGCTTAGGCTCTCCTTATTCTTTTCTTTTGGTGGGGGTGGGTAGGAGGAGAGGAGTGAGGGGTTGGAAGAATGTCTCACTAGGCTACTTTTTGGGAGGCATATTATAATCTCAATTTTGACTTTAAAGACATCACCTGTTCGAAGTAAGCAGCCCTTTGCCATCCTAGGGGATGGGTCTGAGGAGGTCCTGCAAACTTGCAGGAGTGTGTTTACGTTTTTCCAGGAGGGATGGTCTTCTACGGAAATGGCACCCCTGGTGATGTGTAGATGCCCTGTAACTGGGGCTCCTGTGGCCTGGATCAAGGCGATGCCAGGAGCAGATGGAAACCCATGTGGTCCTTCTTGTCTCATGTAATCTCACATCATAGTGCCTCTGTGCAGGCACCGGTGCCCCCATTTTGAAGATCTAGAGATAGTAGGGAAGCAGAGCTGTGAAGCTGCCTGTTCATTTACTCAACATGCCCTGGGCCTGAGTCTGTACCAAGCATGGAACCAGGGCCAAAAGATTTCTGCACTTTCTAAAGGGGTGAGGGTAGGGCCCCATCCCCTTGACTGGTGGCTTCAGCCCGCTCTTTCTGTCTCCATCCTCTACCCCTACCCTTCCCCTGACTTTGACTTCTCCAGCCGCAGGCCCTTTCCTCCCCCATTTCATCCAGGGCTGTGAACTGGAATGGCTGTGAATGTGGCCCTGGCCTCCCCGCCCCGGCCCACTGGGGTCTGGCCGTGCTCCCACAGGCTGCTGGCTGGAGCTGGGCAGCAAGCACAGAGGCACCTCCCTTGAGGCGGGTCTGTTGTTCTGAGAGGAGGGGCTGGCTGTATGGCTCCAGGGCCCAGGAGAGGTGTGGGTGACAAGGGAGAGACTGGGGGGTCTGCACAGATGCTGGACGAAGCTGTGGGAGTGGCCAGTGTCACTCAGGGAGCCAGAGAGGGAGCAGCAGAGATAAGGGCCCAGATCAGCCCTAGGCCATGGGCACTGAAGAACAGAGAGAAAGGGACAAGAAGGCAGAGGGCCCATTTCGAGGCTGGCCACTGGCATCCCACCAGGGAGATGGGGTATTTTTCACATAAAACCTGCTGTGCCCCAGGACGGCCCAGGCTAGGGGTTTACTGTTAGCCACCAGTTCATCAGGCACGGAGGATCTGCTCCATGCCAGGCCAGGCCTGGGAGCTGGGACACAGCTTGCAAGGAGCTCACGGTCTGGTACACACATGGGGGCAGTCCTGTGACCGGGCTGCAGTCGGGGGTGGGAATACACAGCAAAGCATGGGGACAAAGCCTCTGCGATGTTCAGGAGACTTCCACTCTGGTGACAGCCCGCACGGCACCCCCAGGAGACCAGGCTGCCAGCACCCAGGAAACAGCCATCTACCAAGTGCAGCCTGGGCCAGGCACTGTGCTGTGCAAGATCAGACCTTCAGCTCTGCTCCTGGGGCAGGTGTGCCGTTGCCCCTCGTGCATGAGGGAAGCAGGTGAGGAGGAGCCAGTGCAGATGGGCAGGAGGACTGAGGCTCAGGTGCAGCCCTGCAGGGTGCGGCACGGACATGCTGCCAAGGGAAGACAGCGAGAGCAGGGCTGAGGCCACCCACTGTGGACTTGGCACTGGGAAGTCCAGGGCCCTGGCCAGAGGAGCGCCAGGGCAGGAGGGCGCCAGAAGCCAGGCCGAGGTGATGCAGTCATTGCGTATCTTGAGCTGAACAGTGAACAGAATGAGGAAGGCGAGAGGATGGTGGCCACCGAGCGGAGGGAGTTGAGAGGGTTTCACAGGCTTTGGGGAGGGTCCGTGGCTGTGTCTGGGCTCAAAGGGAGCCAGTCGTGGGAGGCAAGGGCACTGGAGCCAGGCTGTAACAGCACAGGCCCTTGACCGAGTCACTTTCCTCCTCTGTGAAAGCAGAGTAATGGTGCCCGTGGGTCTGTCCTGAGAGTTAGGACAGCGCTAGGATGAGTAGAGTCCCCACTGATGATCAAGGAAGGCCCCCAGCCTACTTACTTTCTGGTGCCCCAGAAACTTGCCCCAGGAAGTTCCCTCTTGGACTGCAGACCTAGCTGTCAGGGTCTCAGTTGGTGTCAGACTCCAAGCAGAGGACTCAGCTGACAATAAGTGTCAGGGCCTTGGCTGGCCTGGTGCTGAGTCAGCACTAGGGCTGCAGTCGCAGTCAGGAGACTCGGAGGTGGGTTTGGGCTGGAGCTATTCAAGGAAGTGGCCCAGCCCCTCCCTCGGGCATACCCTCACCAGCTCCCTGAACTTCTTCCAGACAGCACCCTCCTCAGGGCCCCAGTCTGCTCTTCCGTTAAATGTGGCTGAGGTGACACGTATACAGAGGTCACTCTCCCCTCCCCAGACACCCAAGGGTGTCTCTGCAGCCCTTTCTGCTTCCCTCAGCATGGCCAGAACACCTCTGTGCACCTCTCCTGAAGGTCAGGTATGGGGAGAAAGCCAGAAGAACCTGCCCAAGACCCCAGGCCACTAGCACTGCCCACCCCCAATAAGGAAGAGACCCACACGACCAGACGAGTGTCCGAGAGCATTTTTATTAAGGGCAGCAGAGTAGATCGCAGCATCTTAGAAAGCCTAGTCCCCACCATAGGGGGAAGGGCGGGGGGACCGGGCAGGAGCGTGTATTCCCATGGGGCCCATCGGAGATGTGGTGATCACAGCCCTCCCCTGCTCTGGGGGATCCAGCTGTCTGGCCCCGGAGCAGCAAGGCGCCTGCTGGCACGCTTCATGCCTGCCCGAGGGCTCGGGGAGTGCCCGCTGGTGGAGCAGGAGCCCAGCCGGAGAGAGGGACCGTCCACCACCCAGCTCTCGGAGGCCAGGCCCCTGCTGATGGGCGAACCCCGGCTGTGATGCCAGGGGATGCAAGTCCCTGAGGGGCCGCCGGCTTCGACCATGGTGGACGTCCTCCTGGTGGTGAGCAGAGAAGGGAGGGGGCGATGGGCGGGCAGAGCTATGCTGGTAGAAATACAAAGCAATGGGACAGTTTCCAGGAATGGCAATATTTCTGGATTCAGAGAAGCGACGAGAACAAATGGTGGCTTATCTGGATAGCTTCTGACAGAATTTGGCATTTTATTACAAATCTGCGTGTGAGTGAAATAAAGTCCATCATCGCCTTTCTGCTAATGAAGAGACAGACGTGGATGTGCTGGCCAGCGCCCTCACCAGCCCGGGCGCACGGGAGGCTCCAGAACGTGCCTCTTGCGTACCTGGGACTAAAGAAGTTGCGTTCATGAGACCCGCTGCAGGCTGCACGCATGCGGCCTCACCCACCATCACCCCACCTCTGCACACAAGCCACCTCAGGTCTGCAAGCCTGGAAAGACCTCAAGTTATAGAACTAAAATTAAAACAGAAAGCCAAGTTTAAGTCATCTTCTCCACAGGATCTAGCCCCTGGAGTGCCCAGAAGGGAAGCCACCAGTGGCAGAAGTGGAGGTGGTGACACACAGTGCTTGGACCACTAGCTTCCCCTGGGTGTCAGTGACAAGGACTCTACTTCAGGGACAGTCCCACTTCCTTTGAAAAGACATTAACATTCAAATCCTTACAAGTTCATCTGATGATAAATTCTAAGGTCAATTTTTATTTCTACAAAAAAAGGCAGTCAAAACAATATAAAACATGTAAAGGATATTACTGAGTGAGCTTCACGTGGAGCCTGACTCCGCCAAGGCCATGAGTCCAGTGGGAGGGGGAGGCCGTCCTGTTCCTGGGCTGGGCCGTCTGGATGCTCCAGAGGAAGGGCCAGTGGGGCGCCGGCGACCCCAGGCTGGTGCCGGTGACAAAGGAGTCTGCCAGAGGGTCAAACGTGCTGAGGAAGGGCCGCGGTGGGGCTGCTGCACTGAGGACGCAGAGGGTGAGCTCTGAGCTACGTCGGGTGGACACGCTGGTAACACGTGAGCGTGGAATTTCAAGTAGACACTCTGGCTTTAGCACTGTCCGCAGGGACCTGGACATCTTCTAGAACAGCTGCAGAGAGGAATGGCAACCTGTGGCCTCGGGAGCCTCTCTGGTGAAAAATTCCTCCCACAAGTGCACCGTGCTCTGGCTGGCACACGCCTGGGGGCTGCCGCAGACTTGGTGCTGGGGGTCTCCCTAAGCAGGCCGGCCCAGGTGGAGTTCATCATGACGCGGATGGCAGGGTCTGCCAATCTGGTCAGCATTACTGGGGTAACATTAGCCAGAGTTTTGCAGCAGAGCTAGGCCTCCCTTTCCACAGCTTTGTTTTTGGGAGGGGGTGGGAGTGGAGATGGTTGTTTGCTTGTTTTTTAATTTTTTTAAAAGGATATTATAAATCAGAGTCAAGAGAAACTTAACCGACTCCCACACCAGGCCGCGTGCCAAGGAGGGGAGCAGACGAGCCGCAGAGGCCTCCACGGCCCCTCCCGGCGGGAGGCAGGGCCTGGGTTTGGGGAAGTGAGTGAAAAACAAACTAAATGCAAAAAGTGGGAGTTGCAAGGGCAGGGGAAGAGGGGAACCACAACTTTTTTTTAACCTTATGGGCTAAATGTAAACTGAAGATTTTGGATAAATTTGGACAGCAAAAGAAACACCATTCTTTTAAAGTAGACTGAAGCAGTGATTTTTAAAACAAAGAAAGCAGAACTAGAACATCTTAAATTTTTAATCCTTTCTTTACAGGTCACCTAGACCACTTTTGATTAAGAAAACTGTAGAAAGTTAGTAACTGCCACAAGCAGACGCCAGGCGGTGGCACATGTCAATTTTCCATAGAGTCCTGCTTCGTGGGGTGTCTGAATGCACTGCTCGGCATCTCTGCTCACACTTGCTGGAATCAATCGCGGCAGATTTTAGTCCACAGGTCGCTTTTCCCCATATTTCTTTGTAAACTCTTCAGCGTTCTTACAGAATTTTTTACGGTCCTTAGAGTATTCTTCAGCTAGGTCAGCCCGGAGCGGGTGCTCGGGCTGGGGGTCGTTCACCAGTGCTATGAGGGACTGGATGACTGCCAAGAAAAGGACAAGGCACCGCTGGTTAGAAGCCCCTTGGAAGGAGCATGGCAAGAAACATAGCTCTGATTAAATGTCTATATGCTTCTCAGACAGAGCGGTCTCCCATTCATGCAAAATTCTAACCACCAGCACTCAACCCATCATTCCTGTGATGAGAAGAAAGTGATGGAGGACATCTACTACATCTACTGTAGTGGATAACTAACCATACAGAGTGATGCCACGTTCTCTTCCTCCTCCTCCAGGAAGCCTTCCTGTACTGACACACTGGGGATGTATGTCCCAGTCCCCAGTCATTCTCACCCCTCTCCTGAACTTTGGAGACCCAGGCCCACCACTGACACCCCCACTCTCATGCAGGTGAAGCTTCTCCAGGGCAGGGACTGGGCAATGTGCCCAGCACTACACTCGGTTCAGGGTGTGTGACAGGCCTGCACTGTGTAAATGGATAATGAGCCCACCCTGAAAGACCCCTAGCAGCTTCTGAATGGCCGAGAAAGGTTCACTCGACCACCCTGCGTTAACCACTGGGAGGCTGTAGCCCTCATCAGCACTGCACAGTCCATTCCAGAGGTGGAAGTCACACGGATGGCTCAGGGTGGATTCCACAATGCTCCCCCAAAGGGCAGTCAGGCTCAGATGTGCTAGACGGCGAGCCCTGGACAGGAGGGCCAGGAGGGAGTGGAGGGTGGGGGAGGGGGAAGTATGGAAGGTCCAGGAACCCCTGGACTCCTCAGAAGTGGGGTGCATGCAGCCACCAGGCTTCCACACACGTCCCCTGACTCCCCCCAACCCCCACCAGGACCAGCACCCCCACTGTCCCAGCAAAAAGGCCCCTCTCCTCTGGACTGCCAAAGCCAGGTGCCTTTATTGGGAGCCCACGCTCTTCATCCCAGTATCACAAGGAATGGGTTAAAAAAGCTTTTTGTTCCAGTTTCTCCTTGTCTGTCACAAATCCACATGGAGCTTAAGTGATTATTTACTTAATATATTTCTTTAAATCACATCAAAAATATTTTTTAAAGGAAAGTTAACTATTAGTAACTCTTATGGAAAATCACTTTCACTTGCCATAAACTGAAGGCACGCGTCCATAAACATGAAATAAGCACCTATGCTGCCTCCTTCCCGGCCAGAGAAAGCAACCACCGGAACAAACACTCTTCCGGGTGGTTCTTTCTCAGCATCTCTGAGGCACCCCAGCCCACTGCACTCCAAGACTCTCCACACCACGCTCAGCTGTGAGACTGCTGTTCTTAACTTTTGGGAAACCTGAACCACATTTGCCCTATAGCACATTTATAAGGTGGTTTCCCATCTTTTTCCAGGATTAGAAATGGTTCTGTAGCAGAGTTGACACTGATGAGTTTTCAAGTTTTCCTCCATTATGGAGACTCAGGCTGTCTGCTTCTCACTATGATCATATTAATACCTAATGTATTAGCATCAAATACATTCATCGTTAAGACGTGCTTTTCAAAAGATAATTCACTTTGCAAGTTTGCAGTTTGTCTAATTCTTTTCAGAGAACTTGCTTTAAATATTTTCAAGTTAACTAAGTAGTTCTGATGAGTGCTTCATTCTTTCTCTACCCCTGTAAACTGTAAGAAAACCCAGCTGAGCTCGTTTGTTTCCACAGTGAGAACACCGACAGCTACAATGCTTTCCAAACCACAACCACAGCCCCATCCATCACTTTCACATACAGGGGGGGCACACTCATTATGTTTTTTTTTTTTTTTTTTTTTTTTTTAGTATGCGGGCCTCTCACTGCCACGGCCTCTCCCATCGCGGAGCACAGGCTCCGGACGCGCAGGCCCAGCCGCTCCGCGGCATGCGGGATCCTCCCAGACCGGGACACGAACCCGTGTCCCCCGCATCGGCAGGCGGACCCTCAACCACTGCGCCACCAGGGAAGCCCACACTCATTATGTTTTACAAATGATCGAGCCCTGGCTTCTTGATCTCTTCCTTGACCCAAATGCTACTCAGAAGGATCTTTCCCCCTCCAAAATGTAGGGGCTTAAAAACATTATCAAAACTTACCTCCTTTCTCACTGTACATGATCAGAGACTAAAGTCTATAAAATTTCCTTGTTTTTGTTCTTTCTGACAGTTTGTGATGGAGGATGTAAACCGTACCTGTAACTCACCCCTTTTCATGGGGACCCAGTGAGCTCCATTCTCAGAGTAAAATGTGACCCATACCTTCCCCCATACATGAAGGCGTACAATGCAGTGGTCTTCCATGGATTGTGCTATGAAGGGTAAGTTTATTAATCTTATCCTGTTTATTGTATTTGAGTCCTCTTTCTAAAGTTTATCTACTTGATTTGTTATAAGACAGCAAATGGGTATGGGGGGACTAAAACATTTGATTTATGAATCTGACTTTTCTGTTTATATATTTTTGTTGCTGTGTTGTTTGGTTCGTATAGAGGTCAGTATTACACAGGCTTCCTTACTGACTATATTTCATATGGCGAATCTCTTTCACCACCAAACAAAGCCCTTGCTCTGTTGATAGGTACGTACCAGAACCAGACACACTGCTGAGGAAAACTCTGTTTTTACATCCCTTCTTCTGGTTATTGTTATTATTGCCAACTCCTACTACCTTTCTGTATGATACAGGTTTGCCTTGTTTCTTGACTTTTCTCCTATTTTTGCTCAATTTTTAATGCTTCTTTACTTTCTTTTTAAAAATTGAGATATAATTCACATACCAAAAAATAAACTCTCCGAGAAGTATGCAATTCAGTTGTTTTTTAGTATATTCACAAAATCGTGTGAGACCACCACTATCTAACTCCAGAACGTTTTCATCATCCCTAAAAGAATGCCCACTCTCCTTAGTAATCACTTCCTAGACCCCTCCCCCAGCCCCAGGCAAACACTAACCTCCTTTCTGACTATAGATCTGCCTATTCTGGACATTCCATATACTGTTGCTTCTCATTATTTGCAGTAGTTATCCACTAAAAAGTTGCTGTGAATGCTGAATTATAGTGAACCATGAGTGACCCAAGGAATGACCAGCTATAGAATCACCCAGCTGAGCCCAGTCAACCTACAGAAATAGAAATAATAAACTGTTGTTCATTTAAGCCACTAAGTTTTGAGATGGTTTGTAATACAGTAACAGGTAACTGAAACACGGGGGACACGGTGTCAAGTCCAGGGACGACATTCCTGAAGTGTGTGAGGATAAGTTCAAGGCCATGCCAGACGAATCTACAGAATGATCTAGAGAGAAACCCTGTCTCCGATCACAAAATAGCAATTCTGCCCGGTGCTGCATGTAGAACAGCACCGTGTTTAAGATAAAAGTTTTAACTTCAAAACCTAAGTCAGCAAGTACAAAAGAATAAAAAACCTCTCTTAGGTTTATCTGACTATTTGAAAAAAGCACCCACAACCTGGAAAAGCAGAGCATGTTGGCTGCTCACTGAGACCTGAAGCTGAAAACAGGACCGGTGCTGCCACAGCCCTCTTGGGCAGCCTGCCCTGTGGGCAGAGAGAGGGGCAGAGCACAGGTACCTGCGCCCAATTCTCAGGTGAGGGAGGAGACCCGTAACTCTCTGTGGTCTGGCCACCTGAGCAAATGCAGCAACTGCAGGCTTACACACAGAGCTAGGAGTTTGTGTGCTTAAGAGCAACTCTGTCAATCTTTTACAGACATCAGCTTGTGCACGACCAAGCACCAAGCCCCCTGGAGACCCCTCCACTGTGACTGCACGCTTGGTACCCACTGCTTTCTGCTGCTCAGCTGTGGGAGCCTGGTGGATGCCTTTCATGGTGGATGTTTCAGTGACTCTTTCAGGGGTTCCACTGGAAAATGACTGTGTATATCAGTCACCAAAAAAAAAAAAAAACAACACTTGCAGCCTCTCAAATTACAGCCTCATCCATTCTCCTTAATCTAAAAAGACCGTAAGTGGTTCAGGGAGTTACTTACAAGAAAGCCACCAAAAATATCAGGTTAGGATTGCAAAAGAAAATTCTAGAATTAAGAATAAAAACTAGACGCAGTCTATAATAAAGTTTAGTCACCTGCCGGGGAAAAGAGGGGGGCGACCACAGTAGGGAATCAAGTACTCTTCCCAGAAAAATGAGGGCACCCAGACCCAGGGACACACAGGGAGTTCCAGGCCCACTAAGGCTGACTGTGTGCTTTCACGTGGGCACACTGTCCTCAAGTCTGGCCGTGCCCTCCCAAGACACCCCAGCATCCTGTGGCCTGCCACATGGCTCCGGCTCAAGCCCGCAGGCCCTCAACACCCTCCCTTCCCCCTTCCAGTCTGAGTCCATGTGCTAACTGCTGTGTGAGGCCACTTCCCCCCGCCCCAGGCAGCCCATAATCCTCACGAACACTCCCAGGGACAGGGTCACACCCCTCCCTGCATTGGGAGTGAGCGCTGGTCTGGTCTGTCTGCGCGGGTCCCCCTTGGGCTGCGAGCACAAGAACACCTGCGTGGGCTGAAGCTTAGCTGAGATGCGCCAAGCCCATGGAACAGTGAGACCACAGCAGCCTTCTGTGGACACGGTGGTCAGTGCTATAGGATTTCTCTGGACTCCGTGCGATGTGGTGTCAGAAGGGACCTAGAAGGCCCTGCCCGCAGCAGTGTCCCCAGAAGACACGAGGAGACGCCTTACCTTGGTCAGTTTTGGTTGCTGGCTTCCAGTTTTCAGCACTAATTACCGGCAGACAGACCTGCCCCTTTTCATCAATGTTCGGGTGATAGATCTTCGTTTTAAATGTGATCTTCGGTGGTTTGAATGGGTACTCTGCTGGAAAGTTGATTTCAATTCTGAAGGCCCCTTTATCATATGGAGGGTTGTCCTGGAGGGAAAGGAAAGAGGGCGGAGTGAACCTGTAGCTGAGACAGGAATGTTCTAATTGTTCACTGGAAAAATTACTTTGTTTCAAGAGGTTGTATCAACTGAAGCCTTGTCACCTTCAGGGGAACAACAATCAATCTGTATTTCTAGAGCAACATGTCTGCTAAACTGTGAAAGGGTCTGAGATGGATGCCCTGGCCTCTTTACCTTTTTTTTTTAATAGACTTCTTTTTTTTTTTTGAGTAGTTTTAGGTTTACAGCAAAACTGAGAGGTAAGTACAGAACTCCTACACACACACACAGCCTCCCCCACCAGAGTGGTACACGCATTACAGGTGATGGACTGACACCAACACATCATCACCCACAGTCCACAGTCTACAGCAGGGCTCACTCTCAGTGCTGGACACTGAATGGGTTGTATAAAGTATTATACCCTATGGTTGGAATCATGCAGTATTCAGCCCTTTCAGACTGGCTCCTTTCACTTAGTAATATGCATTTAAGGTTCCTTTGTGGCTTGTTAGATCACTTCTTTTTGTCACTGAATATTAATCCATTGTCTCGATGTAGTTTATCCATTCACTTCCTGAAGGTCAGCTTGGTTGCTTTTGGCAATTATGCATAAAGCTGCTATCCACAACCGTGTGCAGGTTTCTGTGTGGACATATTATTTTCATCTCCTTTGGGTAAATACTAAGGAGCACAATTGTAGGTTAAGGGTATGCTTAGTTTTGTAAAATATCACCAATCTATCTTCCAAAGTGGCTGCACCATTCTGCATTCCCACCAGGACTGATGAGAGTTCCTGTTGTTCCACATCCTCGCCAGCATTTGGTGTTGTCAGCATTCTGGATTTCCACCAATCTGACAGGTGTGTAGTTGCATCCTGTAGTTTTAATTTGTAATTCCCTAATGATGTGGTGTTGACTACCTTTTCATATGCTTATTTGCTATCTGTATGTCTTCTTTGGTAAGAAGTCTTTTCAGATTTTTGGTCCATTTTATTATTATTATTATTTATAAATTTATTTATTTTTGGCTGCGTTGGGTCTTCGTTGCTGCACGTGGGCTTTCTCTAGTTGCGGTGAGCGGGGGCTGTTCTTTGCAGTGCAGGGGCTTCTCATTGTGGTGGCTTCTCTTGTTGCGGAGCACGGGCTCTAGGTGCATGGACCTCAGTAGTTGTGGCACACGGGCTTAGTTGCTCCGTGGCATGGGGGAATCTTCCCGGACCAGGGCTCGAACCCGTGTCCCCTGCACTGGCAGAAGTATTCTTAACCACTGTGCCACCAGGGAAGTCCCTGGCCCATTTTAAAATCAGGTTCTTTGTTTTCTTGTTATTGAGTTTTAAGAGTTCTTTGTATATTTGGGGTTAACAGCCCTTTTTCAGATAATGTCTTTTGCAGATATCTCTTTATCTTTTTTGAAGGTATGAAGAGTTACACCAGGGGTAAATAACAATCCAACCCAGACCATACCAAGTGCTGAAAGGCCAAAGAGGTGGCCACAATTCCAGAATAAAGCCAGCACTCAGCTGTACGGCTGGCCCCTGAGGAGCTGAGCTGGCCCCTAGCTGGTCGCCAGGTAGGGCCAGAACCATGCCCCACCCCTGTGTCCTTAGGACCACTCAGAGAACTATCCCTCAGGGCCTGCACACTGATGGCCCAGGAGCCTCTGAGAGATGCCCCAAGAGAAAGAGGCCAGCCTCTCTCCAGCTCTGCCTCCACGTCCAGAGCTGAGCCAGCCCTCTAGTCTGTGGCCTCCTGGCCCCGGACTCTAGCTCTCCAGGGTCCCAGCCCACTCAAAGAAGGCCCAGCTTCACTGAGTGCCCAGGAATGCACAGCGCTGCCTCCTCAAGCCCCAGCATGATGAGATATTCTCCAGCAAATAGGATTCCTCTGCTGGGGAGTGAGGCCAGCACACGCCAGATCCCCACACTGTACCCTGGTCTATCCCCACCCAAAAAGGGTAAAATTAGGGAAGGCTGAGGGGTGGGAGAGGCCTTCCCAGCAGAGAGGACTAAAAACTAGGATGGCAGGGGCTTGGAGGGGACAGCATGGAACAAGACAGGAGGCTGGGGCTGAGTTTAGGCGTCTGAACCACCCAATCGAGCAGCTGGATCCATGGTCGGAAGATGAACCTACAGGATGCACCGCAGGAAGGTGGTGCCTCAGGGGCAGGTGAGGGAGGAGATGTCAACACCTCGGGCGCTGCACCTGGGTGAGGAGACAGACCCATGCACACCCGGAGGGGGTGGGCCATGGCTGGACTGGGAAATCATTTTCACCCCAACAAAACCTTCCCTAATCCCTTCTTTAGGGAACACAGAATTGTCTAGAACACTGTCCAGCAGTTAAAGTGGCAGCGGACTCCTCCCAGGCCTTGTCCTGACTGCTCACTACCTAGGAGAGCTAGACTCACCATTACCAACGAGCCCACGGGAACACAGAGATTTTGCTTCGGGGTTTTAAGAAGGGACCTGCTTCAGCCACGGAAAGAGCCTTCCTGGATGACCCTGGCTGCTGAAACCCACCAGATATGTTCAACCATCACCCAGGACTGACCAACCACCTGGGGCCCGCCGCATGCTGGGCCATGTGCCAGGAGCTGGAGACAAGGCAGAGTCAGGCCAGCCAGGCAAGCCCGGGACATTCCCCAACATCTGTCATGTGGGAGTGACCCTGAGGTAGGAGCCACCCACATTGCATGCTGCACATGGGCAAAAAGTCAGGAGAAGCAGCTCTCTCGCTACGGGACACAGGACAGGCCGAACCTCTCGCTGCCCAGGGAACGTATCTTAACTCCTCAGAGACTCTGTCCCTGTCCAGGGCTCGGGGTGACCAAAGGAGTGGCTCCAAAACCCTAGGGATTTGTGTGGAAGGGGGTGTGCAAAACTTCAACACAGTACCTACCCTGTGGATAAAGGCCTAAGTGCCACACGTGAGTTTTCCACACATTAGAGCTAAACTTATTCTGTGGGAAGGCAGCTCAGAAACTAGAAGGGGCCTCAATGAGAAAACACAGCTTTGTGGTAGAAAAATAGTATTCAAAATTTCAGGAATTTGCCTCAGATGGTCCTCTCCAAAAGCCATGGAGAGCTACCCGCAAGGACAGTGCAAACCTTGGCTCCCCCCGCCCCTCCCGGCTCTCACCCCACCCTCCCCAGGCACAAAGCCACTTTGGAGCAACTAAGACCAAGAGGAGGCTCCTCCAAACCCCTTGGGCCTTTCCCCCACGGGTCCACTCCTGGCCTGCAGGCAAGCCGGCTCTTTCCTCCCCAGGGCAACCTTCAGGAACCCTGAGACCCCACCGCACCCCACGCATCTCTTAATCCACTGAAGACCCAGAGTCCTTCCACCATTGTACATCAGTCACAGTTTTGTGTCACCGTTGTGGCAGCTCTCCCTGGGGCTCCGGGAAGACACCACACAGCTCTCTGGCAGCCACTCCCTGACCTGGACAGCAGCCACACCAAGTCCCCATGGCGCATGCCCAGCTGGTGATCTGACACCACACCACACGGGACTCGTGGCTGGACTGATGTGGACAGGCAGCTCCTAGATGGATCCACTGATGACCGACCACGTGTGTCGGCCGGTGGAGAACCCTCAGCGGTGTCCTTTCTGCGGGGTAACCCTTCACCCACAAGGAACACAGCCCGGCCTGGCTGCCCCAAGGACATCTACCCAGGCCTGGCCCAGACCCACCCTCAGGCTGCTTGCCCCAGGGTCCAGTTACAGAGGGATGCGAAGGCGGGCTTCCTTGCGCTCTAACCTTCACAGTCCACTAGAGGGCCTGTTCGACAGGCAGGAAAAGCTCCTGGCCTCTGAGCACAGACTGTCTTCTCACCCCCTCTAACTGTCAAGTGTTCATTCTCTCTTATCTCTTCGTGGTTGCCTGAATTACCAAGTCTGCACAGTGAGCAGAGTCATCGTCTGCTAACTTTGCTTTCTGAAGATGACCTCTTTGTACTGTTTCCAACAATTGGGTTCCTAGCACTTTTCACAGTACAGCTCTTTGTCAATGAATACTCTGACATTTAAAAATTCCATCATTTTCTCTTTGAAAATAAACATTTGTGGAAGTATTTTTAGAACAGATTTCCCAATCTTTCATGACCAAACTACCCTATGAATTACACCTAAATTTAAAATCACAATCTCTAAACCATAATGGAAAAGAATATGAAAAAGAATACATACATGTATATAACTGAATCACTTTACTGTACACCAGAAACACAACATTGCAAATCAACTACACTTCCGTAAAATAAATTTCAAAGACAAAAACTAAAGAAATTAGGTTGGTCACTAAGTTTCAAAATGATTTCTTAAAAACCCAATAAAGCACGCTGAATATTGCAAAAAAAAAAAAAAAATCGCTGTCTCCAATAAAACGGAATTCCACAGGAACTTTCCCTCCTCTGAACTCATGGGCACCTTTCACGGCATGATTCACCTTCCCTTCAAGAAAAGAAGTAGCTTTATTGTTACTTCTCATAGAAATATAACATTCACACCAAAACAGTAGTACTAGACATTCCGCCCCAGGATAAGGGCTGAGCGTGTCCACAACACAGCCTGCGGCGCACAGCAGTCAGCACACTCCTTGGTCAAGGGACCCGGATTCTGGGAGGGCGGTGCTCTTGGCTGCACAGCCTGTGCCCGCCCACGCATGGGGCAGATCACACTTCGCTTTCTAAGACCCAGCCACAGAACTACTAACGTCGGAGAATTCCTTGTCTGTTGTAGAAAACGTGTGGTGTGGGCCAGCGCCCTGGCACGCGGCGCTCCTGCACACACACACATGCGGTTTGCTGCTGGCAGCACCCACTCGCCTGCCCTCGGCGCGCCCATGCCTTCACTAGGGCTGCAGCGTATTCCACCATCAGACGCGGCACAATTTCCTTACCCCCTCCCCGTTGCCAGGCGAGAACTTGCTGCACTCGTGAAGAGTGTCTGGACCCAAACGCTTCCTTACCAAAAACATAAAGCGACCACAGGACCCGCAACCCCACTCCTAAATATCCTAAAGAAATGAAAACGCATGTCGACATAAAATCCTGTTCACAAATGTTCACAGCAACATCATTCATAACAGCCAAACAGAGGAAACAACCCAAATACCTATCAACTGGTGAATGGATAAGTAAACTATGATATATCCATTACAACAGAATATTATTTGGCAATAAAAAGGAATGAAGTACGAATATATGCTACAACATGGATAAACCTTGAAAATATTATGCTAAGGAAGGAAGCCAGACACAAAACGTCACATATTATATGATTCCATTTATATGAAATATACAGGATAGCTAAATCTACAAAGTAGATCTGTGGTTGCCTACACCTGGGGGACTGGGGGTGATGCTAACAAGGGGAGGTTTCTTTGAGGAGTAATAAAAAATGTTCTAAAATTGTGGTGATGGAGAAACAACTCTGCAAATATACTAACAGCCATTGAATAACTGTACACTTTAAATGCATGAAACGCAGGGTTTGTGACTCTCAATGAAACTGTTAAAAAGGAAATCAAAGCTAACTCAGAAACAGGGTTTTCGACTGAGGACAGTGTTGTCCCTCCTGGAGAGGTTTAGAAATGCCTGAGGTTGTCCCAATGACAAAGGTGGCTACTGGCATCTAATGAACAAGAAACAGAGACAACCCTGCACAAATAATCCACCTGCACACACCAAAATGTAGTTTCCAAGGCTCTCTGAGAACTACAAATTCAATAACTTACAGACTGTTTGTGGGGCGCCTACTCTGTGTAATGCACAGTGCTAGGGACAGGAAGTGGGAGGGAAACAGATAAAGGTCTCTGCCTGAACCAGAACTCGCTGAGACGACACCCACACCACCAGTTATAAAAGCAGAATTAGCCCTCTGAGGAGCCCCAAAGAGCGGGGGGGGCTGGACCACAGCTGACCCCAACGGACTGTCCAGCCAACGGCTGCTCCCGCTGTCTCCTTGCTGGCAAAATCCCAGTTTTGTTTCCGTCCATGCTGCCCCCTCATTGTGAACCGGGGTAAATCCTGACTGGTCTACACCTGTCCCATCCAATATGGTGGCCACCAGCCCAAGTGCCTATTGTGTACTTGCAACAGGACTCTTCCGAATTTAGATGTGCTATAAGCGTAAAATACCACCTGGATTTGAGACTTTGTGCAAAAAAAAAAAAGAATAAACTAGTTAATAATTATTTATATTGATTACATGTAGAAGAATATTTTTGATATACTGTATTAAGTAAAATACTTACCAAAGTGAATTCCACCTGTTTAATTCCCTTCCTTCCTTCCTTCCTCCCTCCCTTCTTCCCTCCTTCCTTCCCTCCCTCCCTCCCTTGCTTCCTTCCTTTCTTCCTTCCTTCCATGTTAGTTCCCTGACCAGGGATCCAACCCACACCCTCCTCGGGCCTTCAGCAGTGAAAGCACGGAGTCCCAACCACTGGACCGCCGGGGAATTCCCTCATTTTCATTTTTAATGGGAGTTCTGGAAAATTTAAAAGCACGGCTGTGGCTTGCAGTATACTCTCTTTGGACAGCACAGTCCATCATGGTACTGCCCACACCTCGGCCAGTGACAGACCAGGGGTGGCCACGTGTCCTGGTTCTGGATAATGAGGAGTGAGGGGTCTGTGGTGGGCCCCTGGGATGGGCGTCTTTGTTTTTGGTCTCACCAAACTACACACAAACACACGTGTCACAGATGGAGAAGTCTGAATGGGGTTGGTGGACTGATCAGGATCCACTTCCTGGTTACAGCACTGCACTACAGTTGCACAACAGGTGAAGGCTACTGGGGAATCTCTGTTATTTCCTACAATTGCACGAAAATCTACAGTTATCTCAAAATAAAAAGAGATAACTGGAGAGAGAGAGAAAAGAAGAGACCGTCTCTTCCTTCCGGGAAACTGTGAAGCCCATGCAGGTCTGTGCTCTCCCCTCGCCGAGCCGCTGGATGGCCAGCCCAGAGCCCCTGCCCCAGGACTCTGTCAGGGGCAGCAACTTTCCCTTTTCAAAGCCACACTAAGTGGGGGGTTTCCTTACTTGCAGTCAAAAGCGACCTCACTACTATGAATTGTGAGTGGAGGGAACAGAGAGGAGGGAGTGATTCACTGAGACCAGGGAATAGAGAGCGTCAGGAAGACGCAGGTGCAGGAGGATGACCAGTTGGAAGGGGTACACACGGCTTCACGAACAGAAGAGGAGGCCTCTCTCTCTGAAAGTTAACAAGCAGGTGTTTACCTCAACAACTGTCAGCTTTGAGCAGCCCAGACCCAGGACAGGGGAGCAAAAGCTCCTCGAAAGAGGCTGGGGCCCGAGCCCAGGTGGGGGAGCCAGGGCCTGTGAGGTGCTCAAAGAACCTGTGAGACGGAATGGCCTGCACGGAGGCAAAGGCAGTTACAGCTTCTGCAATGGGATGTGATCGGTGTACCTGAGGCTCATTCCCAAAAACACTCTGCTGCGCGAGCCTCGGGGCTAGTGCAGAAGCCAGAGACACTGTGATGGCAGAGAGACTGCGTCCTCTCCCAACAGGCTGGTGAAGTGACCACCAGGGCGGTACGAGGCCTCTCCACAAAACTCAATTTCATTTTAAAAACAATTATTGACACAGCTTTGGAGATGCAAGGCCTCAGGAATACAAAGCTGACTCCCAAGTCTGTGCTTCTGAAGCCCAAAGGCAGAGAAATCCAGGGCAGTCTGACTACACACTGACAAGAGGCAGGCATTTACCAGCTCCTTTTACAAATGTGGGACAGAGGCACAGACAGAAGAAAGACACTGTCGTTGTTGAAACGTTGTCACGTGTGCATGTCTTACCTCCTCAATAAAAGGTAAAACCAGCAGCAGCACCCCTGTAAGTCCAGGGTGACAATGACATGGGTAGGGAGCAGCCCAGGCAAGAAAGGAACTCAACTGGGGATGAACACCCCCCACCAAAGAACTAAGCACTCAAATCATCAAGTTAGAAAAGAACAAAGAGGGACTTCCCTGGTGGCGCAGTGGTTAAGAATCTGCCTGCCAATGCAGGGGACATGGGTTCGAGCCCAGATCCGGTAAGATGACACCTGCCACGGAGCAACTAAGCCCATGTGCCACAACTACTGAGCCTGTGCTCTGGAGACCGTGAGCCACAACTACTGAGCCCACGCACCACAACTACTGAACCTGCGTGCCTAGAGCCCGTGTTCCTCAACGAGAAGCCACCACAATAAGAAGCCTGCGTACTGCAACAAAGAGCAGCCTACCGCTCACCGCAACTAGAGAAAGCCCACGTGCAGCAACGAAGACCCAATGCAGCCAAAAACAAATAAATTTAAAAAAAGCAAAGAGCAAACAAATACCAAGGAAAACAAAAGACAAAACATAAAAGCAGAAATTACCATAAAAGCAAAAATTAGCAAATCAGAACACAGAAAAAAGAATGAAATTTCTACTTCTTGATACATGAAGTCAGTATAACCATCTATCAAAATCCACTAAACAGGGCTTCCCTGGTGGCGCAGTGGTTGAGAGTCCGCCTGCCAATGCAGGGGCCACGGGTTCGTGCCTTGGTCCGGGAAGATCCCACATGCCGTGGAGCGGCTGGGCCCGTGAGCCACGGCCGCTGAGCCTGCGCGTCCGGAGCCTGTGCTCCGCAACGGTTGAGGCCACAGCAGTGAGAGGCCCACGTACCGCAAAAAAAAAAAAAAAAAAAAATCCACTAAACACAGAAAACACAATCCAATCTCACATATGACCACAGATGCAAGCACACTAAAGACTAGGAAATTTAATACACTGGAACATTTAAAAACAGTCCATTGTAATGAAGGGGGAATTAATCCAGAAAGCAATGAGGGGCTTAATTAACAGGCCACTTTGAAAACCCACACCACAAAACCTAATTGACAGTAATATGGCCTTTAATGAAATCCACTCATTCCTGATTAAAAGAGAAAAATTTAGGGTGTAACATCAGCAAAATGGCAAAGCAGGCAGCTCCAAACTCCCATCCTTCCATAGAAACAAACAAACAAAATACTGCAGAAACCATCGGAACCAACTTTGTCAGAACTCTGGAAAACAGTCAAAGGTTTACAGCAACCTTTGGCTGTGAATGCAGAAACAAGAAAAAGGCAACTAAAACACAGTAGGAAAGCTTTGTGTCGACTTTACTTGCCCTTAGCCTGGCCGCTCCCTGGCTGGGCGACAGGCATCTTGAAGATGGGTGAATGATGGCCACCTCTGACTACCACGTGGGACCCACGCCCTCCATTCCAGAGAAGCAGAGCAGACCTTATTCACAAATTACTGTCTGTCTGTTCTAACCAGTCCAGGGCTACCCGGAGGGCTGACACAGGTGCTCTGTTTTGCCTCGCTCAGAACCCACAGAGCATGGGAAAAGCATAGGAACTGCTCAAGAAGACTGTAGGGGACTTCCCTGATGGTCCAGTGGTTAAGACTCAGCACTCCAAATGCAGGGGGCCCAGGTTCGATCCCTGGTCAGGGAACTAGATCCCGCACGCTGCAACTAAAGATCCTGTATGCTGCAACAAAGATCCCATTTGCTACAACTAAGACCCGGAGCAGCCAAATAAATAAATAAATAAAAGACTGTAAGGCCATGAAAAACTCACAGCTGCCTACAGCAAAGGATGGCAGGTGAGACACAACAGATTGCATAAAGCCAAGGAGGTAAAGCCACAGAGAAACCCAGGGATATCAGGGCATTCAGAAGCACCCAGGTACACTGCGGAGCTGAGAAAGTCACACATATGCCTAGGACAGGATACATGCTAAGAAAAGAACTGAGAAGATCTGAAGCTTTCACCACCAGCTAACCATAGGCTCAAGGAAAGCAGGAAGTGAAGAAGGCAGAAATGTAACTGGCCTGGCTACATGTTCAAGAAGTACCCTAGCACAGAACCAATCTGCAAAGACTGAGAGACTTTTTTTAAGCTCCTGGCATTCAAGGAAATTTCAGTCAAAACACTGGTGGAACACAAGAGAAGAAGTGCTGTTTTAACACTCAAAAACAGCAAATCCTGCAGGGAGGGGGAGAATCTGATTTCCGCATTATAATATTCAAATGTCCAATTTTCAACAGCAACAACAAAATCACAAAGCATACAAAGAAACAGAAAAGTATGGCCCGTTTCAAGGAAAAAAAAAAAAACTGACAAAAACTATCTCTGAGTAAGCCCAGACATTAGACTTACCAGACAAATTATTAAAATCAACTGTCTTAAAAATGCTCAAAGAGGGAATTCCCTGGCAGTCCAGTGATTGGAACTCAGCACTTTCACTGCCATGGGCCCGGATTTGATCCCTGGTTGGGGAACTAAGATCCTGCAAGCTGTGTGGCCAAAAAACCCAAAAAAACCCCAAAAACAGTGCTCAAAGAGGTAAAAAAAATCATGGGCAAAAAACTAAACAAAACCAGGGACTTCCTTGGTGGTCCAGTGATAAAGAATCTGCCTTCCAATGCAGGGGATGTGGGTTCGATCCCTGGTTGGGGAACTAAGATCCCACATGCCGTGGGGCAACTAAGCCCGCACACAACTCCTGAGCCCACAAGCCTCAACTAGAGAGCCCGAGTGCTGCAAACTACAGAGCCCATGCACTACAACTAGAGAAGAGAAAACCCACACACCACAACTAGAGAGAAGCCCACTTACCACAACGAAGAGCCAGCACGCCACAACTAAGACCCGATACAGCCAAAAAAAAAAAAAAAACAAACAAAAAACTGAACAAAGCCAGGAAAATAATGTCTAAACAAAATGAGAACACCAATAAAGACACAGAAATTATAGAAAGGGACTCAACAAAAATTCTGGAGAATAATACAATAACTGAAATGAAAAACTCACTAGAGCAATTCAGTAGTAGACTTGAGCAAGCAAAAGGAGTCAGCAAACTTGAAGTTAGGATAATTCAAATTATCCCATCTAAGGAGCAGAAAAATGAAGAAAAGTGAACAGAGCGTAGGGACATATGGGACATCACCTAGCACACCAACACACATATTATGGGGGCCCACAAATGGATAAGGAGAAAAGGGGTAGAAAGAATATTTAAAAAAATAATGACCCCAAACATTCAAAATTCCATACAAGATATGAATCTACGCATCCAAGAAGCTCAATGAACTGCAAGCAGGATCAACTCAGAGAGATCATACCAAGATAGTCAAATCATCAAAGGACAAAGAGATAATCTTGAAAGCAGCAAGAGAAGTAACTTGAAAGCAGCAACAACTGATTTCTAACCAGAAACCATGGAGGCCAGAAGGCAGTGGGAGGACACATTCAAGGTGCTAAAAGGAAAAGACTGTCAGCAAAAACTATCCTTCAAAAATGAAGGTGAGGGCTTCCCTGGTGGCGCAGTGGTTGAGAGTCCGCCTGCCGATGCAGGCGACACAGGTTCATGCCCCGGTCCTGGAAGATCCCACATGCCGTGAAGCGGCTAGGCCCGTGAGCCATGGCCACTGAGCCTGCGCGTCTGGAGCCCGTGCTCCGCAATGGGAGAGGCCACAATAGCGAGAGGTCCGCGTACCACAAAAAAAAAAAAAAAAAATGAAGGCGAGGGACTTCCCTGGCAGTGCAGTGGTTAAGAATCCGCCTGTCAATGCAGGGGACACATGTTTGAGCCCTGGTCTGGGAAGATCCCACATGCCTCAGAGCAACTAAGTCTGTATGCCACAACTACTGAGCCTGCGCTCTAGAGCCCGCAAGCCACAACTACTGAGCCCATGTGCCACAACTACTAAAGCCTGTGCACCTAGAGCCCTGCTCCACAACAAGAGAAGCCACCACAATGAGGAGCCCTAGCACCACAACGAGGAGTAGCCCCCCACTCAATGCAACTAGAGAAAGCCCATGTGGAGCATCGAAGACCCAATGCAGCCAAAAATAAGTAAATAAATGAATAATTTTTAAAAAGAAAGAAGAATGTGAGGGACTTCCCTGGTGGTACAGTGGTTAAGACTCCACACTCCCACTGCAGGGGGAGCGGGTTCGAGCCCTGGTCAAGGAACCAAGATCCCACATGCTGTGTGGCATGGCCAGAAAAAATTAAAAAATAATAAAAAAATTTTTTAAATGAAGGCAAAATTAAGATATTCCCAGATAAAAAAATCTAAAAGAGAAAGAGGGAATGAATTCATCACGAGTAGATGTTCTGTAAAGGAAATACAAAAGGGAGTCTTCAGGCTAAACAAAAAGATACTAGACAGTAACTTGAAGCCATAAAAAGAAATAAAGAAAAATGGTTAAGAAACTATACAAGATAATATAAAACCCAACATTATTGGTTATTATACTTTGGGTTTGTAACTTCTCTTTGTGACAGTAACAATATGAGGGGTTGGGTAATGGAAATATACGGGACCAGAGTGTTTGTAACTACTGAAATTAAGTTGGTATTATTCAAACTAGGTTGTTAAAAGATTAAGATGTCAATTGTAATCCCCAAGACAGGCATACAGAAAAGAAAAGAAGAATGGAATCAAAATAATATGCTACAAAAAAATCAACTAAATACCCAAAAAAGGCAATAATGGAAGAATTTAGGAACAAAATGCATACATGACATCCAGAAAACAAACAGATAACAGAAGCAAATACTTTCTTATCAGCAATTACTTGAAATGTGAATGGAATAAACTCTCCACTTAAAAGATGGAAATTGCCAGAATGGATAAGAAAACACAATCCACCCATATGCTGCCTATAAGAGATTCACTTTACATACAAAGACACAAAGAGGTTAGAAGTAAATGACGGAAAAAGTACAAGACACAAAGGACATTATATATTGGTAAAAGGTTCAATCCATCAAGAAGATATGACAATTATACACCTATATGCAACTAACAAATTATGAACCAAAACACATGAAGCAAAAATTGATGGCACTGAAGGGAGAAATATGTTATAAAGTAATAGTTGGAGATTTCAATACCCCACTTTCAATAACAGAACAAGACAGAAGATCAACAAATATCTTTCTGACCACTATGGAATACAACTAGAAATCAATAATGGAAGGAAAGCTGGAAAACTCACAAGTATGAGGAAATTAAACACAAACAACCAACTGGTCAAAAAGGAAATCACATGGAAAATTAGAAAATACCTTGAGATGATAAACACAAGACATCAAAACTTAAGGATGCAGCAAAAGTAGTGCCCAGAGAAAAATTTACAGCTGTAAATGCCTACAACAAAAAAAGAAGGATCTCAAATCAATAATCTAACTGAATACCTTAAAAAATGAGAAGAGAACAAACTGAACCCAAAACCAGAAGAAAGAAGTAAGTAATAACAATTACAGAGGAGATAAACAGTGCAGGAAAAAAATAGAGAAAAAAAAATTCAATGAAAACAAGTTGGTTCTTTGAAGAGATCAACAAAAGTGACAAACTTTTAGCTAGAGTAAGGAAAAAAGAGAGGAAATCCATATTACTAAAATCAGAAATGAAAGTGGGAACATTACATTTATTATAGAAATGAAAGGGATTACAAGAGAATACTATGAACAGTTGTACACCAAAAAATTGGATAACCTAGATGAAATGGACAAATTCATAGAAACACACAACCTACCAAAACTGAATTGAGAACAAATCTAAATAGACCTATAAGTAGTAAAGAAACTGAATCAGTAATCCAGTAATCAAAATCCTGTCAACAAAGTAAAAGTTCTGAATTGGATGGCTTTTCTTGGTGAATTCTACCAAACATTAAAAAAATTAACACCAATCATTCTTGAACTCTTCCAAAAAACTGAAGAGGTGGGAACACTTTCTAACTCATTCTGCAAGTCTAGCATAACCCTGATATCAGAGTCAAAGACACTATTAGAAAAGTATATGAATTTTGATGCAAAAATCCTCAACAAAATACTAACAAACTGAAATTCAGCAGCATATTAAAAGGATCATACACCATGACCAAGTAGGATTTATCCCAGGTATGCAAGGATAGTTCAACATACAAAAATCAATCAATCAACAAACACACCATGTGTGTGCAGAATAGAAAAGAATAGAATGAAGGAGGAAAAAAAGATCATCTCAATTGATGCAGAAAAGTATCTGACAAAATCTAATACACTTTTGTGATGAAAACACTCAATAAACTAGGAATAGAAAGAAATTTCAACATGAAAAAAGCCTACAGCCAACATGAAAAACCTACAGCCAACGTCACATTGAATGGTGAAAGTCTGAAAGCTTTTCTCCTAAAATTAGTAACAAGACAAGGATGCCGACATTTTTTATTTTTTGGCTGCACTACACAGCTTGCGGGATTTTAGCTCCCCAACCAAGGATCAAACTTGGACCCCGGTAGTGAAAGCCCCGAGTCCTAATCACTGGACTGCCACCAGGGAATTCCCAAGGATGCCCACTTTTTTTTTTTTTTGGCTGCGTCAGGTCTTAGTTGTGGCACGCAGGATCTTTTGTTGCAGCGCGTGGGCTCTTTAGTTTGTAGCACGCAGGCTCTCTAGTCGAGGTGCATGGGCTCAGTAGTTGTGACACACAGGTTTAGCTGCCCCGCGGCATGTGGGATCTTAGTTCCCCGACCAGGGATCGAACCTGCGTCCCCTGCATTGGAAGGCAGATTCTTTACCACTGGACCACCAGGGAAGTCCCAAGGATGCCTACTTTTGCCACTTATAGTCAATACAATATTTGGTAGTTCTAGCCAGGGCAATCAGGCAAGAAAAAGAAATAAAAGGCATCCAGATTGGAAAGGGAGAAACAAAACTACCTCTATTCAGAGATGAACTGATCTCATACATAGAAAACTAAAGATTACTCATACACAAACTGTTAGAAAAAATGAATTTAGCAACGTTCCTGGATACAAAATCAACACGCCAATATCAGTTACATTTCTGTACACTAACAGTGAACAACAATGAATCCGAAAAGGAAATTAAGGAAACAATTCCACTTACAGTAACACTGAAAAGAGTAAAATACCTAGGAATAAATTTAACCAAGGTGGCTGTTACAGACTGAATGTTTGTGTCCCCTCCGAATTCTTATACTGAAGCCCTAACTCCAGTGTGGCTAGAGAGCAAGGAAGTAATTAAGGTTAAATGATGTCACAGGGTAGAGTCCTGATCTGACAGCATTAGTATCCTAAAAAGAAGAGAGCTCCCAGGACTCCCTTGGTGGTCCAGTGGTTAAGACTCCATGCTTTCACTGCTGAGGGGACAGGTTCAATCCCCGGTCGGGGGGACTAAGATCCTGCAGGCTGCGTGTTGCGGCCAAAATAAAAAAAAGAGAGCACCCTTGCTCTCTCTCCCTGTGCACTGAGAAAAGGCCACATGAGGACACAACAAGAAGGCTATGGAAGAGTCCTCATCAGAAACCAACCGAATTTTTTAAATGTTTGGTAGAATTCACCAAGAAAAGTCATCCAATTCAGAACTTTACTTTGTTGGGAGGTTTTTGATTATTGATTACTGCCAGACCTGGAGACCTTCTGGCCTCCAGAACTGTGAGAAAATTGAATTCTGTTGTTTCAAGTGACCCAGGCTATGATTTTGTTTCGGTTTTGTTTTTTCATCCTGAGCTGAAAAATACAGAGGTGTAAAAGTTGTACACCAAAAATTACAAAACACTGCTGAAAGAAGTTAAAGAAAACCTAAATAAATGGAAAGACATCTTGGGTTCCTGGACTGCAAGTCTTGCTTTTGTAAAGATGACAATACTGCCCAAAGTGATCTAAAGATTCAATATAATCTCTTTCAAAACCTCAATAATTTTTTTTTCAAATGGAAAAACCCATCCTAAAATTCATATGGGATCTAAAGGTGTTACTGAACCAAACTTAGGTCTGTTTGCCCATACTCAGTAAAACCAATCTATTGACACTGAGTTGTGGTGAAGGAAAGTGCAGGGTGCCAAGCAAGGAGTCCAGGGCAGCTAGTGCTCAAAATACCCAAACTCCCCAATGGGTTTCAGGAAAGCATTTTTAAAGGTCAGGTGAGGGAGGGAAGTCCCAGGGTATGTAATCAGCTTGTGCACAATTCTGATTGGTTGATGGTGAGGTAACAGGGTAGTGTCACAGGGGTTAACATTATCAATCCTTAGGCGCCAGTAGGTCTGGGAGCTACCTACTCATGGTCATCAAGTAGTTAATTTCTTCCATTTGGTGGTGGTTTTAGCAACTGTAAAACAACTCAAGAAATGTGCATCAGATACTTTTATCTATGTACTTCAGGGAGGAGCTAAAGCAGAGGATATGGGGTAGGGGTCTGCTCCGGGAAGGCCCCATAGGGTTCTGCCCAGTTACACAGGGGCCCTGGATAGTCAAAACAATCTTGAAAAAGATCACAGTTGGAGAACTCACATTTCCTGATTTCAAAAACTTACTACAAAGCTACAGTAATCAAAACAGTGTGGTACTGGCATAAGGACAGACATTCAGACCAACAGAACAGAATTGAGGGACATCCCTGGTGGCGCAGTGGGATAAGACTCCATGTTCCCAATGCAGGGGGCCCGGGTTTGACCTCTGGTCAGGGAACTAGATACCACATGCATGCCACAACTAAAGAGCCCATGAGCCACAACTAAGGAGCCCTGGAGCCGCAACTAAGGAGCCCACCTGCCTCAACTAAAGGAGCCCTCGTGCCGCAACTAAGGAGCCTGCGAGCTGCAACTAAGGAGCCCACCTGCCGCAACTAAGACCCAGTGCAACCAAATAAATAAATATAAAAAGGAACAGAATTGAGAGTCCAGAATTAAACCCTCACATATATGTTCCATTATTTTTTTTATTTTTATTGGAGTATAGTTGACTTACAATGTTGTGTTAGTTTCTGCTGTACAGCAAAATGAATCAGTTATATGTATATCCACTCTTTTTTAGATTCTTTCCCCATACAGGCCATTACAGAGTACTGAGTAGAGTTCCCTGTGCTACACTGTAGGTCCTTATTAGTTTTCTAGCTCTATTAATTTTTGACAAGGATGCCAGAATCATTCAATGGGAAAAAGCAGTCTTTTCGACAAATGGTCCTGGGAAAATTGTACATCTACATGCAACAGAATGAAGTTGGACCCTTACCCTATACCATTTTAAAAAACTCAAAATGGAACAAAGAGCTAAGTTCAAGAGTTAACACTAAAAATTCTCAGAAGAAAACATAGGGCAAAACCTGCATGACCTTTGGCAATGGTTTCTCAAATATGACACTGAAAGCACAGGCAACAATAGAAAAAATAGGTAAAATGGACTTCATGAATATTAAAAACTTTGTGCATCAAAGGACACAGTCAAGAGAGTAAAAAGACAATCGAGTGGGAGAAAATATCTGCAAATTATATATCTAGTAAGGGTTTAATATGTAGAATATATAACGAACTCCTTTAACTCAAAGACAAAGAGACAAAAAACCCAACTCAGAATGTGTATAGCAGCTTTATTCAGAACTGCCAAAATCTGGAAGCAATCAAAATGTCCTTCAGGAGGTGACTGGATAAACAAACTGTGTACATTCAGACAACAGAATATTATTTGGTGCTAAAAAGAAATGAGCTATCAAAACACAACGAAATCTTAATTGCACATTACTAAACGAAAGAAGCCAATGTGAAAAGCTGCTGTATGATTCCAACCGTACGACAGTCTTGAACGTCCAAACTATGAAGACAGTTAAAAAAAAAAATCAGTACTTGCCAGGAGTGGGGAAGGATTGAACAGACAGAGCACATAGGATCTGAGGCAGTGAAACTACTCTATATGATACTCTAATGGTGGATACATGTCATTATACATTGTTCAAACTCACGGAATGTACACCAAGAGTGACTCCGATGTAAACTGTGCCCTTTAGGTGATTATGGCGTGCCAACGTTAGGTGATTATGGTGTGCCAACATAGGTTCATCAGTTATAACAAATGCCCGGCTCTGGTGGGGGATGTTGATAATGGGGGAGACTATGTGGGGGAGGGGGGAAGGGGTATACCTGAAATATCTGTCCTTCCTCTTAGTTTTGCTGCAAACCTAACACTGCTCTTAAAAAAAAAAGTCTTTAAGGGATTTCCCTGGTGGTGCAGTGGTTAAGAATCCACCTGCCAATGCAGGGTACATGGGTTCGAGCCCTCCAGGAAGATCCCACATGCCACAGAGCAACTAAGCCCATGCGCCACAACTACGGAGCCTGTGCTCTAGAGCCTGCGAGCCACAACTACTGAGGCTGTGTGCCACAACCACTGAAGCCCACGCGCCTAGAGCCTATGCTCCACAACAAAGAGAAGCCACCACAATGAGAAGCTCGCGCACTGCAATGAAGAGTAGCCCCCGCTCTCCATAACTAGAGAAAGCCCGTGAGCAGCAATGAAGACCCAATGCAGCCAAAAATAAATACATAAATAAAATGTTTTTAAAAGGAGGGGGGGTTAAAGAACTTTAGACATTCCCCCAAAGATATACAAATGGCCAATAAAAACGTGAAACAATGCTCAACATCCTTAATCATGAGGAAAATGCAAATCGAAACCACCACTGAGATTCCAATTCACATCTACTAGAATGGTTATAACTTTAAAAAAAAAAAAAAAAGGAAAATAATTGTTGGTGAGGATGTGGAAAAACTGGAATACTTGTGCACTGCTGGTGGGAATGTAAGATGGTACAGCCACTGCAGAAATCAGTCTGGCAGTTCCTCAAAGAGTTAAACACAGAGTTACCATGTGATCCAGCAATTCCACTTCTACATATTACCCCGAAAAACTGAAGATGGGACTCAGGCAGATACCTGCATACCAACGCTCACAGCAGCATCACCCACAACAGCCAAAGGTGCAAATGACCCCAGCGCCCATCAACAGATGGATAAACAAAAGGAGGTGTACACTGGGACATCCCTGGTGGTCCAGGGGTTAAGACTTCACACTCCCACTGCAGGGTGCACGGGTTCGATCCCTGAACAGGAAACTAAGATCCTGCATGCTGCAAGGTGAGGCCAAAAAAAAAAAAAAAAAAAAAGGTGGTGTAGACATATAAAAGAAAATTATTTATCCATAAAAACGATGTTCTGATACATGGTATGATGTACATGAACCTTGAAAAAATTATGCTGAGTGAAATAAGCCAGATAAAAAAGGATAATTTTTTTTTTTTTTTTTGGTGGTACGCGGGCCTCTCACTGTTGTGGCCACCCCATTGCAGCTCCAGACGCACAGGCTCAGCTGCCATGGCTCAAGGGCCTAGCCGCTCCACGGCACGTGGGATCTTCCCGGACCGGGGCACGAACCCATGTCCCCTGCATCGGCAGGCGGACTCTCAACCACTGCGCCACCAGGGAAGCCCAGGACAAACTTTATATGATTCATTTATGTGAAATATCTACAATAAGCAAATTCATTGACATAGAGAGTAGATTAGGGAGTACTAGGGGTTGTGGGGTAGGAGAGCAGAGTGTTATTACTTCATGGCTATAGAATTTCTGTTTGAGTGATAAGTTTTGGAAATACAGTGATGATGGCTGCAAAACATTTTGACTGTAATTAATGTCACTGAATTGTACACTTAAAAAGTTCTGTAATGGCAAATTTTATGTCATATATATTTTACCACAATAAAAAAAAATTGATGAAGCAAAATTTTTAAATTTTTTAAAAGAGAAACTTTAAAATTAGGAATTTTGAATAAACAAAATTTAAAAGAAAACACTAAGCTGAAAATTATTTGTCCCAGACACAAAGGATTAATACACAGAATTCCTGCAATTTGACAAACATACTAAAACCTTATTAGATAATAGACTGTAGAGACATAAACAGTCAATAAATAAGTGAAAAAACCTTCAACTGCAAAAACAAAATTTTAAATACAAATTACTATGGTCCGAATGTTTGTGTCCCTCCAAATTCCTATGTCAAAACCTACTGCCCTGGACTTCCCTGGTGGCACACTGGCTAAGAGTCCGCCTGCCAATGCAGGGGACACGGGTTCAAGCCCTGGTCAGGGAAGATCCCACGTGCCACAAAGCAGCTAAGCCCGTGAGCCACAAATACTGAAGCCAGCACACCTAGAGCCCATGCTCCACAACAAGAGAAGGCACCACAACGAGAAGCCCACACACCACAACAAAGAGTAGCCCCCACTCACCACAACCAGAGAAAGCCTGTGTGCAGCAACGAAGACCCAACACAGCCAGAAAAGCAAAAACAAAAACCTACCCCCCCCAAGGTGATGGTGTGGGGAGGTGGGGCCTCTGGAAGGGGATTAGACCACCAAGGCAGAGCCCTCACGAATGGGACTGGTGCCCCTTCTGCCAAGCGAGCAACAGCCTGTGACTTGTGAGAAGAGGGTCCTCACCCAACTAGCACTGATCTCAGACCTACAGCTCCCAGGACTGTGAGAAATAAATTTCTGTTGCTTATAAGCTCAGCTATCTAGTATTTTGTTATACAACAGCCCAAATGGGACAAAGACACAAATCAAGCTGAGAACTTTTGCACCTATCAAACTGACAAGAATTTCTTCCTGCGTGTTGTTTCATGGACCCTCTGTTAGGGCAAACAGCGTTCCAGAGAGCCCCCGAGTGAGACTAAGCATTTAACATGTGCACTTACTGAACTTTTACAACAGCCAGAAGGGAAGCGCTCCTTTTAGAGGTGAGGACGCTGGGACTAACTGTGTAGCTGGCCCAAGATCACCACCCCTCCAGTCAGAGGCAGGGCTGGGGCTCTCCCCTTGGGCAGCGGGACCCCACAGCCTGGGTGCTGAAGCATGTGCCGCTCAGAACCCCCTTTAAAAATGCTCAGCAACCTCCACAACAGCCAAGGACACGTGTGGGCACTTGTGGGCACTTGTGCAGACAGTACCTGTAGGAGTATAAACTAGCACAACCTTTCTGGAAAATAATTTGACAACATATATAGCCCTAAAGATGGTTTTTCCTTAAATATAGTACAACCCTGATCCTAATGGAATATATAATACAGAATACTGTATCTTAAGATCAGAATCTAAAATAAAGATGACTATATTGTACACCTATAACTTATAAAACATGGGCTATTGGATAGTTACTAAAACTTATGTTCATGAAGAGTTTCAAGGCAATGACCAAATAATGATAAAATTATGATATCAGCAACTGGCCCATTAAAGGGAGTGTGAGCACCCGGTTAGGGGTGGACACGCCCACTGGGAGAGAAGCCTCAAGAAGGTTCACCACTAGGCCCCTGTTCCTGAAGGGCAGGTGCCAAAAACTCACTAAACTGAATTTCTTCATAATGGGATTATGGGATTCTTTTCTTCCTTAGACCTTACATCTGAATTTTAAATGGAAAAATGTTATATAAAAACAAGTGTTTAGGGCTTCCCTGGTGGCGCAGTGGTTGAGAGTCCGCCTGCTGATGCAGGGGACACGGGTTCGTGCCCCGGTCTGGGAAGATCCCACATGCCACAGAGCGGCTAGGCCCATGAGCCATGGCCGCTGAGCCTGCGCGTCCAGAGCCTGCGCTCCGCAACGGGAGAGGCCACAACAGTGAGAGGCCTGCGTACCGCAAAAAAAACACAAAAAAAACAAGTGTTTAAAGGGAATCAACCTGAACTGCCATGGTAACGATGAAGTGCCCTCGCCGTCGCCCCCTGAGGTCTGGGCCTGCCCTCTCTCTGAACTGCAACCAGGGTGGATTTGCCAGGTGGCTTCCCCAGGACCAGCAAGTACCCTGTTGTAAAGGCCCACTTCCCAGGGGGCCACATCTTTATCAGCCTGGCCCTGCTTTTCACTCCAGCTGGATGGATCCCAGGTGAGTTTGGGGAGAAGACCCCTTGCTGACCCAGCCCCTACAGAGCAGGAAGACCCGAGGCCCAGGTGTGGGGTACTAGTGGGGACCCTGGACAGAGCAGTTGCCAACTGCTTCCTTGAAACTCTCCTCACGCCAACCCAGGGGCCAGAGAAGTAGGAAGAGGCAGCGTGAGCAGGGCGAGAGGAGCCCTGGCCACAGCCCTGTCTCCAGGCACAGCTTCCCCAGATGCTCCAGACACTGCCTGGAGCCTCGGCCCAGGCCACTGGGACTCTACCAGCCATCTCCACCCGGGGCTCAATGAGAAGTTGCCCGTTCCACAGGCTCTGCCGATGCAACACCAGGGAGGCGCCTGCCAGACAGCCACCTACCCTTGGAGCCGGCTACTGAGCTCCCACGGTAGGCTGCCCAGCCTGACCACTTAAAACTGTCCCGGTCATTCTTATCATTTTTCAAAAGATCCACATCTTAACTGTTCACCTATTTTATCAGTAGGAAACAAAATCTCAATTAGGAAAGTGCCAGGGGTCAGATGGTCTTGGCCATCCTTCCACTCAACATCTAATAGGTCCCCACAGTGGGCAAGGGCTGGGGGCAAAACCATGCTGGACGCTGCCAGGTTTATAATTTTTGGTGTGCACTGAAACACTATAAAGCATATCTTTCCTTAGTTATCCAAATGATTATAAAAATAAACTACAAATCCAATATTTGCTGTTCAAGTTCCAGGGACTGTTAAATAAGCATGACCTAGAACCAGTGTCAAGAAGGAAGCATCTCTGATCAGCGTGCTCTCTGCTTGGCTCTGGCAAAGTGACCCATCTCTTCGTAAGGAGCGATTTTACACTGGGCGGCAGGGTGGGGGGGTGCGGGGGGAGGGGTGAGGCACAGGGGAGGGGGGATGAAAGGAGGCGGCGGGAGGTGGGAAGAACAGGAAGGAACAGGGGTCACTGGCACAGAGGGTCTCTGTCGCAAGCCGGGGACATGGAAGGCACATGACGTCCAAGTAAGGCTGCCTCCGGCAAGCGGGCAGGAGCAGAGGCCAAGATGGGCAGGAACAGAGGCCAAGACGCACCCCTCCACGTCCAGCAAGAACCCAATGACCTGACACTGGAAGAAGCAAGGTCCCCAAGAGACAAAACAGAGCAAGAGAAAAGCAAGAGGCTGGACAAGAGCCATGGCTAGGAGTTGAGAGGAAGTGGCAGGACAGGAGTGAGGACCTCAGGGCCAGGGCTGGACCTGCCGAGCCGGGGCTGAGGACGTGGGCCAGGTGCTGCCAGAAGCAGTTCTGGGAGGGCAGGGAAACCAGGGTCACAGCTGGAGTCAGCATGGGACAAGCCTCTGGAGGGGGAGATGAAGGGCTGCAGAAAGAGTAGATGCGGAATCCAGAGGGCAGGGAGGCCATAGGAAGCCGTGGTGAGGAGGGGGCCCGAGCGCCCAAAGGAAGTCTGGGCGACAGGGAGTGGGGGCGTGGGGGCAGATGCCCCAGAGAAACACTGGGGGGCCACTAGGCCAAGGGACTTGAGACCAATGGGAGGCACAGACTGGAGGGTCCCAAGAATAAAACCTGGAACACAGGTGTCCAGAGGGTTAGAAACACAAGACGCAAACCCAGGCAGGAGAGCAAAGAGAAGACATGGATGAAAACACCCGCTACCTCCCAAGAGAGGTCGGAGAAAGCGGCCCGTCTGGACAAACGCGGCCAGGCAGAGAGAAGCCAAGGAAGAGCAGGAGCACAGACACACGTCCTTTCCGGGCCGACCCTCACAGGCCTGGAAGGCTCGGACCTCAGAATGTCAGGAGACCAGAGCCCACATGGGCTCCCCTTCAGGGCCCTGCCCTGTGAGCCTCCGCGACAGCCGCCTCGGGCACCTGCTGGCCGCCTAGAGTCAGAGCCGCCTTGGGAGCAGAGGGAGAAGCCCGCAGCACACACATCAGCGTAAAGAATAATCTGGTAAGAAGTGGAGGTGTTCAATACTCACAGGAACAATAAGCCCTTGCCAAGTCAATAAATTAGCTTCATCAACCTGGATGTTACGGAAGTTTTTCATCCCACATTTGCGGATTTCTTCAAGCTCCTGTTGATTGACAAAGCATAAAGGGGTGTCAAATAGGGGAAAGCACCACACGTTAGATCCCTCCTGACTCCCTCAAATTAAACCAAGTGCCGACACCGCCACCAAGGCCATCTCAGAGCATGGCTGGATGCCCTGGCCTGGTTAAGAGGCCTGGAGCCGCAGTGGCCCCCTTGACCCGTACTCCAGACCAAGACAAGCACCCACCTCAGTGAACCCACAGCCCCAGTGGACGATCCCCTCCCCTATGGGCTGTCCCCACGCAGCAGGGGCACAGGCCAGGTGCTGCAGACCTGACTCCTTCCAACCCAGATCTATGAAGCGCTGCCTCCGTGTAAAGGTGAATGGAACTGGGGAAGAGAAGCAAACAAACCCACAGTTTTCCACCCAACGCCGGAGTGCAGTTTCAGAAGGGCTCTCCCTCCACAGGGCACATGGCTGGGGCCTGACGACCCAGTCTGGGGCTGGAGGGGGGGTGGGGGAGGATGGAAACCTTCACTAAGCCTCGGTTTCCTCTGCTGCAAAAGGGCATTGAGACCCAAAGATGTAGACAAGGAGGGGGAACCATGCTATGTGCAAGAAAACGCCTTGCAAATATATGAGGGGTTGTTATCATACAAATGCCACTTCATCCAGAAAGCACGGCCAGCCAGGCGACATCAGGGCCCTGTCCCGTCTCTAGCCTAGAATTGTCTGTCACTTGTTTTTCAAAGCTGCACTAGCCTGACATTTCCCACCGCTTCCCCAACAACTCGAGTGACCGTCCAACAGGTGTTATGGCCCAAGCCACCCACTGCACAGCCACCCGCCCACCTGGGTCCCCCATGCTCCTCCATCCTCAGAGCCTAGAGTGAGGCGCTCCCCCACCACACCCTGACCCGGCTCTCGTCCACAACACAACAGCGTCCTCCGCATCTCCTGGATGCCTCTCTCTCCAACCCCACAGCACCACCCAGCCCAGCCCTGCCTCCTCCGCAGGGCCCACAGGATGGCGTCCCACAGCCCGGGCTTCCTCCTCGCTGGTCTGGCCCCCGCAGCCCTCTAGAACCAGGAAGCCCCTTCATGTTTGGTGCCGTGGCGCAGGATGGCATGGAGGCTCTGAACCAGCCCCCCCAACCTCTGCGTCCCACATTCCCATCAAACGGCCAGTGTACAAGGCACCCTGGGGGATACGAGATAAGGAAGGAGAAGAGTCCCGAGAAAGGGGGCTGAGCCGATGTTACTGGTGTGCCTGGCACGGGGCAGGATAAGGAGCACAGTACATCAAGTGACCGCACAGAGGAGACAGGTGGGACACGCTGCTGCTTGGTGGCAGGGGCCAGGCTGAGTCTCTTCCCACAGGGAAGACTGCTGCTTGCCAGCCCTAGCTGCCCACCACACTCGTCGGCCTGGGCCCCAGGCCCAGAAACTCTGGTCTAGCAGGTGTTGGGTGGATAGAAATGGGGATTTTTAGCAAGCTGCACAGTGAGAGGATGAGCAATTTCTAAGCAATGCTCAGCTTCCACGAGGAAGATGCTAGTGGCCACGGCCCCAGCAGTGGGGGAAGGGGTGGCCTGGCCCCTCTTCCTGAGCCCGCAGGAGCGGAAGCATGGAACCTGAGAGACCACCCGACCGGCCAGCTGTCAGCTGGTCCTCCTACTAATGCCCAGGGCTCATCAGAAAGGCTCCCCTGGGGATTATGAAGCCTGGGCACATTCAGGAAGGGGAAGAAACAAATCTCACACCCACGCTCCCACTCTGGTCCACTCCCCAAACAGAATGTAAGCTCCAAAAGAGGAGGTGCACGGCAGGGGTCAGGAAGCCCAGGAGCCCATGGTCACACACAAATACAATATCTGCTTAGTGATCTGGTGAGTGATCGGATGGGAAGCAGGGGATTGGAGAGGGGCGAGGCTCTGGGGTAAACAGGGCTCTCTATGTGCTGGGACCTTCAGGCCCTTGGCTCAAGGCACTAGAGTAAGATTCTTGTCTAGAAACAGAAGAGACCAAGTCCCGTAGCGCTGAGTCCTACCAAGCTAAAAAATGTTTAAACCAAATACAGATGGGAAAAAATTCCAGATAGAATTGTGAAATTAAGACAGTCAAACAGGGACTTCCCTGGTGGTCCAGTGGTTAAGACTCCATGCTACCACTGCAGGGGGCACGGGTTCAATCCCTGCTCAAGAAGATCCTGCATCCCGCATGCCGCACAGCAAGGCCAAAAAATTAAAAAAAAAAAAAAAAAAGAGTAAGAAAGAAGAAACAACAGAGAATAGATTCAATATTCATAGGACAAAATAAATTTTAAAATAATCTATAAATATACTTTACAGCTTCAGAAATCCACACACTAACACCACAAGGTATGGGTAATAAACACAAGGAGGTACATTTCAAAGGAAATTACAAAAACGTGGCAGGTAGGACTGTCCACCGTAACTTGGCAGTGAGAAACTGAACCTTGCTCAAGAAACGGAGGAGTGGCGTGTTGGCAGGGGTGCAGGGTGGGCAACTATCATGCTCTGATATCAAGAGACACGGGAACAAAGACGGGAGCTGCTCAGTGCGAGGAGGACAGCAACCCTGCTCCCCGCCCTGCCCCCCACCACCCGCAGGAGAAGATGGTGATGCTGTGACAGCAGAGCTGGGAGGCTTGGGAAACCCGGAGCACGGTTACCGGGTAAGCTCAAGTCACCTCGCTGTCAAGTGACGCTCAGCAAAGATGACGAGGCAGGTGCCTTTGCATAGTTCTAAACAACAAGAAGTGGGTATAAGGCAGAAGTAAGAGAAACCAAGACAAACAAGCCGGCCATCCAGTCCTGTCATCTTCAAGGAATGCCAGGCAGCCCCTGGGAGTTTCTCAACAGGGCAGCGCTGAGCCCTGCCCACTAGATGCCAGGCCTGTGACACTGCTCCACCCAGCTTCCCACCCTCCAGAGCCACAGCCGCTGAGAACCACTGACACTCTTGGGGGCCGGGACGCTGAAAGTCCTGAGATGCACAAGACAGTCCCGCAGACATGAACTGATCAGCCCGAAATGCCAATCACGCCTCCACCGAGAACAAGCTGAAGACCGACTCAAGTCATTCAGAGAAGAGACGGGGGTTCCCCTGGTAGCACAGTGGCTAAGAGTCTGCCTGCCAATGCAGGGGGCACGGGTTCGAACCCTAGTCTGGGAAGATCCCACATGCCATGGAGCAACTAAGCCCATGCGCCACAACTACTGTGCCTGTGCTCTAGAGCCCGTGAGCCACAACTACTGAAGCCCGCGCGCCTAGAGCCTGTGCTCTGCGACAAGAGAAGCCACCACAATGAGAAGCCCGCGGACCACAACCAAGAGAAAGCCCACGTGCAGCAACAACGACCCAATGCAGCCAAAAATAAATCAATTAAACAAATAAATTTATAGGAAAAAAAAAGAGAGACGGGTTCATCTGAAGGCCTAACAAACCCTCCAGCATGATTGCAGCCTGTCACTGAAGATGAAGAACGGGGGAAGGAACGGCAAGGAGGCCACATCGATTCAGAGTTGGAACGTCCGACAGATGGTGGGAGAAAGAGGGGTCCAGCTCCAGAACGAAGTTGGGAAGACCAAAGCCAAGAACCACAGGGACTGACAAAACATGCCCCACAAAGGTCTGCGACAGTTCTGCGAGAGCAGTTGGTTGGCTGCTTCAGGCAGATGGAACAATGCTGACAGGCCGAGAGAGACACCGGGGAAGGAGAACCAGACACTCACACGTCCCCCTCCTGGTGGGGAGCGGGCTTCCTGGGCAGGGTGAGTGGCAAGGGAGAGAGAGGGCTGCACTCCTCAAAGCCCAGAGGGAGAACTTGGCGTGTCGCCAACACTCTAGGCCAAAGCGTGGCATCAGGCACAAGCGACCACTGCCCGACAGCCCCACGGGCACCAGCAGGGGACACGGTCTGGCCCCAGCAGGAGACTTGCTGGTCCCTGAGCAGAGACAGGGAGCAGGACACATTATACACAGCACACCCTCGTCTCTCAATGCAGTGTACACATCTGAGCTGGGGAAGAATTAACCAAGTCTCTGTTTCTTTCCTTCTTTGATATTCGACTGTTTACAGTCTCCCTGGGTAATCCTCACACACTTGAGGAGCCCTCAGGAGCCAGTGGTTCCTAATCAGTGTGAGGCCATGGTCCTCTTTAAGAAATCCAGACATACTATGTGTAAAACAGATAACCAACAAGGACCTATTGTATAACACAGGAACTATACTCAGTATTTTATAAAAACATATAAGAGAGGGCTTCCCTGGTGGCGCAGTGGTTGAGAGTCCGCCTGCCAATGCAGGGGACATGGGTTCGTGCCCCGGTCCGGGAAGATCCCACGTGCCGCGGAGCGGCTAGGCCCATGAGCCATGGCTGCTGAGCCTGCGCGTCCAGAGCCTGTGCTCCGCAACGGGAGAGGCCACAACAGTGAGAGGCCCGCGTACCGCAAAAAAAAAAAAAAGAGAAAAGAAGTTGGAAAAGAACATATATATGTGTATATATATAACTGCATCACTGTGCCGTACACCTGAAACACAACACGGTAAATCAACCATACTTCAACAACAAAAAAGAAAAATGAAATCCAGACAGATGTACAAAGGAAAAATCAGCTGTCTGAGTCATGGCTGCTTCAGATGTTAAATCAATGCTATGGACAGCAAGCGTCAAGGTAGGGGGCACTGGTTACAGTTTTTTAAAAAGGTATATTTAAGGGAAAAAAAGGCATATTTAATATCATGGTGTAATTTCCTATTTGCTAAATGGAAAAAAGCACAATGCGCCCCTAAAGAACTTCAGAAAGTAAAGCTGAAGGTCTTCCTGGCTGTTGAAGCTGGGTTAAGAGAGCGGAGCTGCTCTGGGGACCTACGGGGGTGTGGGTGGGGGGGGCCTACAGCAGAGGCCAACAGCTTCACGGGAGAGGCTGACACCAGCCCTGAGGGAGGGGGAGGATGGACCCTCGGGTGAAGAGAATAGGTGTCCCCGTGGGAGACGCAGGCAGAGCCGTAGAAGGAAGGAACCCCTGGGTGGTTCGGGAAGCAACAGGAACAGAGCTTGGCTGGAAAGGCTACTAATTCTGGGGACTCGGCCAGGGTGTGGGTCCCAGGCGCAGAGGGGAATGAGGGGTGCCTGACTCCCGTGGACCCACAGACTGAGAACCTCCAGAGAGCACCAGGCACCTGGGCCAGGGGTCCTGGGCCACAGTGAGGGGCACCCCTCCTTGAGAACAACCCAGCCTTCCAGCAAAGAAGAGACCAAGTCCCTGACTCAGTGTCACTTCCACATCTGCAAACAAGCTCCTACCAGAGCAAAGGCCTCCCACCGGGCCAGCACACAGAAGCAAGGCGAGGAGTCCCTCTGACAGCAGCAACAAGTCTGCGCCGACAGAAACCCGGAAACCGGTCTGAACTTTTCTTAGAAGGTGCATACTGTGACTTATATTGCTTATTCTACTGTTGAACCTTCTCTGCTGAACCTTCCTATGGGCGATAAAAGCAGAATATTTCAATCCCCAACCATTCTCTTCAACATTTATTTTATATATAATACACAGAAACAATATTTTGATTTGGTAGGTGGTTGCTTCAACAAATCATCAGTGGACCAGGAAGAGCAGAGGACTCTGGAGTCAGACAGGCCGGGGCTCAACCCAGCCCCACCCTTCACACCACCTGAAGCTCGAGTCTAGGAGTCTAGTCTTACGGTAGGAAGCTTACTCCATAGGGCCCTGCTGAGAATTACAAGAATCGCTGGATGTTGCTGAAGCTGGCAGGAGGTACTCAATTAGGGTTCGGTTCATTCCCCTCCACAACTGTGTCACCACACTTCTTAAAATCTAAGAGTGTCAGGGCACCAACGTACATATTCTATCTGTTCTATATAACAGGACATACACATGATATGACATTGGTGTTGACAGCCTACGACCAGAGCTCACGGGGGCCTTAAATGAGAAATGAAGATGTTTACGGTTAGCACAAAGCTTTCAGAAATGACCTGATCCAATTAAAAAGAAAAAGACAAAGAAGCATAAGACAGGGGCCTGCCAATGGCGCATCACACTCCCCTCCACAGGGCATTGTCACCTTCAAAATCCCAACAAAGCAGAACAGGAGGAGGCATGCTAGGGAAGATGCCAGCCTTTGTGCAAGAGTCGCACACCCCACCCAGCCACGTGAACAGCAGGAGCCAGACCCCAAGTGAGAAGCAGAGACCAGAGCCTCACGATGCCCCTGAGTGGGGTCAGGCCAACCCGCCAGCTTTATTTGACAGGAGGGAAGGCTGGAGAGAGGCTGAGAGGGGCCCAGTCACAGACAGACCTGGGACAGGGCAGAGCCAGGACTAGAGCCCGAGCCAGAGACGTTGTTCCATGGATGTCCAGCCACAGAGCGGTGGGCAAGGGGGGCGGGGGCTCCCATTCCCTGGTCAGGATCCTGGGGGGCCTGGCGGCCCTGGAACTGCACTTTCCCAAACTCTCGACCACAAAAGGACAAACATACACAGCCTTCACCTGAGCCCTCCATTTATGGTGAGTCACCCTGCAACTGTTTCTTCTGTGCCCGGAACACTTCTAGGCTCTCCCATCCAGGCAAAATGAAACCCGGCAGGTAGAGCCCAACGTTCAAGGTAAAGTACAAGATCCCTGTCATATACCAGCCAGGCAACTGGTGGGACATTAATAATTTGAAAGAGCTACTTCTTGCTTGTGGGACTGTATCAAAGTGACTAATTTTGACAGAAATGCACTTTCCAAGCTTGCACAAAGGAACCAGTGGCAATGACACTCAATTATGACCTTAATGTAATTCAATACACTGTAAATCTAAAACATAAGGCTTCAAAGCTCCAGGACACGAGTCTCTTATTTCAGTGACTGCTCAGCCAAGGGGGCCCCACCACCACGTCTCCACAGCGAGCCAGTGGTGTGCCAGCTATGTCACACTCAGTTACTGCCACGATCGACACACTCAGCGATGGTCCTCACTCTATGAGGGAGTGTCACTGTCCCTTTGGAGAAATCAGGACACTGAGGCTCAGGGCGAGGACACAGATGAGCCTGCGGCAGAGATGAGGATCTGACCCAGGTCTTGGAGAACTCAACCACAGCACGCTGCTCCAGGGAGCAGGCCGCCTGCGCATGGTCGTGCCAACAGGACACGGCTGCAGGGGACACTCAGCGCTGCCCACACGCTCTGGCCCACTCTGCACGGTGGCCTCACTCCGGGATGCGTGTGTGCCTCCAACTGAACGGGGGTGGGCCTGGCACTCTGACCTGCACCACACACTCTGGAGTTCAGCATCCCAGGATGGAGACAGGGACAGTCATGTGGACCACGCAGCGGATCCACCTGTAAAGTGGCTTTCCTGTGCTGAGTTTCCCAATGACTGGCACGGGGGGCAGGGGGGGCGGGCGCACACATTTACAAACCATCTCAGGAAGGCTCAGGGGCCATGTGACTTTGGAGCTACAGCCACTGCCCAGCCCGCTCAGACAGGGAGCACCAGCAGAAGCACTGGACCTGATGCCAGTCCCTGCTTTGGCTGCACATGTGTCCACTGGGCCAGGGGCTGTCCGGCACACTTCACCCCTTTGCCGAACTTGCTAGTGAGAAGCAGAAACAAAATCTGGCAAGATAAGGAGTACGGAAAACTCCAACTGATACAGGCCTGGGACTATTCAAAACAGCACAAACCCCACCACCACCTAACCTGAGACGAACTTTACTCTCCATCCCGTCCCTTCTTACGGGAAGCCATGTGAAAAGCAGGAGAGAAACCCTGAGAGCAGGGAGCACCTGGCGGCCCCACCCGTGGGTGGTGGCCGGGCCTCAGCCTCCCGCCTGTCAGGGCCCTGCAGCTCTGGACACTAGAGACTGCGGCCAAGGCCTGGAGGACCTGGAGCAGGAGACCAAAGGCACAGTGTCCTTGACGGGACCGCCAGCCCAGCTCAGCAGCCTCACTGGCCCACACACTCAGCACAGGAAGAAAAAACACATGGGTGAGATTCTGAGACACTGATTTTGAATTCAAGAGCTGTGTAATTTTGCCGGAAAAAGTAAACATCTTTAAACAAAGACACGTTCGCACAGCTGTCTCAGGAAACCTCTCACTAACCCTAAGGAACAGGTGACTTCAAGAGTCGGGAGGGCATGTGGAGAGGGGGACTTCCTGTCCTCCCTGCCCCAACCCACGACCCCCGAGGGCAGCACCATTTCCTCCAAACCCTCCCTCCCTCCCACCAGGCCACTCTCCTGGCTCCCGTGCTGACACCCACACTTAGTACATGCCAGGCGCTCTTCTGAGCGCTTGATATGTAGTAACTCAATCTTCACACTCATTCTTCACACAGATGACATGACTAATGCACAGAGAGGTTAAGCAACTTGCCTGGGTTCAGTCAGCTAAGACGCGGTGGGTCAGGACACACGCTCCAGCACCTGAGCTCTTAATCGCTCTGCAGTATTCCACTCTCAATAGCTCTGCCCTGAATGGAAGACCCTTCCCTCCCCCTTTCTCCCGGGCGAGGGTGAGGCTCGCCCAAGCCCTCGAGAACACACAGAATGAGTCTGGACAGGAGACACATGCCAGCAGAGCCCTCATCAGCGAGCGGCCGCTTCTGGATGCCGCACCTGGGGCTCCATTGGATCCTCAACTGAAAGGCACAGCGTCTCTCTGCCACCTGTCCTGAAACCCACCCGTGCTGGCCTCGTGAGGCCCCTCGTGGAGAGGCAACTCTGCCAGCGGCGGGGCCGATGGAGGGAAGGCTTGTCCTGGAGGGCCAGGCGCGTTGGGCACGCTGAAGAGGGTAAAACCAGGTCAGTCCCCAGTGCTTCTGGAAAGCGCCACAGGGGTGGCCTCCCTAAAATTCAAGGACGGGACCGAGCAAGGTAAGAAGCACACGGCCAGGGGTTACTACATCTGTTCTGAAGGATGAAAGCTCCTCACCCTCACCAGCTGCCCAGTAAGCTACCAAAGCCCTGCTCAGAGTGAAGGGCCAGACCAAGTTCGGCCTCCTCCCGCCAGAGGGGCTTATCCGCCCCCCCTCACTCCTCAGCTGGCAGGCGTCCAGCACACACAGGCAGCCCAGGACCTTTGTTCTAGGCTGGGCCGTTCTTCTCCCTCCTTCAGCTCCTTGAGGGCACAGTGCAGAGGAGACCCCCCCCCGGAGCTGAGTCAAGGAGTCGCCCTGGTGCAGAGAGATGAGCCGGGTGGCCCCCGGAGGCCGAGGAGTGCAGAGCTCGCGGGCCCAGGGGATCCCAGGGCAAGCGGGGGAGACGAGACTGACAAGCCCAACCCCGGACAGGACACGCTGAGGAGTGCGGGTCCTGCCCTACTGAACCCGGATCCGGTTTCTGGGGGCAAGGCCTGGGCGTGAGCACTTCTCTCCAACGCACTGCCGCTTAGGGATGACGTGGGAGTGAGGAGCTGACTGGGGACGAGCACAAAGAACCCACTGAGCGATCCCAGGCAGGTGTCCACCACAACAGGGACGGCCTGCATTAAGGGCATGGCAGTGGAGATGCAGAAAAGACAGAAGGAGAAGGGAGATAAAGGCCTAGTTCAGCAGAATCTGGCAAGTGGCTCAATGTGGAAGGAAGGGATGAGGCAGGTTCCCCCAGGTTCTTCCTTGGTGATGGAGTAGACAAGTGGCCCATTAACTAAGGGAGGCAAGACAGATGTGGGGGCACAGGCAGGGCTCAGACCCGGAGGCCTGCAGGTCTGGCGCCATTCAAAGGAAACTCCTGAGGAGGGGCGGGGGTATGGGGTGTGGGGGACCACCAGAGTCCAGGCCCAGGAGGGAGGGCTTTGTGGTTCTGTAAGCTTTAATTCCCAACTTACTGTTGCATCAAAGAAAAGAGAAGTTATCTCTTGAATATTTAGTGATACTTTCCAAGAGTGAGAATACTTTCAAGTGACCTGATGTAATAAAACACTAAATCAACAGCCTCTTAACTTAGAGTTGTAGCAAAATCAGAATAGGTCTAAGTACCCTGAAACAAGTGTTTTTGTTCTCGTGTACACCTCAAGAAAAGGTTCCAATATTGCAATAATGAGCATACTCTCTTTCCCAGGGCCTGTCCCAATTGTCTCTTAAGAGAGAAACATTTACAAAGAGTATCATTAAGGGAGGCCAAAATAGCCCCAACTCACTGCGATGCATGAATTTAGGGTAAAAAATGCTGTGCTTTCCTCGAGTCCCAAAAACCCAGTGGATTCAGAACACGGACACCATCTGTAAAACTCCCCTCACGCACAACACACCCACCAGACACACGCACCGCTCCTTGTGTTCATTACCCAACCTCAGGGAGTACTATACCTGCACTCAAGAGCAAACTAGTTCACTGCTTAGTACAATGAATTCCAAGGAATGAACTATTATTTAGCAACTCCTCCTACTCATTCACATGTGATTATGGGCTGAAAGTACACCAATATGGAACTCTGAGTGAGCAGTATTTAAATAGCATTAACAGGCTGCTACAAATCTCAATTCCTTATCTCAAGAGTTATGCCATAATAACTAATAAAATGTCACTCCTCTTTTAAATCTACAAATTTCCCCACTGAGAAAAGCCCTTCTGGGAAGATACCCAGCTGGAGGGCTCTTCCAGGAGATGTGTGCAATTGAGAGGCTAAAAAGAAATGAACAGACTGCAATCAATTTCCCTCAGCCACACCTACAGGTTTCACTTTTGTAGGTTTCCCCTCCTGACTGAAGCAATGGTTACAATCTGGTGGTTGCCATCAATGCTGAATTAGCTGCTTGCAAATTAAAATGTATTTAATGTTTTATTAACATTGTAATTCCTAAAAAGTGTTCTGAAAAAGGCTAATCCTTCTGGCAATTGCTTTTTAAATTAAAGACTTTATCATATTCACTTTGCCTAAAATAACTTCTCAGCCTGATATATGCAAATCACTCTACTTTTAATAATGTATTTTACACTATCTGCAGATAGTCCATTGTTACAAAGAAATCTTTGACTCCAAGTGTCTCAGAAAATGGTTTTTGAGGAAATTTCCAGTTCTTTAAGATGTAATCCATTTGATTATTCAACATGTTTACTTTTCACCACTGAAAATCCCTTTTATAATCCAGCCCATGTACTGACCAACCTGATTCAATAATTTTTTTTCTAAATTAACCAGGCCTGAACACTGACTCTCAGAGCCAATGATTACCATCTTGTAACGAGCATCCCCTACTAAACTGAAAGAATCTCCAGGCAAGAGTCAGGAATCAACATACTCCTCCCTGCATCCTTGGAATAAGAAAGGAGGCCATGTGATAAGGGGCGTGGAACTTGGGATATGGAGACAGGGAGATGTAGCATCTCATCTCTCCCCAGGATGGTCCGCTAAGCCTCACAACCTTCTCGTTGGTAAAATAAAGATGACAACACACTACCTTTAAGAGTTATTGAAAACATTAAAAATATTTACCTAAATGATCTAGCACTTAACAAGTACTCAGTTAATGTTACATGTTTTTTCCTAAGCTCTAATTTTTTTGAAACACAAAAATAATTGAAAAACCATAGTAACTCCCCTCTCAGACCCCTGGGAGCCTGGGAGCCCCAAACTGGGTCAACTGGCCTAGACTAAGGGATACCAGGATGAATTAGGTCAAGATCCCTGCCCTTGAGGAACTCAGACCCTGGTAGGAAAGGCAAGTCTAACACAAATCCGATTGTGACAAGTGCTCAAAGAGAAACATAAAGAAAGTGCTGTGGTCACACAAAGGCGGAAACAACTCATTCTGATGGGGGAGGCGAGGCCTCAGAGTAGCTGGCCTCGGAGTTGAACCCAGGACTTCCCTGGAAGGGGATGAAAGGCGAGGGGAAGGCAGCTTTTCTCAGGGAGAGCAAACAGCGTGTGCAGAGGCCACCTAAGGGCCGGGGGCTCTCGGGTCAGACAGAACTAGTCACATCACAGCTCACTCTCTCCCTAGCTAGAAAACTGGGGCAAGCCAGCGATTCTCCCTGCATTCCATTTTCTCACCTACAAAATGGGAATAATAGGGTCTACTTCACAGGAAGGATTACACACCATCATAAACATGAAGTACGGAGCTGCACAAAGTCAAGGCTAAGGAAAATGGCAGCTACAGTGATTAGGTGCAAGAGTGATGGCAAACCAAGGAGCAGGAGGTGTGGCTGAACAGATTACTTTCCAGCAGTCTAAGGGTCTTACTGCCAGGAAGTTAGGATTAACTTCCGAGGACAATAAAATCACGGAGGTTAGGACAGGAGCATGAAAGGATTAAATATCTGCTTTAGAAAAAGAACTGTGGTGGCCAAGAAGGCGAGTCAGAGAAGGAGAGAACTCAGAAAGGCACCTGAGAGGTGAGGGTATGGATTCAAGTAATCTCAGTAAGATTAGATAAGTCAGGAACTCAAGAAACCTTTAAAGTAAAATCCGAAAGGCATCAAGGATGACTGCCTCTGGGAAGTACAGAGGGAAATAAATGAATAACAGTCTTCCCATCCGGACGACTGTGTGGACGGTGGTGTCACTGACAGAGAAGAGAGAAATCTGGACTCTGCTGACTCTTCTTTTGTGCCCACTTCCAATCCACTCTTATGAAGTTCAATGTCGTGTCTAGTCCTTAGGGAACAAAAGAAAGGAAACGTTCCCAGGGAGGGAGGGCCCGGAGGCTGGGACTCCAAATTCAACGTCTGGCTCTCCGGAGCACTGCTCTGCCCAGGAGGAACCCCAGCCCTTTATCTCCCCCCAGGAAATCAGCTCCTGGGCCCTTTGATTTTCGGCCCGGTGCAGCCCGGCAGCACCACCGGCAGGGCGGCCGACTCGCAAACCTAGGCGAGATCGGCTCTGGGGGACGCCGGCAAACACACTCGAGAAAGGACTGGGCCCGGGTGACATCTGTGCTCCTCACCCGGCGAGCCAGCGAGCAAGAATGCACCCCGCCGCGTTCAAGATACAAAGTAGCAAGTTATTTTTATAAACTTTGGTTGGTTTTGACTCCCACTCCCACCCCTAAAATGGCACTTTGCTCCAGCAGGGCCCGGAGCGCGGATGACGAGGACCGGGCAGGAGGCCCGCGCCGCGGCCGGCCGCCCCCCGCCCTCCACCCTCCCGCTCTCCTGCACCCCGGGGCCGAACTTGCCGCTGTGTGACTCTGCAGTTGCAGCGACAGTCTGCCGGCAGTCGCAGCGACAGTCTGCCGGCCCCCGCACACCCAGATCGCCCGCGGCAGCCCGGCCTAACTTTCGCCCGCCGGCCCCCGCCCCGAGCCCCCTGCCCGCCCGGCCCGGCGGCTTCCAGCCCGGTGCGCTGTGGCCCAGGGCGGGGCAGCTCCGCGGCGCGGGCTCGGCGCTCGGGCCTCCCGCGGGCGTCCGGTGGGCCTCCTGCTGCCTCCGCCGCCTCGCGGAGGGAGCCCGCGGGCCGGGCGGGGCAGCCGGACGGCCGGCGAAGGGCCGGGGCGGCGCGGCCTGGCGCTCCCTCCTGGGCTGCGGCCTAGCGGCCGCCTTAGCTCCCTCACCACACGGCCCTGGGCGGCGGCGCCACGCGAGGCGGGGGGCGGCGGCGGCGCCCCGACGGGTCCGGGCGGCCGCGCGGCCCCGGCCGACGCCACTCCCCGTCCGCCCGCCGGCGCCGGAGAATGGTCTTTACCTTCATCAGCCTCCTGCTGGCCGCCATCTTGGCTCTGGTGCTGCTGCTGGCCCAGAATGCATCGCGGCGGCCGGCGCCGGAGCCCCCGCACTTCCTGGAGCGGGGGAGGGGCGGCGGCGCGGGCGGGCGAGGCGCCTACTGTGTGCGGGCGCGGTGCGGGTACAGCGCCGGCGGCCTGGGAGCGCCGGGGCGCAGGGACCGGCGGGGACCCTGCCTTTGCGGGGCGCCCAGTGCGGTGGCACTGGGAAACAGGGCCCGACACACAGTAGGTGCACAGTGATACTGGCTGCGGGAGATGGGTGAAGGGGCAGGATTATTTCAGGCACCAATCAGCGCCGAGGTGATGGGAAAGTGACTGTGGGAACCTGCTTCTCATGGGGGGGGGGGGGTCGGGGGGGGCGATCAGGGAGTCTCACTGAGGAAATAGTGTAATTATGGCCAACACCACGAACAGCCCCATTTCACAGGAAACAGAAGCATAGTGGAGGCCAAGGGTTTGCCCAAGGTCATGCAACCCGCAAGGAGCAGAGCCCAATTCTGTTCCAGACGGGGCTGCTGGCTCCACAGCCACCACTGGGACCTGTGAAGGGTGGGGAGGAGCAGCTCTGAGAACGGAAGGGCAAGCGCATGGTCAGATGCATGCGTATAAGGAGAAGACTCTGGTTGGAGAATGGAGGATGAGGTAGGTAGGGGGTAAGAAGGGGAGCAGGGCCATGTACAAGCTGTTTGTGGCCATCCAGGCAAAGAGGTGATGGTGGTTTGGACCTCGGTGGCAGTGCAGGCAAAGTGGAGGATGCAGCTTCAGATCATTCAGGCCTTGTGAAGGAGTTTTTCTCCATTCTGAGAGCAGTTGGTTTCCCACTAGAAGACAGAGGAAAAGAGCACTGGAGATGGATAGCCTGGAATAGAGCCGGCCTCCCACCCAGAGACCTGAGAGCCCAGGCTTAACACGGGGAGAGAGTGGGGAAGAAACTAGATGATAAGCCTCATGCAATGAGGACCCTGCCTGTCCTTTATCTACCCCCAGGGCTGGCACACAGTGAGTGCTCCTAAACATTTGGCAAATGTGGGACTTCCCTGGCGGTCCAGTGGTTAAGACTCCCCCTCTCCACTACAGAGGGCGCGGGTTCGATCCCTGGTTGGGGAACTAAGATCCGGCATGCTGCACAGCGTGGCCAAAAACAAAAAACAACAAGGGACTTCCCTGGTGGCACAGTGGTTAGGACTCCACGCTCCCAATGCTGGGGACCCGGGTTCGATCCATGGTGAGGGAACTAGATCCCACATGCATGCCACACTAAGGATTCACATGCCACAACTAAGGAGCCCGCATGCTGCAACTAAGACCTAGCACAACCAAATAAATAAAAAAAAACAACAAGACACATTTGGCAAATGTATGAGGGACTCCATCAGTTACTCCCTAGAGCTGCAGGGGACCTGGGAGCCTGGCCTGGGAAATGACTTTATGGTCCTCCTGTGCACTGGGCCTGGTGCTTAGCGGGCCCAGGTCAATGAAAGAACACAGTTCTATTGGGAACTGCTTCCTCAGAGGGAAGGGGACCCTGCCCTGAAGAAATCCCAAGCCAGCTGAGGAAGTGCAGTGCATACCCTTCACCTTGACCTGCTAAACCAGGAATAGAGGGGTGGGATTGGAAGAGGCCGAGTGCCAAGAACTAACCTTTGCTGCAGCATCTCCTGTATCCTCACCCCCATCGCAAGATGGCTCCCTGGCACCCACTTTGCAAGTGGGCACAGGCCCTGGAAAGCAGAAGGCCATAAACAAGCACACAGTCCCGGTGGGACTTTGGGACCCTTCTCTGGGTCTTAAACCTTCATTGTTCCGCATAGCAGTCCTGGCTTCTGGTCACACCAGCTCCCCTCCACTCAGCCATCCTGTTTATCCAGACCTGACCTTTCTGTGGTACCTCCCCGAGCCTCCCATCAAGAGTGACCTCTTCGGGACTTCCCTGGTGGCGCAGTGGTTAAGAATCCGCCTGTCAGTGCAGGGGACACGGGTTTGAGACCTGATCCAGGAAGATTCCACATGCCGCAGAGCAACTAAGCCCATGTGCCACAACTACTGAAGCCCGGGCGCCTAGAACCTGTGCTCCTCAACAAGAGAAGCCACCACAATGAGAAGCCCATGCACTGTAACAAAGAGTAGCCCCTGCTCACCACAACTAGAGAAAGCCCACACGCAACAATGAAGATCCAATGCAGCCAAAATTATAATTAATTAATTAATTAATTAAAAAAAAAAAGAGTGACCTCTTCCTCCTCTCCCTCCTCCTTCTGGGTTCCAGGCCCTTCTGCTCAAACTCACCACCTGCTGCTCCTTTCTCCAGTCAGCACATGTCCTGGGTGCTCACCTCTAGGTTCAGGGAGGAGATACAGGTCCCTGCCCTCAAGGGGCTTGTTACACCCCGGGGAGGCACCAAGGAAAATGACAGAGGTGTGAGGGTTTGTTGAGGTACTCAGGCTCAGACAGGGGCCCTTCAGAGGACAGGGGAGGGGCCAGGAATGGGAGGAGGCATTGCAGCAAGAATGAAGTGCCTCTGGCAAGGCAGGGACTTGGCAACGGTATTCACACTCCATAGGGCTGAAGGGGTGTCCGGCCCTGGGCCGGACATTTACACCCTCCACTGAGCTCATCGGCACCACAGGGCCATGCACTTAGATGTTCTGTCTCACAGGGAGGAAGCTGAGACTCTGAGAGAAGTAGCTTGCCCTACCTCACCCAGCTGGGAAGAGGGCTCCAGGAGTAGACCCGAATGTGGTCCATGTGGTGAGGCTCTGCCTTGACCTCCCTCTGCTGGCCCAAACCCCCGAGTCCCGCATCCCTACCTGCCCACAGCCTGTGCCCTGGCCTCTGCCCACGCTGCCCCCACTGCCCAAGATGCCTTTGTCCTTCCCTCCCCCACTTGTCCCTCTGCAAGTGCCAGTCAGGCCTCAGCACATGACTTGCCACCCTGCTTGGGGAACTTGATGGCGTGCAGTGTGCTGGGTCCTGCCGGTGCTGATTCACAAGCCTTTCTTTGACGCCCCCTACCATCCTCTGTGGTCAGAACTGTTACCAGCCCCATTGAGAGGAAGAAACTGAGGCTCAAGTGGTCAATCAAGCTTTTCTCAGCCCCCTGGCCATCTAAGGGTCCAGTCCAAGTCCGCTCCTGGACTGTGTGGGGTAAAGTAAGGGCTGGGAGACTCAGCCAACCCAAAGGGCTCCCTCTTTCCCTCCTTCCCTGCTATGCCCCCCTACTCTCCCTCCTTCCTTCCTCCCTTCCTTCACAAACCCCATTGGAGGATTTCTGTTTAGTGAATGAAGAAATTAACATGGCACCTGCCCCCCACTCTCTGCCCAGACCAGACTGGGTGCTCAGCCAGACTGGGTGCCCTTTGATGAAGGAAAGACCGTCCCCTGACCTAGAGCAATGGCCAAATAACTGGACCAAAGGTCTTGCCACTAGTGTCAGTGGGAGATGGACAAGGCCTCGAGCTTCAGGCTATGGAGAGAGAAGGGTGGTCGGAATAGGCCCAGAGCGGAGAGGAATGCAGATGAAGAAGACGGAGGATGGCTCTGTCCTGGCAACAGCGGGCAGCTGCAAGTCAAGACGCTGCTGGCAGCCCCGCGGGGTCCTCAGGAGGCAGCAGCTTGGGGATTACGATGGCACCCGGGTGGCCAGAGCCCATGGACAAGTTCTGACGGCACCAGTTCAGAGCCCAGACTTGAGTCGCATGGGCCAAGGCAGTTTCCTCCTCTGAAGAGGACAGTGCCAGCCACCCCAACTGTGGTGGGACCTCAGGCGTCAGGCCTGTTATGTGCGGGGGAGGGGGGGGCTGGCCACCCACGGGGACACATGTGTGGGGAGTGAGGCTGAGGCTGCCAGGTGAGAGGCCAGCCCAGCAGGCCAGAGAGCCCCAGCTGGAGAGCTGGAAGCTAGCACACGCTGTCCCTGCCTGCCCAGGAGGGCGTGGACTGGCCAGAGCAGGCAGCAGGGCCCAGGAGTGGAGGCAGAGAATATATCCATCCAGGAAGGGCTTGTGCTGGGGGTGCCAGGCCTCCCACAACCTGGAGCAGGAAGCTCTGGGTGGGCTGCGACTGAGTGACCCTTCCCTTCTGAGCCCCAGTCCCTCCTCAGGCACACAAGGACCATGACAGACTGAGAGGGGCCGGGAGCTTGGCAGGTCTCTCTGCCTGAGATCCAGTCTCAGCTCTGGGCAGCCCTTGCTCTCCTGCCTCAGCTCAGCTGGGGTCTTCTCCCCGTTAGCACCACCCTCAGCCCCTAGCACTGGTCCACACTCCGAGTTCACTACGTCCCTTTGCCATATTTGTGTTTAATGCCTGTGTCTGCCCTTGGACTGTAAACTCCACGAGGACGGAGGCCACACCTGGTCAGCCTGCCTCTGTCTTTAGTCGCGTATTCACTGAGCGTGGACCATGTACTGGCCACTGTTCTAGACACTGAGGAGGTATCAGAGAACAGACAGAAAACACATTGATGACTCACACATAAGAGAAGTGGGCTGGAAAGCTGGGGCTATTGTGGCCACAGAGGTTGGGGGCTTAAAACTCTCCAGGGGGCTCTCAGGATGGAGCCCAGGGCCCTCACCAAGGCCTCAAGCTCTGCAAAACGCGGGGCGTGGGTGGCAAAGGAGGGATGCGGATCAGCATCCCAGGACTCCACATGACCCAGAGGTCACACATGGAGCACAGGGCTGGTGATGTGGAGCAAAGCCAGACGTGAGGGGCACGTGCCCCCTCTCAGGATCAGTGGAATCATGGGGTGTTGGGGCAGTGGTGTCTGTGCCCATAATAGACAGGAGGGTCTCTGACCCAGAGGTTCTCAAACTTGTTGCCAGCAGCACACCTTTTTTTTTTTTTTTGGCTGCGCCATGAGGCTCGTGGGATCTTAGTTCTCCGACCGGGGCTCAAATGCGTGCCCCCTGCAGTGGCAGCACTGCTGAGTCCTAACCACTGGAACGCCAGGGAATTCCCAGCATACCTCTTTAAACGCTATTAAAAAACACTATTCAACCAAAGTCCTCCTTAGAACCTGATAAATGACACGAATTAGTGGCCGTGTCCTGTAGGGGCAGTGTCTCCCCTTCAGCTCTGGCATATCCTTCCCACCCCTACAGTATCTTCCAGGAGCCCTGGACCCTAAAGGAGCCCAGTTTGAAAACTACCCGTATAATCTATCCCATTCATGTTTTAGGGAAGAAAGCTGAGACCAGAGAAAGCAGTCAAGTTCCCCGAGCTCAGAGTCCATGGGGGTGGCAGGCAGGTCACTGGACAATCAGTGCACAACGTGACAAGTGTGGGATGGCAGGAGCCGGGTACCAGGGTAGCACAGTTTGCTCACGCACTCATCCACATTCCAGAATGCCTCTGATGGGCCTTTGATGGCACTGTGGGGCTCCCAGGGACTCAGGCTGGGGTCCGCCTCCTCTGTTGCAGTCTGCCCTCCTGCCCTGACTGTTGGCAGCCCTGCTTGGGGCTGCAGCAGGACGTCCAGGCTGTGGTGCCCCACCCAGTGCCCTGAGGGGACCGTCCAGCTCTGCCACAGCTGCCCACGTGCCCTGGCAAGCCACCTGCTCCCGCTGAGCCTCGGGGCCTTGGCCTCTGTCAAACAGAGCAGTGCTGAGGGTCCCGTGAAGACATGCTCCCCGTGGCTCCACGACCACCTGGACTGTCCCTGTGTCTAACCTCCCCCCTCCCTCCCATCCACCTCTCCTCTCACAGAGAACATCTGGAACCAAAATTCCCTGTGTTCTTGCCACTTGCCACTGCCCAGTGGCATCTCCTATGGCACATCAGGGTTCAAGAGAACCTAGTTTGAAAAACTTGAGTATTAGGAGTTCCCTGGAGGCTTAGTGGTTAGGACTCCATGCTTTCACTGCCCAGGGCCTGGCTTCAATCCCTGGTCAGGAAACTGAGATCCCACAAGCCTCACAGCGTGGCCCCAAAAAAGAAAACAAAACAAAAAACAACAACAAAAAAGAAAAACATGAGTACAACAAAAAGGGTGGAGCCCATAGAGCCAAGTGCTGAATGAACACAGAAAGTGCTTCTCTGAGCCTCGGTTTTCCCACCTGCGAGATGGGTTCAAGGTCATCTACCTGCCTACCTGGAGAAAGTACTGTGTAAGTGAGAGGGCTGTGTGTCTGTCCTGCCCCAGGAGCAACCCAGGAAGGTCAGTCACAGAAGAGACGCTAGGGGGGAGGTGGGAAATTCACTCCGAGTGTCCGGTGGGTGGCTCGTGGTTAGACAGCCATCCTCAGAGCAGCAGAGCCCAAGCTGTGAGAGGGCCCAGGTGCCACCGGGCCAGGTTGGCACCATACCCTGAGAAGCAGAGGTGTTGCTAATGGGATCACAGCATTAAAGACTGGATGCAAATGGCCGGGTACCAGATGTCCATCCGCATTTCCCAGGAGCTATGTGGTACCACAGCAGGAAGGGCAGGGAAGCGCCGGACTTAAGTAGGGGTCCCAAGCTCCCAACCACACAGGTGGCCAGGCTAAGGGAAGCTCTGTGTGTGTGTGTGTGTGTATTTGTGTGTGTGTGTGCGCGTGCGTGCGCACGTTCCACAGCTTACGATCCTGCCAACACCTCTCCTGAGAACTGAGCCTCACTCCCGGCCAGCCTGATGCCTCTGCCCAAGGCCCCAGTGGGCAGCCTTGAGCCTGGGGTCCTCACCCTTGCTGCCCAGGGCCAGGCAGGCAGGCAGGGCGTGAAGGGCACATCCTCACCTGGCCACCTGGCCTGTCTGCCTCCCCCATTCAGGTACCACCTTTCTGGGGAGGGACTTTCTTACCCCTCCCCTGAGCCCACTCTGGGCAGAGACGCACCTGTGTATTAGACATATCCCTGCTCCAAAAGGAGAGGCACCGTGTGGTGTGATCTGAGCTGCAGAGCCTTGGGTCGCCCCAGCCCAGCCTGGAGAGTCAGGGAAGGCTTCCTGGAGGAGGAACTGCTAAGCAGAGGCCAAAGGATAAGATAAGGTTAGTAATAAGTGAGTGGACAAAACCAGGGTTGTGTGGAACCCACTAATCAGCCTGTCACCTTGAGCAGAACTCTTAACCCACTGCAGCTTGGGACTTCTCATCTGTGAAATGGGTGGTTTGAATACTGTATAGCAGGGAATTCTCTGGTGGTACAGTGGCTAGGACGCCACACTTTCACTGCCGAGGGCGCAGGTTCAATCCCTGATTGGGGAACTAAGATCCTGCAAGCCTCATGGTGGTATGGCAAATAAATAAATAAATAAATACCGAATGGCAAGCGTTAGCATGGAGCATGGCACATGTTACCTTTGTGTCGGGCCAGGTTGGCATCCCAGCAGGGGAAACAATGCATGCAAAGGCCCAGAGGCCTTCGAGCCAGGGGAATTCTTCAGACTCCTGGAAGAAGCTTGTGAAGGTCCAGGCCAAGCCCTAGATGGGGAGATAGGAACTTGCACAGACCTCAGTGCAGCACCTACTATACACCCAGCGCTCGGCCAACAGAGCCCTGGTGTGCCTCCAACCCTGGGAGGCTGGTGCTACCAATATACACATTGTGAGGAGGCTGAGAGGTGAAGTCATCAGTGGTCCCTCAGCCAAAAAGTGGCAAAGCCTGGATGGATGCCCCGGACTCTGAGCCTTCCCACCTGCCCTGAGGTATATGGAGTGAGTACCAGGGAACTCAGAGGGTACCTGGGCTGCCTCCACCATGGAGGCCCTGCCTGACTTCAGCCAAATTCCCACCTTGCAGACCTCAGTTTCCTTAGCTGTGAAAGAGGGACTAGAATTAAAATCAGTGAGCTGCTAGAGAGCCTTGCTCTGGGCACTGTATACTCTTACCTCCTTGAAACCTCACAGAGGAAATGGATGCTCAGAGAGGTCAGGAAACTCTGGGAGGTCACACAGCAAGGGAGGGAGCTGCATTATTAGCCCATTTTACAGAAGAGAACATGGGAGCAGCTCGAAAAGCTTAAGGACTATTTGCTTCCAAAGTCCCACCAGCCCTAAGCATCCGATACACTGCCCCTTGGAAAGCCATGGAAAGTTCTCTGGCCTTGCTGTATCCAGGGAGGTGGTGTGGGGACCCAGCAGGGCCCATACAGGCCTTTGGCTTTACTTTTTGGGAAAGCAGGTAGCCCCAGGCACTCCTGAGCCTGACCAAAGGGCAGGTTGGGCCCTCATGGTGGCCCCATCCTTCACCTCCCTCCCTGCCTCTCCAACTGGCCGTCCCAGTCTCCGGGTTCCACTTGACCCTCTTATCCTTCTGCAGATATGAAATGTAGAGCTCCCCACTGAGAGAAAGACTGGGTAGGGGTCCTCCCACCTGCGACCCTGAGATTGACCAGATGGCATCAGAGTGCCCAAGGAATCTGGAGGTATAATTTTGCAGGTTTGAATTCCAACTTAGCTACTTCTGGGCCATGTGACTGTGGGTAGGCCCTTATCTCTCTGAGCGTCCTTGCGGGAGGATTGTGAAAATGAACCAAGAAATCACAGGCTAGGGCTATGGTCCTCAAAGGAACACTTGTCCCCTGTCTTGGCTGGCACCATGCCCAGGTCATGGACTTGAGACTTCTCTGTAAAATGGGTATAGGAGGTTTAAACAGATAATGCACGCAAGTCCTTGGAAGGGGTCCTTGGATGGGTAGGCACAGTGGAGATGCAGGAGCCAGATGCCCCCTCCTCTGGGTGAGCCCAGGGCACACCCCCAAGTTTGGGCATTTCCTGTTGCAGTTTCCAGCCACCACACCACCTGAATCCATTGGTGATCTTGAGCCAAACACTGAGCCCCCTTTCTCTGTGCCCAGAGAAGCAGCTCAGGCTTCCCACGGGTTCCTTGGCCTGAAAGGGATTGTCCAGTGCCTGGAAGAGGGCCGGGGTGGGTCGTAAGGGATATGGTGCCAGGATCAGGGAGAGGCCTGGGGCCAGCGAGACTCGTGGGCATCCTGGGAAGGACAGGGGCTGTGTCTAGCCTGGGTGTCTAGAGCCCAGCGCCAACATAGGCAGCCGGGAGAGGAGCACGGGCTAGCCGCACCCACTGCAGAGGTGGGAGAACGCGCCCAGAGGCGGAAGGGGCGCGCGGGAACCCTCAGGGAGCCCGGAAGGGGCGCGCGGGACAGTTGGCCGCGGCCAGGGCAGCGGCCGTTGGCGAGCGGCGGCCTGGGCCAAGCGAGGTCAGGCGTCTTGCCCGGCCGCGACCACCATGACCAAGGACTCGCCCAGCCCTTCTGGCGGCGGCCGCGTGACACCCAAGAAGCCGGCTACTCCGGGCCCGGCGGCGGCGGCGGCGCTGGAGGAGCAGAGGCGTGAGCTGGAGAAGCTGCGGGCCGAGCTGGAGGCGGAGCGGGCGCGCGGGCGGGAGGAGCGGCGGCGCTTCGCTGCCCAAGCGCGGCAGCAGCGGGAGGAGGCCGAGCAGGAACGGCAACAGCTGGTTGATCACCTGCGCTCCAAGTGGGAGGCGCAGCGCAGCCGGGAGCTGCGGCAGCTGCAGGAGGAGGTACTGCGGGAGCGCGAAGCCGAGATCCGGCAGCTGCTGCGCTGGAAGGAGGCCGAGATGCGACAGCTGCAGCAGCTGCTGCACCGCGAGCGCGATGGCGTGGTGCGCGAGGCCCGGGAGCTGCAGCGCCAGCTGGCAGAGGAGCTGATGAACCGCGGCTACTGCGGCCGTGCGGGGGCGCCCAAAGAAGCCGCAGCGCAGTGCCGCTGTCGCCTGCAGGAAGTGCTGGCGCAGCTCCGCTGGGAAACGGACGGAGAGCAGGCCTCGCGCATCCGCCACCTGCAGGCGGCACTCGACGTGGAGCGCCAGCTCTTCCTCAAGTACATTCTGGAACACTTCCGCTGGCACCCCTCCTTGTCCGGCACCCCCGACCCCCAGACCGCGCATTCTTCAGAAGAGCCACCCCCTGAGGCCGCCGCCAAGTCCTCATATCGACTAGAACCCCTTGACGGCCTGAGCGCGGGCGCCCGCGCGCGCTCCCGCTCCCTCGACCGGGTGCCCGCGGCGTGCTCCAACTCCCCGGACAGCGTGCTCCCCGCGCGCGCCAGCTCCCTCGATTCCTTGGCACCAGCGCGTTCCCTCTCGCTCGACAGCACCCTGAGTCTCCCCAAGGCCCCCGAATCCTCCTCTCCAGACGCCTCCATCCCGGGGTCCCTGAGTCCCCCGCCGCCAGTATCGGAGCGCAGGAGACCTAGCGACCCGCGAGGAGGGGAAGAGTCCGGGAGTCAGCCCTGCGAAGCCCTGAACCCCCTGCCGCCGGGCCCGGACTACAGCGAGCTGCTGAAGCAGAACTTGGAGCTGTCCGAGGCGCTGCAGGTCCTGGCGCGCCGCTGCTCCGGCCTGCGCGAAGAGAACCTGCAGCTGCGGCGCGCGGGCTTCTCCGACAAGGCGGACAAGAAGGTGAAGCGGCTCAAGGTGAAGCACGCCGAGCTGACCGGCCTCGCGCGGCGCCTGGAGGACCGGGCCCGCAAGCTGCAGGAGACCAACCAGCGTGCTGTGAGCGCGCCTGTGCCCGGCGAGAGCCGCGCGGGCCTGGAGCTGTGCCAGGCCTTCGCCCGCCAGCGTGCGCGGGACTTGTCGGAGCAGGCTAGCGTGCTGCTGGACAAGGACAAGCAGATCGAAGAGCTGCGGCAGGAGTGCCACCTACTGCAGGCGCGCATCGCCTCGGGCCTCAGCAGCGCCCCGCTCGCTGCGGGGGGCGCCGCCTGCGCCCAGTGGCTCAACGTCAGCGACCTGGACCGGCTGCAACGCGAGTCCCAGCGGGAGGTGCTGCGCCTGCAGAGGCAGTTGACCCTGCAGCAGGCCACCAGCAGCGCCCGGGCGGAGGCGGGCGGCCAGAGCGCACCATGCGAGGAGGCGCGGAGCCAAGTACAGGCACTGGAGCGCGAGCTGAGCGCGCAGCGGCGAGAGTGCGCGGAGCTGGGCGCGCAGGCGGCGGCGGCGCGGCGACGCGGCGAGAAGGCCGAGGCGAGGCTGCAGGCGGCGCTCCGCGAAGGCGCCTGGCTGGCGAAGGAGAACGCGCGGCTGCAGGCCCAGGCCGACTGGACGGGAAAGGTGGCGGCCGAGAACAAAGACGTGCGCGGGCAGCTGGGCCTCGCGTGCCGGGAGCGCAACGCCGCCGGCTTGCTGGCGGGGCAGCTGTTGCAGCAGGCGGCACGAGGGCAGGACAGGCAGCAACAGCTGCTGCACGACCAGCAGAAGGCCCTGTGTGATCTCCAGACGGCCTGGGAGGAGATGCGGGCACTGCAGTGTCAGCCTGGTCACCCTCCCCAGGAACCCCGCGAGGCCCCGCCAGCCCCGGAGTCCCAAGTGAGAAGCAGTGGAAGAACCAAGTTGCAGCTAGGGCCTGAGGACCAAGCATTGTCTCAGCCTAGCAGAGCCAAACAGGAGAAGGAAGACTCCCTGCTGGAGATCCCAGTTGCCCTCGGGGAGGCAACCAGTGCCCCCAAAGTGCCAGACAGAGTCCCAATCAGCCGACCTCTGGACTCCAGGTCCCAGGCCAAGAAAACCAGCTCCCAGTCAAACTCCTCCTCTGAGGTGGAGTCCATGTGGGCCCCTGTGCCATCCTGCCCTACTCTGGACGTGGACACAGCCAGCGAGGTGGAGGATCTGGAGCCCTATAGCGTGTCCTCAACCCTGGAAGTGGGGGGTTCGGAGGCCCCCACCACGCCCAAGCTCAAGATCTTTCTGGCTCGGTATAGCTACAACCCATTTGAAGGGCCCAACAAGCACCCCGAGAGCGAACTGCTGCTCACTGCTGGGGATTACGTGTATGTCTTTGGGGACATGGATGAGGACGGCTTCTACAAAGGGGAGCTTGAGGACGGCCGGCAGGGGCTGGTGCAGTCCAACCTGGTGGAGCAGATTTCAGATAGTGACATCCTGGGCTGCCTGCCCCATGAGTTCCCTGACCTTGGCCCCACTCGACTCCAGGCTGGGCAGGGCAAAGCTTCGAAGGAAGACACTGGTCACAGCTTAGTACCTGGGAAAGCCCAGGGGACAGTGGACAAGGGGCCACACGCGACAACGGTGAGGGTGGGCTCCAAGACCGAAGTGGCAATAGAAATCTCAGATGCCAAGATGGAAGGTCGCCGGCTGGGCTCTCAGCAGAGCATGGGCAAGTGGGGCTTCTCCAGACCTCTTCTGGGGACCAACAGTGTCTTTTGTGTGGCCCCTATGCAACTTTACCTGAAGAGTGTTGCAGCCACGTCGGCCGAGATCACCTGGGTTGGCAGCAGCCACCCCCACATGGTGTACCTGGATGACCTGGAGTGTGCCCTGACCCTAGCGGGCGTGAGCTGCTACACCTTCCACCACCTGCATCCCGGCACGAGGTACCAGGTGAGGGTGGAGGTGCACCCACCGTGGGACTCGCTGCCGGAGCGCTGGGAAACAATGTCCTCAACCATCACCTTCAACACACCCTTGGCGGGCCCCCCTGACCCTCCACTGGACGTGCTGGTGGAGCGCCATGCCTCACCGGGCCTCCTGGTGGTCAGCTGGCTCCCCGTGACCATCGACTCAGCTGGGTCCTCCAACGGAGTCCAGGTCACTGGCTATGCTGTGTATGCCGATGGACTCAAGGTGGCAGAGGTGGCCGATGCCACCGCCGGGAGCATCCTGTTGGAATTTTCCCAGCTCCAGCTGCCACCGATGTGCCAGAATATCTCAGTGAGAACCATGTCGTTCTGTGGAGAATCCGTGGATTCGGTGCCGGCTCAGATCCCTCGCAACTGCGTCACCTGTCTCCGATTGCCAGCGATGTCTCCCTTTAGCTGCACCTGTGGGGACCCGTCCACTGGCAGAATGACCTTCCCCATCTGCCCTCAGAGGCTGGTGCTGACTCCCCCGAGGGCCAAGGCCAGTCCCCACAGCCCCGGAAGCTGCGGGGAGCCCCAGGCCAAGTTTCTAGAAGCATTCCCTGAAGAACCCCCAAGGAGGCAGTCCCTGAAGCCCAGACTGAGTTCAGACGGAGAATTTCCAAGTGCAGGGTCAGACAGCCAAGCCCAGAGGCCCACAGAGGCCCGGGAGCTCTCCAGAAAGGACCAGCTCTTCCAGAAGAGTCCCCGGAGCCACAGGCCACCTCTGCCCCGGGGCCAGTCTCGGGGGGAAGAGAACCAGTACCGGCACGTGGGCACCAGCCAAAGCCCTGCTGCAGGAGTCATCTGTCGGTCCCCTGAGTGTGGACCCAGGAAAGAGCCGTGTCAGGAGAAGGCTGCCCTTGAGAAGGTCCTCAGACAAAAGCAAAATGCCCCAGCATTCACCCCTCCCCAGCTGGGCACCAGCCAGCGATACGTGTCTGACTTCTGTGACATTCTGCAGGAGGAGGCAGGGCGCTTCGGTCTATGGGGCAGAGAGGGGCGAGAGCAGAGGAAGGAGCTCAGGAGACAGAGCAGGCCAGGTCAGGCTCTGGGGGGCAAGAGAGAGGGCTGGTTCCAGGAGCCCAGCTTGGCGCTGTGTCCCGCTCCATCCAGCAGGGTCATCAGGATGTCCAGGGGTGGCGACCCATCGCTGGGAATGAGGGTAGACCCTCCAGCCAAGCTCTTTGTGGCCCTCTCTGATTACATCCCCCTGGTGATGTCTGCCACCCCCGAGGCTGCAGAGGAAGAGCTGACCTTCTGGAAAGGGCAGTTGCTGAGAGTGTGGGGCTCTCAGGACACCCACGGCTTCTATCGTGGCGAACACGATGGGCAAGTGGGCAACGTCCCCAGGCACCTGGTGGACAAGGTGGACACGGGCACGGAGTGGACTGGTGGGAGGTGGCATTTGCTGGGGCAAGGGTACCTGCCCTCCATGGCCCACCTCGATGACTTTGGGGGGCTTGGAGGCCCCCAGGGCTCCTTCCCCCTGCCGCAGGGGAGCCCCAGAAGACCTTCACTGTGGACTCCAAAGACCATGGTGGCGGCTCTGGACTATGACCCCAGGGATGGGCCGGCAGGGGGCCTGGTGAAGGGCAAGATGTCACTGAGGGTGGGGGATGTGGTCACTGTCTATGGGCCTGCGGATGACAAGGGATTCTACTACGGGGAGTCGGGTGGCCACAGAAGCCTGGTCTCAGTCCACCTGCTGGATCACATGTCCCTGCAGGGAGAGCGAGTGCAGCTCCCCGCTGGGGTGGTGGCCTCTAGCCACCTGCGCCCCACATGCGGACCCCACCACCAAGCCCTCCTCACTTTGTGCACAGCGCCTGCTCCATGCACCAATGCTCGGAACACTCGGCCATCCCAGTCCTCCTGGCCTTGAGGGCAGCAGGGCTTAGGTCTGAATGGACCTGTTTCCAGAAGAAAGCAGAGCAAGTAGCCCCCAAGAGGCTGACAGGCTGGTAACCAGCAGGTTTTGGGAGAAGTGCCTTTTTCTGCTCCATCATCAGTATGCGTTTTCTTTAGGAGTTTAGCCTTACTCACCCATTGCCTTGTATGAAAGTCTCAAGAAAAGCCTGCCTCTTAAATAAAAAAAAAAAAAGCCATCAGAATGTTATTTTTTCTATCTTTTGTTCAACTCCTCATTAAAATGTTCATAGAAAAAAAGAAAAAGGATGTTTTAGAAGTGAAAGCACAACCAAGGAACCAAGCCCGCCTCTCCTCCCTCTCTGCAGACATGTTTCCCTGGCTGGGGGGGTGGGGGGGAGGGTGCGAACCCTTTAGGGAGGCTCAGGTCAGCGTCGGCTGGCAGGGCTGCGGAGGGCCCAACGAAGAGCCAGGGCTGAGAAGCAGGGCCCCACAAGGTGTCCCTGCAGGCGGACTGGGGTCAGCCCTTTGTGGAGGGTGGGGTCAGCGCATCCCAGCTGGGGGTCCCCCTCTGTATCTTTCCCTAGCGCTTCTCACTTCTGAGGGCCTCCCTGGGAGGGCGTGTCCACATTCACCCCATTTACAGAAGAGTCACTGAGACTCAGAGGGTCCCCTTGTCTCAGGTCACAGGGCTGCCATGCTGCTTCCTCCCATGGTCCTCTGGGGGCTCCCACTCCAGAAGGTGGGGACCGAGGGTGGTCTTCATTCTTCTCTGCTTCTATTTGATGCTCCACCTTTCCCCATGTCCCCACTGCTATCAGAGAAAGGGCACCACCTTCCCTGGGGGCAAGGGGAACTGATTGGAAGCATCCGGCCAGAAGGATTGGAGCTAAGGGCAGGTTCTCTGGGGAGTTGGTGAATCGGGTCCAGAAGTTTCCACTGTGCTGCCCCCTGGGCTGAGGTGGGAACAAGGAGGGGCAGGCCCAGGGGATGCCTCAACCCAACCTGCCTTATCCTCAGAGAACACAGGAACCAGCGTGGAGGCCATGTGGTGCATGCACATACTCACCACTTGTGAGCAGAAGCTTCAGGTCTCAGCCTGGAAGGAAACTGTCCACTGAGGGCCACGACCACCCCCTCTCCTGCACAACCACCTGGCTTTCCAGTGAGAAGGCTGGCACAGAGTCTCCTCGGCTGGCTGGAGGGGCAACCCAGACCGGGTCACAATTTCTTTTTTTTTTTTAATTTGGATGAAATATACATACCATCAAATTTACCATCTCAACCATTTTTAAGTGTACGGTTCCGTAGTGCTAAGTACATTCTCAGTGTTGTGCAACCCATCTCCAGAATGTCTTTTCATCTTGCAAAACTGAAACTCTACACCCATTACACGATAGCTTCCCACCCCCTCCCTCAGCCCCCGGTAACCTCTAATCTACTTTCTGTCTGTACGAATTTGACTACTCCAGGGAGGTCACGTAAGTGGACTTGCACAGTAAATTGTCTTTTGGTGTCTGACTTATTTCACTGAGCATAATGTCCTCAAGTTTCATCCATGTTGTAGCAGGTGTCACAGTTTTGTTCCTTCTTAAGGCTGAATCATATTCCATTGTATAGATGGACCACATTTTGTTTATCCATTCATACATCGGGGTTGCTTCCACTTTTTTGGGCCCTTGTGAATCATACTGCTGTGAACACCGGTGTGCAAACATCTCTCAGCTTTCACAATCTTTGAAATCATCAGATCTTTGCGAGCTCACAACCCAGAATAGAACCTGAGGCCCATGAGGAACAAGAAAGCTGTTTTTGTAAGAGAGAACTACCCAGCCCCTCCCGGGGCCTGGGCTCAGGTTGGAGGGCTCAGTGGGCTTCCCACAGTCTGAGGGGGGGGGGCACAAGTATGGTCCCCACATACTGGAAGAGCAACGACAATTTAGCAAGAGGATAGAAACTTAATCCAGCACTTTCAAAATTAAACACAGTAGCTGTCATTCCATGGGAAACACAAATGTAACCCAAGGAGAATTATGCTAGCCATATTGTCCCATCAGTATTTTTTTTTTTTTTTTTTTTTTTTTTTTGCGGTACGCGGGCCTCTCACTGTTGTGGCCTCTCTCGTTGTGGAGCACAGGCTCCGGACGCGCAGGCTCACTGGCCATGGCTCATGGGCCCAGCCTCTCCGCGGCATGTGGGATCCTCCCAGACCAGGGCACGAACCCCCGTCCCCTGCATCGGCAGGCGGACTCCCAACCACTGTGCCACCAGGGAAGCCCGTCCCATCAGTTTTTACTTAACCTCCTCTCCTGACCATTGGCCAGCATCTCTCACCTTTTTTCCGATAGCTGCAAAGTAGTCTGTGTCATGGCCAGGAAGTGGCACCCCACCCCTCCCTCCTGCCCCCACCCTGCCTGTTTTTCTCCGTTGCCCTTATCCACACCTGGTATGTCACCTGTGGTTTTTCTACTGTCCGTGTTCCATCCCTGCAGTCACCCCACCCCAGCTGGAATGTAAGCCCCACAAAGGCAGGGAGCTCTTTGGCTTGTTCATTGCCCGGCAGATAGCAGATCCTCAATAAATACGCTTTCTCTAGTTGCGGAGAGCGGGGGCTACTCTTCGTTGCAGTGAGCCGGCTTCTCATTGCAGTGGCTTCTCTTGCTGCGGAGCACGGGCTCCAGGTGCGCGGGCTTCAGTAGTTGTGGCTCTCGGGCTTAGTTGCTCTGCGGCACGTGGGATCTTCCCGGACCAGGGCTCGAACCTGTGTCCCCTGCATTGGCAGGCAGATTCTTAACCACCGCGCAACCAGGGAAGCCCAGAGCTAGCAATTTTTGATCATCCTCTGTGTGTGGCTCCTGTGCAGGGCTCTGGGGGTTCACATCACGTACTGGGCCTCCCCATCCCCTGGAATAGAGTCAGACATGGACCCTGGGAAGCAGAGGAAGGCTGTGATTCTGATCGCGGGCACTGGGGCAGGTGAGGAGGGGGTCATCCTAGGCGGAGGGAACAGCAAAGGCTCCGACTCATGGGAATAATGAGCGATTGGACATTTGGGGAAACTCAGGGAGCAGTGACACGGGCTGGCGGGGAGGGGATGGGGACAGGTGCCCTCCTGCTGGCGAGGGCCCCCTCTCCTGGAAGGGTTTCAGTCAGTCCCCGGGCGCTTTCTCACGCCGCCACCAGGGGGCAGCCTGCGCGCACCGAGGGCTGCTCCGCAGGGGCCGCGCCCCTGGGTCAGGGCAGCAGGAAAAGTCTCTGACCCTGTAAGGCTTGGGATTCAGGCCCCGCCCAGCCCTGTTCTCTCCCTGCCCTCTCCCCAGAGCACCCTGGGGGGTCCCCCATGTACCCACAGAAGCCATCCTTCCTCCATCCTTGGGGAGACTGGCCAACCCCAGTGTCCCCGAGGCCACAGGAAGTGTCAGTGAATGAGCAAAGAAACGCAGGGCTTGGCAGGCTGGGGGAGGCCACTGAGCAGCCACCTGGGTCTGAGCCCTAGCCTGCCAGTGGACAGCTGGGAGGCCTCTCTGAGCCTCAGTTTCCTCATCTGTGGCAGGGCTGGGGCAGGAGGGTTGATTTGAGCAGGTCATATGTACCGAGCACGTGGCCCAGAGTCAGGACCCAAAGGAAGACCAAAGAAGCTGGTGAGGGCACCGGTGATGGGGGTGTGGGTCGGTCGCAGGGCAGATGGTTCTGGGCCCACCTCTCTTCCCCCTGGGGCCCTGAGGTCCTGAAGGCTTTGAGCAGGGGCAGGGGGAGGCCACACAGGTGCAGCCAGGTGAGCAGCTGAAGAAGAGCAGATGCCTGACCCCGGCCCCTCCCGACTGACCAGACGACCTGGAGGCCCAAAGCCTGTTCAGGCCTGCCCAGGAAGGGATGGGGGATGGAAGCTCAGCTGGCCAGAGGGCAGAGGGAGCTATGGAGTGGGCAAATGGGCAGTATCCGGAGAGTCCGGAGAGTTCTGGAGCGAGGGTCACTGAGCCTGTTCTGGTGCCAGCCACTTCTGCCTGGGGGCCTCTGGCCAGGGCCCAGCACCTCGCCAGCCCTCCTCCCAGTCATTTCTCATCAGGGACCTCATGTCCCATTCTCGCTCCCCACAATGTTGGTCTGATTTACCCCCCTTCACCGACAAGTAGACAAGAGCTGCACCCACAAACCAGCCTGAAGATGGCCGTGTGGCTCCTCCAGCCCTTCCAGAAGCTCACCTGTTGTGGGGAACCCCATCCTGCTGGGGGCCCCTGGGGCCAGCCCATCCGTCCCTCTCTTCCTCTCAGTGACTGCCCTCTGTCAATGTGCATATTCAAAACATCATGTTAGGGTGGGAGGGAGGGAGACGCAAGAGGGAAGAGATAAGGGGATATATGTATATGTATAGCTGATTCACTTTGTTATAAAGCAGAAACTAACACACCATTGTAAAGCAATTATACTCCAATAAAGGTGCTAAAAAAACAAAAAGTTGATATCCAAAACGTCAATTCTGACTTCTCAAGAAAATATTAAATTATTATGTTCAGAATAATTTAAAAAAACCCATAATGTTAACTGATCAATTCCAGAGTCCTTATATGAAATCTGTATTCATATGAGCAACACAGCATGGAGGTCACAACATAAAAAGCTCAGAGACACCTCCCGAGGCCCATTTGAAGCTCATCTCACCTTTTGGTCAACACCCTGTCTCCCTGTCTCACCCCCTGGAGGTCGGATTTGGAAGCAGGGTTGGGGCTGGCGGGGAGTCAGGGGTTCCACCTAAGGCAGATCCCACTAGCCAACTCAGGTCTTGTGAAACCGACGATATCGCCAGGTGAGGCTGGCTCCAGATCCTGGGCACAGAGGGTTCCTGGGGCTGTGGTGACACCAGGGACACCCCAGCCAGTCCCACAGGAACGGACGCATGGCAGACCCCACCAGTTTGTCCCAGTTCCGTTGGCTGGGGGGGGTCTGTCATGGGTCTGTTCTGGGACCCATGAACAGAACAGAGGCTCCCCCTCTCTCAAAAGCCCTGGCCTCTGATACCTGGCTACGGGCCCCAGTGTGCTCTGGGCCCTCAGGGAAATTCCCTTTCATCCTCCGGTAACTGACCACCTGATGCGCTGTGCTTGCTTGGCTGGACGTCCAGGACACTGACCTCAGCCTGAGGGACCCCATGGGCCACATCCCTTTGGTCAGGGTGCTTTGGTCAGAGGGGGCTCACCTGGAGGCTTGGACCCTCCTGCTCAGTTTCCTCTCTCCTAAAATGGGCCTTCCAGCTGCCTGGCCCCTTCAGCCAGCTCACTCCGGATGTCCTTCACAAGTGCCCTCCATTGCGTCTTGGGGCCATCTCCCCACACCTTCCCCATCCCACCTACCCCCACTGGATTCAGCTGCCCCTCCCAGGTGCATGGACAGCCTCCAGGCACAGTCCCCATGGCCTGGAATTACTCATTAACTCTGCTGCTTCCCCTATCAGACTGGGTCCTCCTCGAGCCCTCCATGCAGGCATCCCGACCTGGCGACAAGGCGTGGAGCAGACATCAAACTGGACGCTGCCTTAAGAAAGGGTTGGCCTGGGGCTCCTGGTGGCTGCACTTCCCAATGAGAACTGGCCTGTATGGAGCCCTCACCAAGTGCCTCAGCTTATGTATGCTTGAGGCCACCTTATCCAGGGGGTATAATTATTTCCCGTTTTTTACAGATGGAGAAACTCGGGCTCAGAGATGGGAGGTCATTCATCAAGGTCATTCAGCATGTTGGTGGCAGATCAGGGGGTCTGAGCCCAGGTGTGTCCCTTTGCCCCTTGCCCTTATCTATCTGGAGGATTCCTTCCCCCAGCCTGGGGGCAGGCCTGAGTCTAGGGAGGAGGCCAGAGGGAGGGATAGTCAGGAATTCAAATTGGCTGAGCTGGTGGGGGAGGGCGGGAGTGCCTGGGAGTGGCCAGTAGTTAGGGCTTGGGCAACAGGGCCCTCTGTGTGCGGGATGCTGGGGGAGGGGGGGCAGCAGGGCAGGTACAGACTCTGCTGAGTCAGAGACGCCCCAGGGTCTCCAGGGGGAGGCGTCTGGCAGGTGGCTGGGGCTGGGGCCAGTGAAGGCACCTCAGGGTGGTGGGCCAAGGGGTAGAATTGGGCTCTGAGGCCCCACCCCAGGATCATCGGGATTTAAGGAGAAAGAGGCCTCCGAGAGGGCAGGGGGCCACATATTTCCAGATGGAGGGAGTGGTCAGCCCCACAAGGTCAGGCAAGATAAGGGCTGTTGGGCCCAGCCTCCCTCGTGACTGTGACCAGAGCCTGCTGCCCCAGCCCAGGGGCTTCCTGGTGTACAGGCCACGAGGGTGCTGGCCCCTCCCCTACTGCACAGGAAGCCCCACTAGGTCCTGGTGAGGGAGGAGGCTCCCCAAAGAAAACTGCAAAGCTGGAATTTGGAAATTCCAAGCGCTCCCCGCCCTGTGCAGCCTTGGTCCACCACCATCCCTCTGGTGACCCAGCAGAGTCCCCAGGACACTGCCCACAGCTGGGATTCAGGAGGGGCCTACCTTCTCCACTCCTGCCCCCTCCTCCTTCTGCCCACCTCTTACCCCTCCTCGGTTGGAGGCTCTGCTGGGCTTCTGCCTGGCCACCCAAGCCAAGTGAGTAGACACTGCTATCAGCGCCATTTCACAGGTGGGAAAACTAAGGCTGATGGATATCAGTTCTAGGGCAGCCAGCTGGTCAGTGGCACGGCCAGGATTTGGATCCTGGTCCAACTGCCTCCCCATGAGCTTCCCCCAGAAACAGACCTGTTGCTCTACACCCTCGCCAACTCAGAGTGACAACAGGGCCCCCACCTTCATCCGTCCATTCCCGTGGGCCAGGTGCAGGGGCCGCAGCTTCCTGCAGACAGACCCCACAACAGACCCTGCCAGTCTAATGGTGGAGGCAACCAGGAAACTGAAGAGCAATGTGGGGGGTGATCAGGAGCGGGAGGCCCAGGCCTGGGGGAGTTTGCAAGCAAGTAGGGGGCAGACAAAGCTTCCCAAGAAAGGGAGGCTTCACTGAGATTTTTTTTTTCTTTAATTCCTGATTATTTTTCTTTCTTTCTTTTTAAAAAAATTTTTTTTGGCCGTGCCACGCAGCATGTGGGATCTTAGTTCCCCAGCCAGGGATCGAACCCATGCCCTCTGCAGTGGAAGCTCAGAGTCTTAACCATTGGACCACCGGGGAATTCCCTATTTTTCTAAAGAATAAAAATAATACACAGACGTGATGTAACAATTCCAGCAATACAGGAGCACCTTGAGTTAAATGTGAAGACTCACTTCCCACCCCTCCCCATCGCCTCTTCCCATGGGTCTCTTGCCCTGGCTTTCTTTAGGAATTTAACAACCACATATAGGAATGGAAACATATATATAATTTCTGAAAACCAGAAATGTGATTACATCGTCCACACTGTTCTGGATCTTGCTTCTCTCACTTAGAAGAATGTCTTGGCCGACATAACAGTAAACCGTTCACCCCTCCTGGCCTGTCTGCCTAGGGACAGTGCCATACCTTCAGCTGGGCTCCAGGACTGTCTTGCCTCCCCTGGGTGATCGGTGGATTGGGCTCCTCTGCACGCCTCCCACACAAATTTGTTCAAGACCCTGGAAGCTGGCCCAGGCTGGCGATGCTCCCCACCTCTTGACTCTCATCATGTCCCCACAGTCCCCTGTGCTTGGCACCTGCCCTGCCAGCCTCCTCTGGGTGCCTCAAAAAGCCTTCTCTCCCTTCAGGAGTTTGTACCTGCTGCTCCCCTGCCTGGCCTCACCCTGCCTCCCACCCAAAGTTTGGCCTTTGGGTCGCAGCTATTAATTCACATGTGAACCAAATTCCTACTGATCACAGTCCTAGGCACCTGGCTGCAGCAGTGAACCGTGGATGACCAATAGAGTCATCATGGATGGTGCAGGGATGGAGAGGGAAACAGGGAGTGAGGATAGAGTGAAAAACGCTGGGCCTGGAGAGGTGCTGGAGCTGATGATGCTGAGGAATGGTGTGCCAGGCAGAGGGTACCGCATGGCCCCACCAGCCAGGGCAGGACCTCTTGAAGCAGCCTGCACTGCTCCCAGCCCTGTCCAGCCCTGCTGTGAGCATTCTCTCATCTCCCGCCTTGACCTTGGTCGGCTGGCTGCCCCCCGCCCAGCCGTGTGCTGTTCACTAGCCTGTGCCCACCTCCTTCCTCCTCAGTGTCGGCAACTGTGGCTTGAATGACCATCAGGGGTTGTGGCCTCTTTTGGGCTCAGGGTGCCTGGCTCTGCCTGGGGCTGTGGGATTACAAAGTGAGGGGAGGGGGCTAGTGAGGGAAGGGCCCTGTCACAAGGCAGGGCCTTAACTGGAGAGAATGTGCACGTTAGGGGCCTTTCTTCAGATGCTAGCTGTTTCAAGAGGCTGCACCGAGCTCTTGCCTGTCGGGGGGCCTGGGTCAAGCTTCGCTGTGTAACCTTGGGCAGGTGACTTTAACCTCTTTGAGCCTCAGTTTTCTCATCTATAAAATGGGGTAATAACACCCCCCTCTCAGAGGTGGTGTTGAAGAGTAGCAAGCCCACATGTATGAAGTGCTTGCCTGTCCCTAGAGTGAGGAACCAATGTTGGCAGCCAATATCAGCAGCTCAAATTCGGGTGGGGCTGCTGATCTTGCAAGAGAAATTCTGCTTCCCCGTTGGGCGGCCTGAACGCCAAGTTGCTGCAGTGCCACTCTCTCCCCTGTGCGTACCATGTGCCATGCAACCCTTGTGACAAGGAATGAATGAAGCCCACAGGGCTTGGGAAGCAGCAGGTGGGGTACATTGTTGCAGGAGGGAAGCGGGGTCGGGAGACAACTCATTCACTCATTCCTTTGACTTTTTATTGAGCGCCTGTTTTTTTTAATTTTTTGGCCATGTTGCACAGCATGTGGGATCTTAGTACCCCGACCAGGGATTGAAGCTGCTCCGCCTGCAGTGGAAGCATGGAGTCTTAACCACTGGACCACCGGGAAAGTCCCTGAGCACCTGTTTGATGTCAGGCTTGAGCAGGGTTGGTACTGGGTCTACAAGAAGCAACAAGACAGTCTTCCTGCCCTCAAGGCACCTGTCCAGCAGCAGCAGCAGCAGCAGCAGCAGCAGCAGCAGCAGCAGGACTGGATCGGGATGAATAGCCTGGGATTGGGGAGGGGGACTTCCTGAAGGAGATGACATCTGAGCTGGGTAGGAGTTCTCCAGGCAGAGGTGGGGAGGAGGAAGAAGGGTGGCCCAGGCAGCAGGAGCCCTGGGTGCCAATGCCCAGAGGTGGGAGGAGAAATCACAGCATGTACAAGGAACAGAGTTTTCTGGTACGGGTTGGGGCCGGGGGGTGGGGGGTGGGGGGGGGAGGAGAGGTGAGATGTGATATTGTATGGGACATATTTATATTAAAATATGATTAGTTGTTTATCTGAAATGCAAATTTTAACTGGGCATCCTGTATTTTTTCATTTGTTATATCTTGCTGTCATGTTAAGAAGCAGCAGTTTACTCTTTTGGGATATTTTGTGTGTTTTTCTTCCTTCCTTCCTTCCTTCCTTCCTTCCTTCCTTCCTTCCTTTCTTTCTTTCTTCCGTTTTTATTGAGATGAGATGATGGTAAAAGTAGCAGATCAGGGGGAGGGATAAATCAGGAATTTGGGAGGAACAGATACACACTACTATACAGAAAATAGATAAACAACAAGGACCTACTGTATAGCACAGGGAACTCTTTGATATTTTGTAATAACCTGTATGGGAAAAGAACTTGAGAAAGAACACATGTGTATATTCATATACATATATATTGTAACTGAATCACTTTGCTGTACACCTGAAACTAACACAACATTGTAAATTAGCTATACTTCAATTAAAAAAAAAAAAGTAGCAGATCAGCTCTCCTGCCTGGCTTGAGCCATCCTACACCAACATAGCGACATAGCAATCCTAGTTACTTTACCCAGGATTTGCCCAGAGCCTGACTCGACTCTACCTGCCCAGTCTCATCTCACTGAATCCTCCTAGGAGTCCCAGGGGCAGGTGCCATTATTATTCCCAAATGACTGATGGGGGAAGATGATCAGAGAGGTTAGGTCCTGTACTAGACACACAGAATCCAGAGGGAGTTGGGACAAAAAAACACACCTCATTCTCACTGGTTCTCCCATCCCTGCCACTATGTGGTTTTTATATTTCCACGTTACTTTCCACCCAGATATAGTTTTACGGGGTTGCTGTTAGCGAAAACAAAATTTTGAAATCTGCTATTTTCACTTAATATTATATCAAAACTTCCCAAGTTTTTAAAAAAATATTTACTTATTTTATTATTTATTTATTATTTATTTTGGCTGCTCTGGGTCTTAGTTGCAGCATGTGGGCTTCTTAGTTGTGGCATGCATGCAGGATCTAGTTCCCCCACCAGGGATCGAACCCAAGGCCCCTGTATTGGGAGCGGAGAGTCTTACTCACTGGACCACAAGGAAAGTCCCCCACCACCCCCAACTTTTTAAGTGTGTCTATGTAATGATATTGCACTAGAAGCAGAAGCATAACCATGCTTGGATTTTGTGAAGTGCTTGACAGGAAGTGGGCTTGGGGGTGGCCTTTGGAGGTGGGGACACCCCTGCAAGGCTACCCAGTAAACAGGACAGAGATGGTGAGAGTCTAGCTCACTGTGGTTTAGAAATCTGCCCCCCATCCCAGCCATCTTTTTTCCTGGCTTTAAAAAATATGTACTACGTATGCAGAATTTAGAATGTTTTGGAAAGTTAAAGAAGCAGGAAAACTAAAACCTCACGCTCAGGATCTGAATTGCTACATCATTTTGGGTAAGTATACCTGGCAGGACCTATTCAAGTTGAAAACACCCACATATCACTAAATTCATAGATTCTACTTCTAGAAAACTATTCTACACAAGTAAGATCTTTTTTGGTAAGATGTGAAGAGATACATGTTGACATCAGAGTAGGAAGTGTAGATGCACAGTTGTTAATGTTACTTCAGAGCACAGACTGTGGGGAGAATTAGTAACTTTTAAAACATGTAGGGACTTCCCTGGTGGCTCAGTGGTTAAGAATCCGCCTGCCAATGCAGGAGACACGGGTTCGAGCCCTGGTCTGGGAAGATCCCACATGCCGCGGAGCAACTAAGCCCGTGAGCCACAACTACTGAGCCTGTGCTCTAGAGCCCGAGAGCCACAACTACTGAGCCCTCATGCCACAACTACTGAAGCCCGTGCGCCTAGAGCCCGTGCTCTGCAAGAAGAGAAGCCACAGCAATGAGAAGCCCGCGCACCCCAACAAAGAGTAGCCCCCACTGTCCGCAACTAGAGAAAGCCCGCGCACAGCAACAAAGACCCAACACCGCCAAAAATAAATAAATAAATAAATTTATATTTAAAAAACACACACTAAAATATATCCATGTATTTAAAAAGATCCCAAACCCTAGGAAGAACCTCTGTAAATATTTTGATGTATTTTCTTCATTTGCTTTTCCACGGATCAATATTTTGCATGCATCAGGTACATACAATTTTGTAGTTTGCTTCTTTCTTTTCTTTTTTTTTTGCTTCATATCATTTGCATGCTTCCAAATTGTAAAATGGTATTTATAAATACCATTCGTAGTGACTGTTTACCATTCCATCACGTGGACCATTTAACCAATCCCCTATTGTCATTTACTTTGTGTATGATTTTGCAATTATTATAAATGACACTTTAAAAATATGATCAAAAAAAAAAATATGATCATACATTAATTTAAAAAATATTTTATTGAAATATAGTTGATTTATAGTGTGCTAGTTTCAGGTGTACAGCAAAGTGATTCAGTTTTATATATATATATAAATATATATACTTTTTTTACATTCTCTTCCATTATAGGTTATTACAAGATATTGAGAATCATTACTCATACATTAATTTTCAAATGCAAGTGAAACGAGTGACCAGTGAGTACCTGTAAGTCTCAGGTGTGCTCCTGGCACCGGGGTTCCAAATTCAAGTTTACAGTCTGGTTAGAGAGACCGACCATCAAGCATACAGTCTACAAATGCAGTTAATTTCCTTAAAACAAAATCCCAGAAGAGGAATTACTGGTCCAAGGGGTATGATCATTTTAAAAGATTTTTATTTTTGGCTTTTACTGCCAAATTCATGTTCATGAATTTTGAGGTAATTTATATGCTTCCAGTAGTATAGGAGAGTGATTACCCACCAGACCCCTGACTGTGTTTGAAGGTTATCATTTGAAACTGATTTCCAATTTGTTAAAAAAGCGAAGAAAAAAGTTTTAATTTGCATGTCTTTGGTAAGTCTGGCGTTGACAGCTTTTCAGTAGTTTCTTCAAATAGTCCTCCACTGAGCTCCATTCCAGGGATGTTTCTTTGCTTCTTCACTGATGTTTGATACTTCCTTTTTCATCACGTTCTTTACCATTTCTGGGATTTGTTTGTAGGCTTTCCGTTTCTGGGTCAGATTGCCCTGAGTTGAGTACAGTACCTTCACAGTTTGTTTTAATACGTTAGGGCAAGTCCACCTTGTTCCTTTTTCTGTTCCCAAGGAGAGAAATAATAGCTGTTTGGGGTTATTTACTCTTCCAGCTGAAGTGAGAATTTTGTTAAGTCTCAGAACCGTCCTGCTAGGGTTGCATTAAAAGTACACCTTTAGGGCTTCCCTGGTGGCGCAGTGGTTGAGAGTCCGCCTGCCGATACGGGGGACGCGGGTTCACGCCCAGTCCCGGGAAGATCCCACATGCCGCGGAGCGGCTGGGCCCGTGAGCGATGGCCGATGAGCCTGCGCGTCCAGAGCCTGTGCTCCGCAACGGGAGAGGCCACAACAGTGAGAGGCCCGCGTACCGCAAAATACATAAATAAATTAATTAAATTAATAAATTAAAATTAAAAAAAAAAAAAAAAAGTACACCTTTAGGGCTTCCCTGGTGGCGCAGTGGTTGAGAGTCCGCCTGCCGATGCAGGGGACACGGGTTCGTGCCCCGGTCCGGCAAGATCCCACATGCCGCGGAGCGGCTGGTCCCCTGAGCCATGGCCGGTGAGCCTGCGCGTCCGGAGCCTGTGCTCCGCAACGGGAGAGGCCACAACGGTGAGGGGCCCGCGTACCGAAAAAAAAAAAAAAAAGTACACGTTTATTTGGAAGAACGGGGCCACAGTCAGCCTTACTGGGGAGTCTCGATTCCAGTCTTGACTGGTAAATCTGGGCCCCTCACAGCCTTTAGCTGGCTCGTCCTATTATTTGGTGCCCAAAGTGGGGAGCGGTTCATCAAGTGACCCCTAGAGCAGCGTCGCGGCCCTCGGCGCGCTGCAGCCCCTCCGAACAGCCTGGGTCCGGCCGGCCGGCCGGCCTGGGGGCATCGCTTGACCCCGGGGGCCTGCGAGGGGCTGCGGCCACCGGAAGGGGCTGGCTGAGCTCGGCGAGTGGCAACCTCCGCGCCCTCGGAGCAGATAGGGTCGGCGGGGCTGCGCGGGGCCGCGGGCGGTGGGCCGGGCCGGGGGCTTCCTTCTCCAGACCCGGAGGCCCAAGACCCCAGACCGGACCACGCCGTCTGCAGCCCGCGGCTGCGAAGTGACGCTGGCCGCCCGTGGGGGCACGGAGCGGGACTGCCAAGGGTCAGGGTCAGGCTCAAGATGTGTAGGCTCCGAGTGTGGGGGCCGAGCCCCCATCCGAGGGGTGCGGGCCGGTGTTCCGGGGCTGAGGTCGCGGCGCCAGCCCCGCACCCGCGGCCGGTCCGCCACACGCCGGGGTCGGGGTCCTGGCTCCGGGTCCCTGCTCTTTCCGCGCGCCCCTCCCCCATGGCGCCGCCGCGCGGCCGCCTAGGCCCCGCCCTGGCCCCGCCCAGGCCCGGCCCGGCCCCGCCCCACCCCGCCTCGCCGCTAGTCCATTCAGATGTGGGTCAGGGGTGAGCGGGCGGTGCCGACGTCACAAGCTTCCAAGATGGCGCCGAGCGGGCGGCTGTGAGCGGCGCTCGGGCGCGCGGGGCGGGGAGCCGAGCCGGGCCGGCGGCGGGCGGACGGACGGGGCGGGCGCGGGCGGCGCGGGCGGCGCCGAGGACGAGGCCGCGGGAGGGCCGGCCGGCGGGCGAGCGCCGCCGCCGACGCACACGAGGTGAGGGGCGCGGGAGGCGGGCGGCGGGCGCGCCCCCGGTAGAGGGGCGTGGGCGGGCGCGCGCCCGGAGACGTGGGGCTGCGGCGCGCGTGGGAGGGGGCGGGACCCCCGGCTGGTCTGCCGCCTGCGGCGCTTTGTGGCCCCGGGCAGGCGGCGCGGTCCTGGCACAAAGCCCCGGCGCGCGGGTGTGCGGAGCTGGGCGGCGGGGAGGCGGGCGCCGGCTCTTTGTGCCTCTGCATCCGCGGTCTAATCCGAGCAGGTCGGGGAGCGGCGCTGCCTGACAGGCGGGCTCCTATTATGCGGGCGGCCCTGCGCCCGCCGCCGCCCCTTGCGGGGCGTTTCGCCGTGTCCACGACTGCGGCCCCGCGCCGTCCGTCGTTTCCCCGGTCCCCTCCCCGCAGGAGGACGGCTGCGCGCGGGCATGGCAGGGGCAGGCCTGGAGGGGCCGCTCCCCGAGGGCCGGGCCCTGCGGCTGGTGGGCTCGCTGCCCTGCCCCCAGACCTCTCTTTAGCAGGCGGCCGCTTGGCAGGAAGAGAAATGGGCTTGGGGGAGGGGGTCGGCTGGCAGGGGGAGGGGACCGGCTGGCAGAGGGAGGGGGCTGAAGGGCCCCAGCTTGTCACTCTCTGTTTATCTACTGAGATGGTTCATATTCACACAGGCTTAGCTGGGGTGGAGGGAGGCGGGGATGCCTCTCCCTGGGGGGTAGTGACTTACGGAGAGGAGGGAACGCGGCCAGATAATGCTCGCAGCGGCCCCACCCAGAACAGCGTGGGACTGCCTAGGGAAGGGAGCCCAGTGCGGATCCGGATGGCCCGGAACGGTTTTGAAGTTATTTATCCGTGTTTCTCCTGTTCCCTCCATCTCCAGTGCCTTTTCTAGTAGGGGTTGCCAAGCACATCTGGAAAGCTAGGTTCCCGGCCCCCCCACCCCGGCAGGAGGAGTGTAACCCGGGGAGGCCACCTCTCTGACATATGTGGTAGGGGGGAGGGGCAGAGCTTTGCCCATAGGAATCCTGTGGCTGTAGATTGTTGACTGATGTGGGGATGGCTGTGCCTCTTGTGCAGGGGGGAGGGGGAGAGCTGGCAGGTAGTGGAGGGGCCTCCAGAGATTCTAGGCTGAACTTGGGGGTGTTCTCCAGGGACCCCCGCTCGAGGGATGGAGCTGGACCTTTCTGGAGCTAGCATTTATTGCTTCCTGGCTCCTGGCTTTACTTCTTTCTCTCCGTTCCCATCTGCCAGCGTCTGGACTCCCTGGGCCTTTCAGCAGACATTTTCAGGAGCACAGGCCATGTGGCTGGTCTGTAGCCCTGGCTCAAGGAGCGGACTTAACGCTCAGCAGAGCAGGGTTGCTGGCATGTTCTGAAAAAAAAAAAGCAGATGGGCCGGCCTCAGGCTGGCCTCCAGAGACAAAGCTGTGTGGTGAGATTGCTGGTGTAGCGGGCTCTTAGTACCAAGGGGGTGGGGGGAATGGGAGGCTGATACTTGGGGGCTGAGCTGAGTCCTTTGCCCCTGGAGTAGGTTGCCCTGCCTGTGAGTGAAATCGGTCCTGTGTGGTTGTGCTTATTATGGAAATCTCTAGGTCCATGGGCAGGTAGTAGCCTAGGAAGGCTGGGAGGGGGCTTCCCACCTGCCTGCCTGCCTGCCTTGGGGTCAGTGCGCCCAGGTTGGTCTGCTTCCTGCGGGCCAGTTTTGGGGTGTTGCTGAGTGACTGTCCTCTGGCCAGTTGACTCAAGTGCTGGTGTGCACCCAGGATTTCTTCCTGCAGTGTTTTCCTGCCAGTTGTTGGGACTTGTAAATTAGTCTCTCGGCTTTTACAAGCGATTCCTGAAAAGAAAAATCTCCCTCTGGTTGCTGGCTCTGCGTAGAGGAAGAAGCAGCCAGAGGGAGCCAGGCCTTTAATTAAAGCAAAACCGAAATGATTGCTGCAGTGGCTGGAAGGAGAGAAGGCAGCGCAGGTGGGGCGGAGGTGATATGCCCTGTCCTGCAGCGAGGAACCTGCCGGGGACAGGTAGGCACCGTCCCGTCCTCTCTGCCTGGTCTTGGCCAGCAGCCCAGCCTTCTCCACAAGCTGCAGTCCTGGATTAATCCTCACATAGTGTTTTCTTTCCATAGATCAGATTTCTCATTTTGTTAATAAGCACAGCCTCCGATCCACTTGAAGTCAGCTGTCGTGGACTCAGAGCAACAGGGTTTTGCATTATTGAGCTGACAGGCCTGCTGCCTTCCCTGAGTCCTCATTGTTTGCCAGGGGGTGGGGGCGGGGGTGGGGGCAGTGCCTTTGAATCAGCAGCTCGCCCCCGTGGAAGGGCTGGCAGGGCAGTTCTCGAGAGTTGAGGAGTGAAGAAGGAATAAAGTTCAGTTTACCCGGGGGACCTGCTGCCCTGCCCTTTTTGGCTTGGCCTGTTGGCCTCCAGCAGTCAGCCCCACCCCACGGCCTGCCTGCATCATTGCCCACTGGGGCTGAGGGCCAGTGCCCCCCGGGACTGATCACTAGAGGGTGGGGGCTCTTGTTCTTGGCTCTTTCTGCAGAGAAGAAACCACAAGTCCTGTTCCTCCCGTCCTGGCCCTCGGAGCCTGACTGAGGAGGGACTCCTGGGGGCAGTGTGAGGGGCACTGGCCTCAGCACTGTTTACTCTCCTTGTGGCCTTGGACAGGGATTGACTCTTTGAGCCTTAGTGTCCCCGTTTCTAAAATGGGAACAGAGCTAGAGTTCACATTCACGTATCGCTGCCTTCCAGAGCTCAGCCTGGGGAAGACAGACTGGCAAACAGACCATCGGAGGATGGGGTGATAGGGCCGCACCGTGCTGCGGGGAGCACGAGGTGGCAAGGGCGGAGGGTGGGCAGCTTCAGGAGGGGGATTTTAATGGGGAGCGCACGCAGTTTGGGGAGGGCAGTGCTGGGGAGACAGGAGAACGGCGACAGGAGTGTGGCCCTGCAGATGCTGAGCTGCGAGAAGCTGGCGCAGGAGCACCTGCTGCATGCTCCTGTGAGTCTCTTTCACAAGCTTTTTATCCGTTCAGCGAAGTTTTTTGAGAACCAATGCAGTGCCCAGCCCGTGTGGCTAGACTAAATCATGCTGTTGCTCAGACTTGCCGCTAAGCGGTCAGCCTTCAGCTGGGATGTAGAGACACTGGGAGATTTCAGGGCTCGCTCTGGGTATAGCACTCTCACAGACTTGGAGGTCAAGTAACTGGAGGTTAAGTAACGTCCTGGGGCTGCAGGGTAGGCGCCTTTGGTGTTCTGTCTGGAGAGGTCAGAGATCCCATCCTGGCTTCCTCAGTTAGGGGCTTTCAGCCAGCTGGGCCAGTTAGGCTCTGCCTGGCAGCCGGCTGTGCTTCCTGCTGGGAGGGGCCTTGCTTAAGGGTTAGGGACCTGGGCTGGGGGAGGGCTCCAAGCCCCAGAACCTGGTGTGAGCTGGGAGTGGCAAAGCCAGAAAAGCAGGTGGGGGTGGGGTGCGGGTTGCGAGTGGGCCCCCAGCACGCTTGGTGAGGAAGGGAAAACTGGGTGCCAACTCCAGACCCCAGCGCAGTCCAGGAGGGAAGGCCCGGGGCCGGGGGGCTCTGCTGAGGGAGCACAGTCTGGGAGGGTGTGGCCAGACTGTGGGGAGAGGGACCCTGAGACACTGCCAGGCTCAGAGCCCTGCCTCCGCCTGCCCTGTGTGGGTGGGTGGAGGGGTGGGGGAGCGTGGCCTTGGGGTTAGAGCAGGTCCTGTCGAGGGTCCCCTGCTGCTGAGCGTGTTGGCAGGGTGGGTGCCTGTTTCCTGTCGGGGGTCCACCTTCTCTGAGTGTGTGGGTGAAAAGGGTGGGGTACGACAGGGCAGGTGGCTTGGCTCCTGGGGCTCCCGAGGCTCTCCCCTTCCATTCTGTGGGAATTCTGAGGACCCCTAAGGAAAGGTGGGGCTTGGGCTTGGCTGGGGAAGGGGGCTTCCAGGTGGGCAGTTGACCTCTTGTGGGCCTGGAGGGGCCACTGGCTCTGGCATGGCTGTGGCCACTGTGCACACTGGCCTCCAGTGGTCCAGGATGCTGCTGCCGCTTCGGGTTTCTCTCCCAGCAGCACCTTGCGGGGGAGGGGGGGCGAGGGTTCTCAGGTGAATGTGGGGAGGGGCTGCTCCAGTGCCTTGGGCACAGCCCCCCCACATACAAACAGGTGGTTGGAGGTGCTGCTTCCTTCCCCACGCTGGGGTCGCAGCCCCTTGGCCTCTTCTTCAACCTGGTTATAGGCCTTTTAAGGGGCAGGACTGTTCCATGGTCTTTGCAGTTCCCTTGCCTGCGCTGCTTTGGAAGCTAATAGTAAGCTCTTGGTGAATTCTTGTTCACAGAGTGAATGAGAAGGGAGAGTAGAGTTGATGGCTAGGAGGGTGGGGCCTGGAGCCTCAGTGTCTGCCCCATGTGGACACAGGGAACTTACCCTGTGATGAGCACGGGCTCCACACTGACCTCCAGTGTGTGTGCTGTTCCTGGTGCTGCCTGGTGGAGGCCTGCCTGATGGTGCCCTGGTTCTTAGCTCTGCATATCAGGATCACCTGGAGCTGGTGGAGCCCAGCCCGGCCCACCTCTAGGGTGGGCCCAGCCATCTATGCTTCCTGAGGCTTTTAAAATGAATCCAATGTGCAGCCAACTGCTTTAGCAGGAATAAATGTGTTGATAATAGAATCAGGGAGTGGTGAGTCCACAAAGACCAGCAAGGGTGGTCACAGACTGCCCGGTGGGGTTGTGCTTACAGAGCAAGCCACGGCTTCTGTTAGGTACCAGGGTCTGGGAGAAGCATCATGTGCAGCGGGGGCTCACCCTTTTCATGGTCCCTTTTCCTGGGGTGGTAGTGACCCCAGGCCGGTGAGTATTAAGGGGGCATCTCCTAGGAGGTCCCCCGGGAAACACCTGCTGCTCTTGACCCCAGGACTCTTGCTCCTGCTTGACTTTAAGGGACTGCCTGCCCTGGTCTCTTGGTTGCATTCTTGGGCCCTGGCTGGTCTCTGTGCCCCGGCATAGTGACCTTGGAGTTCCTCGTGGTTCCCTAACAAGCCCACTGTGGCTGCAGCTGGGGACCCCTGGGACCTGTGTCTTTCCCCTTCTTTTTCTCTTTGACCTCAGGGTACCTGGGAGAGAGAGATGGGTCCCTGAGGTTATTTACGTGGGTCAGGTGTGTGAGGGAGCTACTGACGAGGGGCCAGGAGGTGGGGTGAGGGCTGGGAGGGGCGCTGGAGGTGGGGCTTCAGGTAAGGTATGGCCAGCCCAGCCCAGCCTCCTCTGCTGGGACAGAACAATGGGCTGTCTTGGGGCTTAGTTCACGTCTGAGGGCAGCCAGGACACAAGACAGCCCCCGCCTGCTCTGGGCAGCTTACTGCATGAGGGAGGAGAGCAGCAAGGCCCTTGGGCGTGGTGAGGTCTGGAATGGGCCTGGTTGGTGTCCTGGGGGGGAGGTGCAGGAAGAGCAACCTGGCCTGGGGCCAGGCAGGAGTGGGACTGAGTGGTCTGGGCTGGGCAGTTGGGGGAGGGGTGGTCCGGGGCAGTCAGGGTGTCCTCTGTCACTGTTTTTGGCCTGCGCACATCTTGGTAGACGGACCCATGGGTTCTCCCTTGAGAGTGAGTAGTCCTGGGGGTGGATTCCTGTCTCAGGTGTTTGGCCTCTTCACCCCGCCCCTCCCTGGGACCCCTTTGGTAGAAAAGGGCTGATGGTTTCTTTCCAGCAGGTGCTCCGGCAGCTCTGCTTGCAAACTGGGAGGAGGATGGTTCCCACAGAGCTCCTGATGGGATGCTGGGGAGGTAGCACAAGAGGGCTGGGCCTTCCCTCTCAGGATCCTATCCCGGGCTGGGCCTGGTGGGACACACCTGGGCAGTCCCGATTGCCTTCTCAGTCCCTGCTGTGTGAGTGGCTTGGAGAGGTTATGCACTTGGTCTAGAGTCCTTCTGCTGGGATGTGGTGGAGAAAGTCTAGGAGTAGGGTAACCACGATGTAACACACGCACGAGGGTGCATTGGACACACGTGTGGACTCCTGCCACTGAGCAGGGCTTGAGCCTGAGGGCAGCCGGGTTTTCATTTGAGTGGGGGGCAGACGGCTGCCTGAGACAGAGCCCGGGGGTCTGGTTCTGGAGCTGAGAGAGGCCCCTTCCCCAAGCCTTGGGGGCGGAGAGGACCCCTTACGGTGGTGGCTCTTCCCTTCTGCCCCTGGAGGCCTGGGCCTGTGCTCCCACTTCCAGGAGGGCCTGGGGGCTGGCGGCAGGGCTGGGCAGCCCGGAGCTCAAAACCAGGCTTGGGTCCTCCTTTTGGTGTTCTCTCAGCATAGGGGGCACCGGCTGGGGTCTCCCTCTGGCGTGTGGGGTTGTCTCTTGGCAGAGGGGCCTGGGGGGTCTGGGCAATCCCGGCTGGGCTGCAAGGGGAGGGGCCCTGGGTCACCACCAGCAAGCCGCTGCCACGAGGCTGCAGGTGGGGGGGGGTGCTGGGCGTGGGCTCGGGTTGCCCTGTGGCTGTGGTAGGTGAACTCGAGCCCCAGAGGGGTGCGGGCAGGGGAGGGGATAGTTTCCAAAGTCCCACATTCCATGCATGTTGACGCTGATAAGGGCAGTGGGGCTGGCCTGGTGCCGTGGGCAGGCAGTGCACACCTGCTTCCCGAGACCCCTCCCTGCCTCCACTCTGCCCACCTCTGGGGCTGAGCACCCAGTCCGCAGCCTGCAGGCGCCCGCCTGCTCAGGCAACACTGCCGCCTCTAGTTAGCAGGTCTTGGAGGCCCCACAGTGGTTTCTGCCGGCCCTGCCTCTAAGGGTGTTTTTGGAGGCCATTTGAAGTGGCATTTCCTTTCTTTTCTTTGAAATTCCTTACTCTCAGGTGTGGCCCTTTGCCTGGGATTTCAGCATTTGGTGAACAACTGTGATTTTGGGGGAAGAGGACTCTGATGTCAAGCCTGTTTCCTCCAGGTGCCAGACCAGACCTCTCCGTGCCTCATTTTCCTTGCCTGTAAAATGGGTTGGTAGAAATATTTGCGGTAATGGCCATCAGCCGTTCTCAGAGTGGTTTGCAGACCCCTGGGGATTCCCAGGACTCTTCAAAATACTGAGACATTACTGGCCTTTGTCCCCGCACTGACACATCATCGGTGTGAAGACGTGGTGGGCAGCCCTGCCCAAGGTGCACACTGCATGCTCCAGCCCTGGGTGCTCGAGCCAGGACCACTGGTCTTCCTCATGCTGTTCCAGGGAGGCCGTGCAGGTGACCCAGTGGTGAGTCTTGACCCTGGAGAACACATATGTTAAGTGTTCTCTGTGGTGAGCTGGGGAGGACCCGGTGGGTTCTCGTGCCTCAGACCGAAGCAAGATGTCATTCCAGGAACAGCAGTGTCTGCGAGCTGCTTTTTTTTTTTTTTTTTTTTTTTTGCGGTACGCGGGCCTCTCATTGTTGTGGCCTCTCTCTTTGCGGAGCACAGGCTCCGGACGCGCAGGCTCAGCGGCCATGGCTCACGGGCCTAGCCGTTCCGCGGCATGTGGGATCTTCCCGGACCGGGGCACGAACCCGCGTCCCCTGCATCGGCAGGCGGACTCTCAACCACTGCGCCACCAGGGAAGCCCCGAGCTGCTTTTTTTCATGGAATGTTAGTTTTACTTGAAAGAAGGGCTGACAGGCAAGGTGGTTGTTCAGACTTGGAGAATTGGTCAGACCTTTAATCAGGTGAGCAAAGTGAGCCTTACCATGGGAAGGAAAACAGGTGACAGTGTTCCTTGCCAGCCATAGAGCCAGCAGAGGACAGGGACAGTTTTGGGAACCACTGTCCTTCACTGCGAGCCTGACTTGAGACGTCTTGTGATGGAAGCACTCGGGTTTTGGTGTTGTATAATGAAGTCTGACAACAGTGGGAAGATGTGATTGACTCAGGGGACCACTGTTTTCCGAATGACTAGCGCTCAGTGTTGCAAAATCCTGGGTGGATGTGAGTGCAGGGTAGGCCACTGGATTTTTGTGTAACCAGATATGAATTAGTCACCGATACAATTTCAGAGTCTACATTGCACCTTTTAAGAACCTACCACTTGTTGAGTTTAAGTGTAATAACAAGGAAGAATAGCCACCATTATCTGAAAAGGGTAAAATACCCCTCCCATCTGTCTGTGTGAGGTTGGATTTCTCCACAGACTTCAGTCAGAACCATGCATCCTCACTGGCTGAACGCAGGGCAGATGTGAGGATCCAGCTACATCTGTTCAGCCAGGCGTTAAAGACATTTGCAAAAATGTGAAACAGTGCCACCCTTCTCGTTGATTTTCTTTTCTTTTGGGATAGTTTCTTTCCTCCATAAAAACATCATTTATGTTAACATAAAATGGGTTTATTGTTGATAATTTTAAATCAAGTAAATATTTTTTAAGTTACCAGTTTTTCTAACACAGTAAATAGAACAGTAGCATACAAGCCACCAAGAGTTCTTTGGGGGTCCTTCCTAGTTTTCAAGAATGTGGACAACAGTTTCTGACCCGGTGGGCTAGGGCTGGGGCGGCGGGCGGGTGGCATCCTCCTTTACACCTCCCCTCCCCCCACCCCATCCTGTCCCCTCAGCCCTGCCTCTCCCCTCTGGCATTTGCTCCCATAGCAAACCTGCATGGGAGCCTGCTGCGTGGTAGGAGCAGCTGTGGCCGTCAGGCTAGTGGGACACAAGGTCCCTGGCCCCAGGAGCCTATTGGGTGGCAGCTGGGCAGCTAATGCTGACGTTGGGTGGGGGGAGAAGTGCTGGGTGGCTTCGCTGAGGAGGGGGCACTCGGGCCTGACTGGTGGGGGCCGCGTGGAGGGGTGGCCTGGTCCTCTGGAAGCCCTCCATGGGCTGGCCCAGGTGTGGACTTTATCCAAGCCCTGGGAGTCCATTGAGAGCTGTAAGCAGGAGAGTGACTTGATGGGATTGGCGTTTGAGGAGAGAACTGAGGGTTGACAGCTGGGACTGTGGGGGTCGGGATCACATGCTGGACTTGTACGGTCCTTCAAAGTGGCTCCCGTCGGGAGGATTCCCCCAGGTACAGGGGCTCTGGCTTCTGCTGCTTTCTCTTGGGACTGGGTGACACTTTCTGGGCATGTCCTGTGGGACTGGCCCCCGAAGCCCTGGTTCACACGGTGCTGCCCTGTTCCCGGCCATGTGGCTGCGTGCGGGGGTCCCCTGGGGTGGGAGGGGGTGCTCAACCCCTCCCTGGATCGGGAATACCCTAGTCTCTCCGCACCGAGCACGTTGGCTCCTTGTGGACCTGGGCTGTGCTGTGGGTTGTCATGAGTATGAACCACAAGGTGTGAGTTATGTGTGCACACATCTGGCTGTGAAGAGTGGGAGGCGTGCACCCTTCCCCCCACCCCTGTAAGAAATGGCCCCCACGCCCCGGGCTGCTCCCTGGGCCGCCCCTAATGTCTCTGCTTTTCCAAATTTGGGGTTAACTGTTGCGAGTGTGTGCCGGTTCCCCGCACTCGTCCGCATTCTTGGACAGCGGGTTTGCTCTCTGTGGACATAGAGCTGGGCGCTCATCGTGGTTTTGAGCCTCACCCAAGTGCTGGGCATCACTGTGGTTCCTGCGCCCCGGCCCCCCCTTGTCGTGTTCCAAGGTGGCACTGACCCCACATGTCATCATGGGGCAATGTCAGGGTTTCTGTTTTTGCTGCTGCCTGAGTAGCCCAGCTTTCACCCCCCTCCCCCAGCTCTGCTTCCTCAGGCAGAGAAGAGCCTGTTTATTTTTGTGTCTCTAAACCGGGTTCCTTAATGCCAAACAGCCCTCCCAAGCACCCCCGGGATGCCGTCTGAAGAAGCTCTGTGAGCACTTTTCTTTGAGTCCTGGGGACCCCTCTGTCTGACTCCCTTTCTGAGCTCGGCCTCTCCTCTGTTGGGCCCGTCACATTACCTGCTGGACAGGTGAGACTTCTTCTCTGTAAGTGCCATCCTGCAGGCGTTTCAGGCACAGAGCCACAGGTTGAAATGTTTTCCACAGCGGTTCCCTAGTTTTTTCCTTAAAAATGGCTTTTTAAAAACTGGTAGGTGCCCAAGATGTGTCTACTTGATTTTTTTTTTTTTTTCCATTTTGGACTAAAACAACCTGATCCTTGATCTTTGGTTTAGCTCCTTGAGTCCTTGGTCAGAGGCCCTGGGCTTGGGGGTTGGTCCTTCACTCAGGGCAGGGATCCTTCTGTTTGACTCCCGATCCCTGAGGGCCTTGTCCAGCCTGGAGCTCCTGGGGCCGTTGTTGGTGCCTTGCTGGCTGCACTTGGAATGTCCTCTCCTCTCCTAAGCATGCCTGTCAGGATTTGAAGACCCCTTCCCTCTTCCTTGGACACTAGGATGGTTAAAAATGTCATTAGGTTGTTGCTGCCTTCAGATGGCAGGCACAGATCTGCCCCGATAAGAGGTTTTAAGGTGGTCTTTATTAGGTGTCCTGTGGGTCCGTGGCTGGACTGTAGGGTTCCCTCCTGTCCTGTTGGTGCCGCATCTTGTCTGGGGATTGTTGTGATTAGTTGGGGGTTCGGTCAGCTTGCTCATCAGGCCTGGAACGGGCCCTGCTGCCCCTCCTGAAGATTTCTGTGCACCTGTTGAAGCCAAGTACATCATAGTCATACCTAAGAAGTGTGCCCAGTTGTGAGCAACAGCGCCACGGACTCTTCCCAGGTGGACACGCATCCAGCATCCATCCTGAGAGAAAACACCGGAACAGAAGGCCCTCGTGTGTCCTTCAAGCCCCCTCCACTCCCCAATCCCTCCCCTCACCCACCCCTGCTTTCCACCTTGACCAGAACTGGCTGTGTTGTCCCTTTCGGGTCTGGCTGCTTTGCTCAGCCGCTTGCTGGAGGCTCCCCGTGCAGGCAGCCAGGCCGTGGGATACGGTGACAGTCAGCTCTTCTTGACCCATGCAAGGCACTAGTGCGAGGCTTGGCCTGAGCCCTGGGGCCTGCCCACTGCTGGAGGGGCTCCACGCCTGCATGGCTTCTGGGACCCAGGGTTTGTGTGTCTTCAGTCTGGGTCTTTTTAAAGTCTGACCGTTCTCTTTTCTGCCTGCGATGACCTCTTTCAGTGTCTGGTCAGCTAGTTGAAGCCCGTCGTTGCCATCTGGCATCCGGTTTGGGTTTTGTTTTTCTGATTCCAGGGCCAGGCCATCACAGGCAGGGCACAGGGCCTGGGTGCCAGCCACCAGGAGTCTCGACGGCCGCGTGGGTGGATGGGTCAGCTGCCCTTTCTCGGGGAAGGACTCCTATACCCTGAGGTGGTTCTTCTTGGTTTTCAGTTATGAAGTGTCTTCTGGTACGAAGGGATGATGATAGAAGATGCAGAGTATTTTTATTTTGTTTTTTAAATACTTGAGAGTCCTTAGTTAGTGTAAGACATAGTGAGCTTCTAGGGTTGGGTTTGAAGTTGTGATGTTGGAGTCTGTCCTGGAGGAGCTGTGGGCTGGGCAGCTGCTGCTCTGTGACTCCTGAAAGGTATCCCGGAGTAGGTGGGGGACGGTGACTCCTTGCAGCGGGTGGCCCAGGCTCCCTGCACTCTGCCTGCCACCCGTGCCCAGAGCCCCTTGCCCGCCCGCGGCCACTGTCCTGCCTCTAAGACGCCCGCAGTAACAGAGTGCCACCTCGATCTCTCAAGTTCTGGGGCCGCCTCCTTCCTCTTGACCCCCATCACTGAGCATTTACTACCTGCCGAGCTTCGGGCTTTCTGGGGAGTAGAAAGCTTGTAACCCACAGTCCATTGTGCGTGCAGGTTCTGGTTCTGAGGTCTGGAGTGAGGCCAGACTGTCTGCGTTTCTCAAAACCCTGGGCGAGGGCCTTCCCTGGTGGTCCAGCGGTTAAGACTCCGTGCTACCAGTGCAAGGGGCGCAGGTTCGATCCCTGGTTGGGGAACAAAGATCCCACATGCCACATGGCATGGCCAAATAAACAAATATTAAAAAAAAAAAAAAAAAAAAACTAAAAGAAGAAACAAAAACCCTGGGCGATGCTGCCACTGGTCCCTGGACCGTGCCGGACACCCAGCAGGACAAGTAGGAAGTGGGGCTGGGGGCGCAGGAGCCAGCTTGCCAGGGCCTGTCTCCCTGCAGCAGGAGCTCCTTGCTCCTTGCCTGATTGGGATGCTCCCTGTTGGCCGTGCCGCCCCGCCAGCTTCCCACAGGCTCCCTGCCTCCAGGCTCTAGTTCTTTTGTTGCAAGCAAGCCTCTTACCTAGAGCTCAGGCCCCTTCAGGTGGGGATGGGGGGCAGTGCAGTGTGGGTACAGTCTGGAAGTTTTCATAATAGTGAATGTGCTCCAGGCAACTCTCACCTGCCTCTCCCCAGTTCACCCCCTGTCTCACTGGCTCAACACTCTTGGCCAGACTCAGGCAGGCTGGGGGCCTCCCAGTGTGACCCTGCCCCGCACCCTCCCCGGTGCCAGCCAGCTAGCTGTGCCAGTGCCAGCAGGGGAAATCCAGCTGCGGGTACCCGGGTTGTCCTGGGAGTGGGAGTAACGGGCGGGTTGTAGGCCAGGGGTGATATGAGTGTGCAAGGTTCGCCCTGGAGCCCTGGAGAGTAGGGTTTGTGGTTGTGGCCCCGCCAGGCCTCCCCTCGTGGTGCCACGAGCCTCTTGGGTGGGAGTGCACATGTGGGAAGGTGGGGCTGCAGGCATTTGGGGGCAGACTCAGGGAGGTCGTGCTGGGGTGGATGGATGCCACCTCCCGCACTGCTCAGGGACCTGAGGGAGAAGCCCAGCCCCAGGCCCCGATCACCACGTCACCAGCGTGCTGATGGAACTGAGTGTTAATTTCGTAGAAGTCTTGTCCGAAGGAGGGCAGGGCTCTTGGCATTCGTGGAGCCCGTTGCTTTCCAGGAGGATGGTCTGGGAGACGAGCCAGGAGCTGCTGGCAGGCATCCAGGTCTGGGCCAGATTACCCGCTGGGCTCGCCCAGAGCAGTGGGTCCCACCCACCACCAACCCATGTCTGGAGGGGCAGGCCAGAGAGGGCACAGCCTGGGTCCCCAAGAGTAGGCCTGCCCCTGGGTGGTGTAGCCCAGGTGAGGCCTGCTGTGAGGTAGGCTGTGGGAGGGGGAGATGAGGGGGAGCTGCAGGCCGAGGCCCTCCTCCTGGCTCCCCTGCCCTGCCCCTGGGAGAAGGAGGTGCAGGTGTCTGTCCTCAGGGTAGGAAAGTCTGGAGTCAGGCTCTGCCACCTGCTTGCTCCTGTGACCTTGGGCAAGTTGCTTAACCCCCAGAACCTGTCTTCTTATCTGGCACTGGAGGTGGAGAGAACACCTCTGAGGCTTCCCCACAGGCAGGGTGCCCTCCACCTGGTATGGGGTGAGGAGGACCTGGGGCTGGGGGGGTGGGTTGGGGGCTGGGCCTTAGGCTCTTCTGGATCCTGGGTGCTGGGACCTTCCAGGCCTTCTTGCTCTGCCCTCCAGCTGCCCTCCTGCAGCCTGGGAGGGGCCGGGCCTGCAGGGAGGGGCAGTGCTCACACCTGTCTGGGCCACACCTGGAGCACCAGGTGGCCACAGCAGGGGTCGGCTGGGCCCAGAGTTGTGGGGGCAGTGGATACGAGTGTCTGAGGCCCTCAATGACAAGGTCAGATGTGCTTAAGCCCCTGGGGGTGTGGCGGTGGCCTGGTGTCCTTGTGACTCCCACCGCCAGTGGAGCCCTCGGTGGGTGCTGGGCAGCCCCCCCCCCCCCCCCAGCTCTCAGCTGGAAGAGTCCTGTGTTCTTCTGTGACTTCTGGCTGTTGTTCTTTGGCCAGAAGGTGGTTAAGGAGCAAGAATAGCCTCCCATTGGGTGCTTTGGGCTGGGCCGGGAGCGAACTTTTCCGGGGGGGACCCAGCATAGCTCTGGGCTTCCTGCGGAAAATGTGCTCTGGGGAGGGAGGAGGGGTCAGGGTTCCCGGGGACCTGGGTGACAAGACCTGCCCAAAGAGGGGTGGGGGCCCCTTTTTCCTGTCTTCACCCTTCTCTCCAGGACCCTCCATCCTGGCTGGGTATGGGCGGGGTGAGTCGTTTCAGCCAGGGTGCGCGGGGCTTCTTTGGGCGCTCTTTCTTGCCTAGGGAGATAGGACATTGCAGAGAGGGGCCCACAGTCTCCTGGGAGCATCGCCCAAGGGTGAAACCACACCCTGAGCTTGGGCCCCCCTTGTGGGCTGGAGGTAGGCATGGGATGCCCTCTGTCTCCAGAAGGGAGGGGTGCCTGCCGCCAGGCTCCAGGGAGGCAGAGCTGCCTGCCTGTTCCCCAGGGGGTTCCACCTGAAGGCTAAAGGATGGAGCAGCCTGAGGGCCCAGGCTTCCTGGCACCCAGGCTCTGGGCTCAGTGGGTGTCCAGGCTAAGTTGGATTGGCTCCTGTTGGAATTGGGGTTGGAGCCATTTTCCTTGGCTTCCTGCTTAAACAAGGGCCACTTTCATGTGGAGACCTCCTCTCATGGCCTCCTGCCCTCTGTGGGTTCCAGGAGGGGAGACCTCCCCACGAGCCCTGAGCCCATGTAGACCACCTGACATGGGTGGGGCCTTGTCTTGCCTGGGATCCCTGTGCAGCTGTAGGGACCTGGCCTTGGGCATGTGCTCTCTAGGCCCCGGGCCTGTCCTCAGTGTGTGTGGGGTCGGGGGCCAGCCTCCCTGGCTTTTCTGAGGCCTGAGCCTGGAGGGAAGAAGAGGAAATAAGATCTCAGTCAGGACCTGTCTTGCGTCACCGTGTAGCAGCCCTGTTGGGGAGGTGGGTGCTGGCCGTCCTGTGAACAGAGACCTGGGAAGGTGATCCAGGCCCCTCTGTTCACAAGAGAGCAGAGCTGCCCCCTCCCCCCTTCCTTGCCGGGGTCAGGGTCAGCCCATCTGGGGACAACCACGCACCCATCTGACTGACCTGTCCCACTGCCCAAGATCCTGGGCATTCTGGAGCCAGTGCTCCGGGTGGGCAGTGTGGCTGCGCTGGGCATGGGATCCTTGGGGCTGATTGGCACGCTGCTGGGCCTGCTGCCAGGTGGCTGATGGATGCCAGGGGCTGGGGCCAGGCGGCAGCCTCATTCCAGCCCATGGTGGGCTCCTGCCAGGGCTGAGCACCAGCCCCGTACCCAGTGGGCATCCCGCTGCCAGCTTGCCTGGCCAGCCCCACAGTGCTATTTTTAGCCCTCTCTCCCCAGCTGCTGTGGGCTCTCCAGGGTGGGCGCTTGCTGCTCCCACACCCACCGTTGAGCCGGAGGGCAGAGGCCTCTGGGAGGGAAGGAGCAACACTTTCTAGGGGTCTTGGCCCTCACCTGTGGTGAGGTGTGTCCCTGCTTATGGACACGATGTAGACCCACTCTCGGCCCAGCCTGGGGTGCCCGGCAGGCGGGGCAGCTTCCTGGTGGATGGGCACTCCCAGCAGGCAGCTCTGTGCGACGCCAACGCCACCCCTGCCCGGCAGAGGGCACAGCCTGCTCTGCCTGGTCCTGCTGGGCCTCCCTGCGGGTAGGTCAGGCTCGAGGGCAGTCACTTGGTCAGTTGCTGGGCTTTTTCCAGGCTGCAGTGACCAGGCTGGTCGACCTGATCTCCAACAAGGGCGAGGAAGCCCCAGTTGCAGGGTCCGGCCCAGGCTGAGGTGGTGGGCATTGTGCCCGGGCGGGGCTTGGGTTGTCATTGGGTCTGGTGGGGTTCCTGATATGGCTTCCCATCCTTTCTCCTGGGCTACTCTCACTGGCGGCGGCATTGCGGTGGTCTCCGCCCCCCTCCCCAGGCAGGGTTTGGCTCCGTCTCTGGCCTCTCTTGGCCGGGAGCCTGATGAGGGGCCCAGGCTGCCCTCGGGGAAACGTGGACGCTCTCAGGCTGCTGGACCTACAGAGCTGGTTCTCCTGCCCTCTGGGCTGACCGTGCCCCCCTCCCCCCAGCAACCCCTGCAAGAGGGGAGCTGTGCTTGGGGCCGAGAGACAGCTGGCAGGCTGGAGCCGAGGCCTCCCGGCCACCCTGCACCCCGGGTCTGGTCACATTCCTGAGGGACCTGCTGAGCCTCCCTGGCCCTGGGGGCGGGGGAAGGGCAGGCAGGGATGGGCTCTGGGCTGCTGCAGGCCTCCTCCCCCACCCCTGGCTCCATTCCAAGGGCGCCCAGGCCTGTTGGAGTGGGGGACAAGGAGCTGGAGCCTCAGGACCCCCTCCCGCAGGACCCAAAGCTCTGGCGGGGGGGGGGGGGCAGGTGGAGCCCACCCACATCTGGCAGCAGCTGCCAGTGGCCTTGGCGGGCTGGTATTGAAAGGGCGAGCCTGCAAACGCCATGTGGTCAGGCTGGGCTGGGCAGGAGGGGGCTGGGCGCTCTGGGCGGGGGTGGGGTGGGGGTGGGGGTGGGGGGAGAGGAGACCCGGAGGGAAGGGAAGGAAAGGAGCAGGAGAGCCAGAAGCGGTTGAGACTGGTTCTTATAAATAGCCCGTTGCACCAGCGCCTCCAATTTTGACCTTTTGTTATGTAAATGTGGCCAGCCTGGAAAGGGCCTTGCCCAGGCCTCCTGCCACCACGCCTGCCCGCCCTCCGGGAATTGTGTGCCTGCCACCAGCCCCCCAGATCTAGGTGGCCCTTGCAGTATCCTAAATCTGTGGGGGTGGGTGGGAAGAGGGTGCAGGCGAGCTCCCCAAATTTGCTTTCTTCCTACCACGGGGACTGACTGTGGGCACTATGACCACTGTCTCTTGCCCAGCTGTCTGGGCGTCCCAGCCAGAGAGACCCCAGACCTTCCTGGGAGCGAGGTCCCCCAGCACCTCCCCCCTCCCCTTGCTGATGCCTTTGTGGGTGACCATGTCTGTCTGTCTTCCCTTCCCCAGGTGACCAGGCATTGATGCACCCCCAGGGAGGCCACGCGCTCAAGGAGGCCACCCCCGCTGGCTGCTGCTCACATGGTTTCTGGGCCCCTGGCACTCCGGTAGGTCAGGGAGGGGGAGCTGGGGGCGGGGGTGGCAGAGGGAGGATGTTTGCTCCTCCTCCTTGGGACTCTGGGCAGCCTGCAGCTCTCAGCCTGTGTCCTGGCCTGCAGTCCTTTGTGTGCGGGCAGCGCTGGCAGCATAGAGGGGAGGCTGGGGCTTGGGGAGGAGGGCTGCTGTGGACTCACTGGCTCTCGGAGGCCAGGACCTCCTGCCCTCGGCTAGTCCCCTTGCCAGTTGTCCTGGGTGCTGGGGCTAGGTGTCTAGGCCAGTGTGGAGGCCGCGCCTTGGGCTCTTTGTCCCTGCCTGGCTGGCTCTGGGGGCAGGGAGTGGCGGAGGGCTGGTTTCTGCGCGATCTGGGCTCCAGCTTCTGAACAGGCTGACAAGGCCAAGCTGGCCTGAGGTGCTTGCTGCCTCCTGCTGTCAGGCCCTGAGTGCCGGCCCACGTGGTCATTGGGTGCTCAAAGTCTTCCTTGGGGTGCACAGGATCATGGGGGGTTTTCCTCTGTCTTTGCAAACAAGGGCAGGTATGGACCAGTGGGAGGAAGGCAGGTGGGTGCAACCCCTCCGGGCTCTGTCCTGAGGGAGGCAGGGCTGGGCGCCTGGTAGGAGCTGATCCCAGGTGGGGGAGGCTCAGAGCAGTCAATTCCTCTCCGAGGTTGGGCCGGGCCGTGAGCAGAAGGACATGAAAGCCCCTTGTCGGCCTCACGGCTCAAAGCACCTGTGGGAGGGCACGAGCTTCCGAGTGGCTGGAGGGGTGGGGAGCCACGGCCGTGCGCTGTGGCCCTGCTGCCCAGTGGGGTGGGTGCATGGTTGGGGCACGCTGCTCCCAGAGACCCCTGTGCACACTGCCACGCAGCCACCACAGAATTCCTCTGCATGTGTTTTCCTCAGTGACATCAGTTAGCATCTGTGCCAGTCTGGCGAGTTTCTCAGGCTCAGACAGCACTGCCTGCCCTGCCCAGAAAGTCCCTGGGGCCCAGCGGTGCCAGGGCTTGGCCAGGCTGCCTTTCCTTCTCGGCACCTGGAGGCCCAGGCAGGGGGTAGGGGGGATGGGTGCTCAGTGCCTGTGGTGGGGCAAGGCCTTGTGCGGTGGGGGTGGCAGCTGGGCTGCAGTGTCACGTGATGCTGGTAAACCTCAGAGTTTGGGAAGCCTCTAGGGTTGTTGGAGAGAGACCCAGGCTAGAGCAGAGGTCACAGACCAGAGGCTGCATGTTTGATCTGGCCCACGTGGTATTTAAGGAAAAAGAACCTTCATTTTGCATGGGGTGATTTCACCTGAAAACCTGGATTTCTGGCTTGTCTCGAAAGCTGGGAAGCTGCATGCCCACGTGAGAAGTCCAGCCACCCAGCACCTCATAGACCCCTGCCTTTGGGTCTATGAGGCCAAAGACGGGCCAAAGACCTTTGGGTCCCATCTGGGCACGTGGTTGGCTTCCTTTAGTGCGGAGATGATACCTTGGGCCAAGTTCAAATCCCAGTTTGGTTGCCTGCCACCATGTGCCCTTCATTGTCCTCTGTGTTTTCAAGTCTGCAGATGGGCTGGTGCCGCCCCCCTTCTCAGGCAGCCTGGGTGGCATGAGTTCCCTGCCCAGGTGCCGGACCCCAGGAGGGTCCCCCGCTGATGCGCACGCGTACCTGTTCTTGCCCGCAGGTGGTGCGTGTGGGCAGGGCGTGGGGACATGGGGCCCGACATGGAACTGCCCAGCCACTCGAAGCAGCTCCTGCTGCAGCTGAACCAGCAGCGGACCAAGGGCTTCCTGTGTGACGTCATCATCATGGTGGAGAACTCCATCTTCCGGGCCCACAAGAACGTGCTGGCCGCCAGCAGCATCTACTTCAAGTCCCTGGTCCTGCACGACAACCTCATCAACCTGGACACGGACATGGTCAGCTCCACGGTGTTCCAGCAGATCCTGGACTTCATCTACACCGGCAAGCTGCTGCCCAGTGACCAGCCAGCCGAGCCCAACTTCAGCACGCTCCTTACCGCCGCCAGCTACCTCCAGCTGCCCGAGTTGGCAGCCCTCTGCCGGCGCAAACTCAAGAGAGCTGGCAAACCCTTTGGCTCCGGGCGGGGTGGGGCCGGCCTGGGGAGGCCACCCCGCGGCCAGCGGCTGTCCACGGCCTCTGTCATCCAGGCCCGATATCCAGGGCTCGTGGACGGGCGCAAGGGGGCCCACACCCCCCAGGAGCTCCCCCAGGCCAAAGGCTCTGATGAGGAGCTCTTCCTGGGCGGCTCCAGCCAGGAGAGCGTGCACGGCCTGGGTCGGCCAGTCTGTCCAGCCAGCGGGGAGGCCGGCCTGGGTGGCTGCAGCACCAATGGCAGTGGTGGGGGCTGCGAGCAGGAGCTGGGCCTGGACTTGTCCAAGAAAAGCCCCCCGCTGCCCCCTGCCACCCCCGGGCCCCCCCTCACCCCCGACGACCCAGCCCAGCTGAGCGACAGTCAGCAAGGCTCACCCCTCTCGGCCTCCGCCCCTCCCGTCGCCAACAGTGCCTCTTACGCCGAGCTGGGGGGCAACCCCAGTGAGCCCATGGATCTGGAGGGGGCCGAGGACAACCCCCTGAGCCTATTGGAGGGGCCGGGCGGGCAGCCCCCCCGCAAGAGCCTTCGGCACTCGGCCCGCAAGAAGGAGTGGGCCAAGAAGGAGCCCGTGGCCGCCTCCCCCTTTGAGCGGAGGGAAGCAGCGCCGAAGGGTCCCTGCCCAGGGGAGGAGGCCGAAGGGCTTGGGGACAGGGTTCCCAACGGCATCCTGGCCAGCAATGCGGTGGCGGGCGGGCCCTACGGGGAGCCCTCATACCCCTGCAAGGAGGAGGAGGAGAACGGCAAGGATGGGAGTGAGGACAGTGGGCAAAGCGGGAGTGAGGGCGGCAGCGGCCATGCCGGCGCCCACTACATGTACCGGCAGGAGGGCTATGAGACGGTGTCCTATGGGGACAACCTATATGTGTGCATCCCCTGCGCCAAGGGCTTCCCCAGCTCCGAGCAGCTCAACGCGCACGTGGAGACGCACACGGAGGAGGAGCTCTTCATCAAGGAGGAGGGTGCCTATGAGACAGGCAGCGGGGGCGCCGAGGAGGAGGCCGAGGACCTGTCAGCGCCCAGCGCGGCCTACGCAGCCGAGCCCCGGCCCTTCAAGTGCTCGGTCTGCGAGAAGACCTACAAGGACCCGGCCACTCTGCGGCAGCACGAGAAGACTCACTGGCTGACGCGGCCCTTCCCCTGCAACATCTGTGGCAAGATGTTCACGCAGCGCGGCACCATGACGCGCCACATGCGCAGCCACCTGGGCCTGAAGCCCTTTGCCTGTGACGAGTGCGGCATGCGCTTCACCCGCCAGTACCGCCTCACTGAGCACATGCGCGTGCACTCGGGCGAGAAGCCCTACGAGTGCCAGCTGTGCGGGGGCAAGTTTACGCAGCAGCGCAACCTCATCAGCCACCTGCGCATGCACACCTCCCCCTCCTAGAAGCCAAAGACCCTTGTTGGCCTGCGGGCGCCCAGGAAAGCAGGGGCACAGTGGCCAGGCCCCGGGTGTGGGGCAGTTCCTGGTGCAGCTCCCCCCCCCCGCCCCCCAGAGCTTTAATCCACAGTCTGTACCAAGGGGAGAAGCGGGCAGCCAGCACCCAGCCCGAGTGCATGTGGCTGCTGCACTGTCTGCCTCCTGATCCTGCCCGGCCCAGTTCCCCGTGAGGGCCATGGCGGGGCCTGCGGGAGTGGGTCACGGGGGGTGTCCCGCAGGCTGTGTTGGAGCAGGGGGAGGGGGGCCTCCCTCCATGCTGCGGGGAGCAGGGCTGCCGTGGCCGGGGTGTCTGTGCTGCCAGCCTGGCTCTGCGGGGAGCGGTGCCAGAGGGAGGGGACAGCGCCCTCCCTTCTCGAGCCAGGGGTCACCGCTCACTGGTGCTGGGACAGTCAGGGGCCCCCACCGCCTACCTCTCCACAGCTAAAGAGCCCTCTGGGCCTGTGTGGCTGTTATTCCTACTGATCTGTTCCTTTTTTCTTTTTGAATTGTTTTTTAAACCAAAACCAACAAGAGTTTATTTTCCTTCCGGCCCCTCGGGGCTGAGCCTGGGTCTGCAGACTGAATGTACCGGGGCAGCCACCCCCCCTGCCCGACTGTGGGCTGGGCGCCCACCCTCCAGGCCCCAGAAGCCCTTCTTGGCCAAAGGCTTCCCTGGGCCCCGAGCCCTGCCTCGGCTGCCTCAGGAGAGAGAGTGCTTTTCCCATAGTTTCTGAGGAATATTCTTTGTTTAGAGGTACTTGTTTTTTATTAAGAGAAAACCCCGTGTAACGTGTATGTGAATGTTGGAACTGGAAGGTCTGGGGTTGGTGGGGGGCGGGGGGAGGCTGGCCGCGGTGCCAGGACGTTGGTACGCGTTTCCATTTTCTCCGTGTGTGTGGTGTGCGCGGTACGTGTGGACTCATGTCGCGTTTCCTTCCTTCCTTGCCCATCAAGGTGGAGAGACTTCTGACCTTTTGCTACCTCTTGAATTTGTGAGAACAGAACGTTGGTTGGTGATGGCAGTTGTGGCCGTGACGCTTGTGTTTTCCTTCTGTCGCCCTCCTGGGCCCCCCGCCTGTGCCCCCTCTCAGAAGGGGCACCTGTACTTCCTCTGTGCGCGTGTGGCCACGTGGCCACCCTGAAGGTGTTCTGAGTGTGCTGCTGGGCGTCAGGGAGCCCGAGCTGCCTCTCATCTGGGCCCGAGTGGGGGTATAGGTGCTCCAGTCCCTGGGGAGACCCCAGCACAGGACCAGGTGCCGGGAGACAGGAGCCACACAGTGGGACAAGTTCCTGGAGGCTCCCGGCCAGGCCAGGATGGGGCGGAAGTGAGCCCCCCCCATCCTGTCCCCTGGGCCTTCAAGAGCCTGACCTCGGGAGAGCAACAGCCCCTACCTGACCAGTGCAGAGGGGCTGACCACAGGGATGTGTATATTTTCTCCCACCCCCCTGGCAGGGTGGGGACCTGTTCTGCTTTGGCATCTCTGGGCGGTCTGGGGAGAGGCTGGCTGCCACCCATGGGCTCAGCTCTGAATCCCACCCTACCCTCACCTCTCGCCTTGGGCTCTCCACCAGCCTCAGACACCTCCATGGGCCTAGAGCCATGCTCACAAGGCCAGGCCAAGGTTGAGAGGTCGGCACCACTGTCCTCAGCCTACTGCAGCCACAGGGCTGGACCAGCAGCTTTATCTTTTTCATTTTGCTTCATGTTTTCATTTCTTTTTCTTTTTTCTACTTTAAGTTCAGACCAAAAAATTCCGGAGTCATCCCCTACCCCCACCCTCCACCCCTCCAGAGACCCTCCAGCTGAAACCAGAGCCTGAGTTCAGGGACCCGAGTGGTGGGTGTTGGGAATGGGGGCACGCAGGCCACGTGGGGCCCTGCTGAGCCCTTGGGGTACCCCCGGCCTCGGGCTGCTCCTCTCCCCTCTGGGGACTTGTGTTCCAGCAAGTCAGGCGGGGGCCCCTCCAGCGCCTCTGCTCTCCCGACCCCCCTACTCCGTCAGCACTTAAGCCACACGACAGAAGTCTGTAGCGGGAGCTACCTGGGCGTGGCCCCCGGTGAAGCAGGTGGTTCATGGCAGAGCTTCAGGGACTGGGCGCAGAGGCCCTCACTCGACGACCTTCCTGCGACGTAGTATTGTACCCACCTGAGTATTGTATCATATATCGAGCCTTCTCTGTATTTTAACAAGAAAGCGAAACACTAGTTTCCTATTTAAGACTTTAAGGGTTTGTGGGGCGGGCAGGGTTAACACGACACTTGGTTTTGTTTTCCTTTTCCTTTGGTTTCATGTGGAATGTGTGCTTGTGAGTGTGTGCATGGACGTGTGTTAGAGCCTCACCAGGAGATTAGGCTGTTGGAGGCCAAGGGCGGCTTACAGTTCTCTGCTTTAGTCACTTAATTCCTGAATGTTTCGGAGAAACAGGAAACAGAAAATAGCAGATGTCATGTAGGAAAGAGGATAAACAACAACAAAAAAAAAAGAAAAAAAGCTCACATCCAAATTCACAAAACCTATTTTTTAAACCAAAGCACATTTTGAATGCGTATGGAACCTCAATGGGCTCAGAAAAAAGATACTAATATATTTATCGCATTGTTTACATAAACTTTTACAGTTTCAGACCTCAGCAGATAAAAGGCCAGTCCCAGTGAACCCCACCTTCCGCCGGAGCCCCTTCTGAGTAGGCCCTGGAATGGCTCACGGGCAGAGGGGCCGCCGTGGGGCCGGGGCAGGCGTGGAGGCCCCTGAGCCCTCCTCCCAGCCCGGGCCTCTCCCAGCCCAGCTGGCACCAAAGAGCTTGGGCCCGTGCTGACCCGCCCCCCCAGGCCTCCTGGCTAGACTGTGGTGGTCCTGCCAGCTAGCACAGCAGGGGTGGCTGTCAGTTCTGGCCACAGGACCTGAGCCTGGGCTTGGGCCCTGGGATGGAGGTGCGCCCCCATCCCGCTTCTCTGCCTGCAACCCTTGGGTGGGTTGATGTGAGGGTCCCTCTCAAGCCAAAAAGCCAGGACCTTTGCACAGCTCCGTGGACTCCAGCGGGTCCCCGCCCCCTGGGGACCCCCACCTCCACCCCGGCAGTGGGAGGGGCTCACTGGGCCAGTCCTTACCTACACAGACGGTGCAAACACTCTGAACAGTGTTGTTTTTGTATCAATATGTTTGTGCAGTGATGAATGTATTTATTTCTCAGACTTGGGGCGAGTGAGCGGTAGACGGCTCCACCACCGCACGCTCCCGCCAGACCGAGCCCACCACCGGGGCTCCTTCAGGATTGCAAAAAAGGTAAAGAAGAAAAGATGAACCTTTAAGCAAATACGAATCTCAGAGACTTGCAGCATAGCCATACACCTCAGCCTGTGAAACGAACAATCTGGACCCAGATGGACTTTCAGAACCTCACACACCCGTGTGTGTTACTGTTGGTCGCCACTTGGGGGCTCTGGGCTGTCCGCCGCCCCCCGCCCTCACACCCACCCGTCAGTATTCACTGGACTGGCTGTGTGCAGGAGTGCGATCGGGGCGGGCTGGCTGGGCAGGCGGACCCCAGCCGCCCTCCCCGCGGCCGTCCTGAGTCAGGGTGAGGCCTGGGCAGCCGGGAGGGCAGGGATCAGGGCAGAGGTGGCCGCATCCGTCCCGTCCCCTTGGCTTGTGGGGGCGAAAGCAGAGGCGTCAGGCCTCAGAACAGACCAGGGATCCCAGCCCTACCGGCCCCCTGCAGGGACCAAGGCCCTCACTATTCCCCAGAGCCAGGTTGGGCATCATTGAACCTGTGAACCCGATGCCAGGAAGGGGTTGTGGAGCCGGGCCTGACCAGAGCCTCAGTCTGACATTCCAAATCGGGGTGGGTGTACGCTGTGGGAATTGAGGCTGCCTGGGACCCCCTGCCTAGGACCACCCATCCCCCACCGGGCTTGTCGCCCCACTTTAATTTTCTACCGGGAACCCCTCCCCCTACCTCACCTTGCTATTTATTGCTGTAATTTATTGACCTCAAATATGCTGCATAACAGACCTCACTCAGGGCAGAGAGGATCCCCAGGGCTCCCCCCCTCCACTTGGCGGGGCCCTGTGGGGCCAGGTGCTGAGGGGAACCTCTCTGTCCCCCACCCATCACTTGCTTTCCCCCTCCCCCGTTGAGGGACCCCAGGTTGGGCACTGGCCCATTCACAAATACCTCGAGGGGGAGGGGAGGGATGGGGTTATAGCTGTTTTGTTTAATGGGAACTGGAAGAGGGATCATGTCCTGCTATACGCGCCCTTCCCCGGAAGGGGGGACCACGATCGCACTCCTGTACTGGCCACCGCCACTGTCAGTCATCACACTGAGTTCACTTCCCTCGAGAATTTGGATAAATTCAGGTCAGAGCTGCAGGTATGCAACCCTCAAGTGTCATAGTAAAGCAGTTCACCGATCTCTCCATTCAGAAGCGTGCAGTCTTAATGTACAGTGATGAGAAACTGTTATTTTATGATCTTTTCATTAAAAGCTTGATTGAAAACTTGTGTGAGGCCTCTGTTCTCTGGCTGTTCTCTTGCTAAATGAGAAACTGCTTTCCTTTCTCTGTCCAGTGCTTCCAGGACCTGGGAAGGTGGGAGCTGGGGTGGACATCTTCCTGCCTCAGGCCTAAGGATGGGTTTCAGAGGGGCCTAGGCCCTCGGTGGCATGTGTGCGTCTGGAGTTGGCAGTTGGGTCAGCATCCTTTCTGGCATTGTTGGCCAAAGCTGGCCGAGGCAGTTTGGGAAGCAGGGGGTGTGTGGGTGGGGTGTGGACCCGGTAGCCTGGGTGAGAGGAGGTCTGGCCCATGCCCAGGACCATGCATTGGAACAGCAGGATTGGACTGGGGCAGGGGGTGCTCATTACTGCAATATTCCCCCCACCTGCCGCTTGGTCTTGGGGTGGGGTGGGTGGGAGCCGGGAAGGGGGATAATCTTAGTCTCTAGGGTCGGGGACAGTAGACCCTATTCCCTGGAGGACTGTCCCTGCTGAACCAGGGTGGGGGTACCAGGCTGAGTGAAGACCCAGGAGGAGGAGTGGGCTGGGCCTGGGAGTGTGGTCAGCCAGCTCAGCCCTCAGACTCCATGTACTGCAGGCATTCAGGCAGCTACAGGGCTGCAGCAGGCGAGCCCCCAGAAGAACATGGGCTTTGCTGCTCTAAATCTCAGTAAGTTCTGTTCAATTGTTTTAAAATTCTTTTTTTTTTTTTGGTATATCAAAGCAATACTCAAACATAGTTTGAACAATCAAATGGCTCTTAAAAAGGCTTAAAACAAAAAATGGTTTCTCATCTTCCCAGCCCATCCCCACATCGTGCAGGCAACCAGAGTCCAGCCTCACAGCAGGTGATCATTTCAGTTCATCTCTACCCTCTTCCCCTTCCCTCCTACCCCTGCAAATAGTTATTGGACATTTCCTGTGATCTAGGGCTTGGCAAACTTTTTCTGTAAGGTTGCCAGATAGTAAGTGGGCCATTCAGTCTCTGTGGTGACTCACCTCTGCAGTCACAGAGCAAAAGCAGCCAAAAAGGGTAAGCAGACGGGTGTGGCCATGTCCCATTCAATTGCATTTACAAACCCTGGTGCAGTGTGCAACTGGCCAAGCCATAATGGTTATCACCATGTACATTTGTTTATTGCTGGGCCAACTAGTGTATTGGCCCTTCTTATTTTTCTTGAGGTTTAATAACGATCTTATCTTTTTAATTGCTCGGTTTGATCTGAGCTTCTTTCTCCACCCTTTGACTCTGTGAAATGCCTCCCGGTACAGTTTTCCACAGAATCAGACACTGTCTGTTCTGACGCCTACTGTTCTGCACAGATTGGGCTGGCGTCCTGCCTTTTTGTCCTGCAACAGAAGTCCTGTTTTCTGGCTTCTGTGTGTTCTTTTCTTGGGTGACACGCTTGTTTGGTAGCGTATTTGCTCCAGTACCATCCTGACAAAAGAACACATGGGAAGCGGGTTTCTTGAGACTTAAAATGTTGAAAATGCTTTTAAATGACACGGAATTGGTAGTTTGGCTGGGTATAGAACTGTGGATTGGATGTCATTTTCCTGCTGAAGTTTGAAGGAGTTGCTCCCCTGGCTTCTACCTTCCAGCATGAGAAGAAGCCCAGTCCCCTATGTGTGACCTGATTTCCTCCCTGGAAGCTTTGGTGTCATCTCTCCATTTAGACGGTTTTCTATTCGTTGGGCAGGTGATGGGTTGGTTCTACTCTGCAGGCTCATTCCCTTCAGTAAACTCTTACTGATTTTTAAAGCATCTTAGCAACTTTTTTTTTAGGTGAGGTATAGTTGATTTACAATTGTTGTGTTAGCGATTATTTTAAATTTTCTTTCTTCTGTTTGTACCTTGATTGTTGCATTTTGTTCTCTTTTCCTGGATGTAATCTCTTTCTGAGGAAACTGTAATTTTTTGACACTTTCTACTGTTCCTTGCATTGTATCTAGTTCCCTTTTAGATCCACTTTTGGTTTGTTTTTATCCTGTTCTATAATTTTAAAGACTTTTCCTCAAATGTTGGGTGGTCTTGGCAGTTCATATTTAAGAATGAGACCCTAAAAAGCTACTCGGAACCAGTCCAACTGTCACCTAGGGTGTGTGGGTTTCATCGCACTCATCTTGCAGGTGGGATGGAGGGAATGAGCATCACTTCCCCGTGTGCAGAGTTGGCCGTGGTGCTTTTGACGGAGGCGCCAAGGCGAGGCCTCACGCCTCTTAGTGCGGATCATTGGAGGAGGTGGGAGGTGAGGGGTTACTCCATCACAGCCTGAGTGAGTTGGGCCTGGTTACAGAGTCATTCTGTGGGTGGAGGTCAAGGATGGGGTTGAGTTGTAGGCACCACTGTTTCCTTTCATAAAGGTTTTGTTTAAAATGTGCCTCTTTCTGAAAACCATCTGAGTAGGGCTGTGCGATGGAGGTGGTTTGAGCCAAGAAAAGGAGTCGGGCAGGAAAAGAGCTGCTCTGGGTGCCCTGGCGTCCAAAGAAAGGGACGGAGGGAGGGAAGAAAGGAAAGTTCGAGGAGAGTGAGCCGGAGGCTGCTCCCATCTTCACGCAGGAGGCAGCCCCGAAGCGGAATGTTTTCATAGACCTTCTGGAAAGACCTTTTCTGAGTTCAGCAAATGGAGAGGAAGCTTTTGGACGGCTCCCCCCGAAGCCGGGGGTGGGGTGGGGGGTGGGGCAGCGTGTCGTTAAAGGTCTTCACACTGCAGGATGTCGCTGCTGCTGATTCCGAGGGGCCCCCTGCCTCGTGGGGCACCTGGGAACGCGGCTGAGGGTAGATTTTTTTCTGGTCACTGTGGTTTACGATGTTACCTGGACTTACTGTGGTGATCATTTCACAATGTCCATAAAGATGGAATCATCGTGTTGAGCTCCTGAAACTAATGTTATGTGTCAACTATACCACAGTTGAAAAATGCAGTTGACAGTCTGGGCTTGACCCCTGGTTAAAGGGCCGGGTGACCCTCCCCCCACTGCCCTGCCCTCAGGGGCCACCCAGGACTCCCTCACAGCGGGGGAAAGCAGGCTGTGGGGGATCTGGCCGATGTAGCAAAGGACCCCAGGCTGGGAGCAGAGCATGGGGTTGACTCCTCACGGTTCTGAGGACCGGAAGTCTGAGACCCAGGTGTCCACCAGGTGGTCTCTCTCCAGAGGCCTCTGCATGGCGCGTAGATGCCCTCATCACCCTGTGTCCCCATCTGTTAGTCCCTCTGTGTGTCTGTGGCTAGATTTCCCCTTACAAGGACCCTGGTCAGACTGGGTTAGGGTCCAACCCAAAGACCCGTCTCCAGACACAGTCACATTCTGAGATGCTGGGGCAGGCCTTCAACGTAGGAATTCTGGGGGACACGCTTCAGCCCACACGGGGCACACAGACCTGCCATGTGCGGCCTCGGGTGGCTGTGGGGGTACCCAGTGACCCTCTGTCCGTGTTGGCGCCATTGGCACCCTCTCTCCTGCCTTGGGGCACAGGCCACCTCTGCCCTCAGCAGGTACCTGCTGGGGTCACAAGCTCCTCACTGAGGCATCGCTCCTCGCAGTGTGCCCCCTGGGGAGTCGGGGGTATCCCCAGAACCTGCCCACTTTGTGATGCTACAGGCAGTGATCCCTCGGCCCTGGGGTGCCTCCCAGGATGTGGGCAGAGCTCATGCCAGTGGCCGTCAGTGCACCCCCCAAGAATTCCTCTTCCTGTCCCCACACTGCCTGTCTGCTGACAGGGATGAAGACCTCAGTCTTCAAGAGCAGGGCGGGGGAGGCAGCCGCTGACCGGCCTCCTCCGGCCCTTGGTAGGAGGTGGGGCTGCAGGTGGGGGCAGCAAATGAGACAGCTCATCACCTGACCTGCCGTCACAGTAACTCAACGTCTAACCATTAAACAGGCTGGTGAAGAGCTGTGAGGAGCTGGTCAGACACCAGGCGCTCAGGCAGGGCCGCCCCACGGGTGGGGAAGAGTGCATGCAAAGTGTGGAGGCATCAGAGCACGTGGTCTGTTTATGGGACTGAGGTGGCTTCCCTGTGGCTGGCGTGGGAGACAGTGGGGGGCTGGCAGGCGGGCCCACATTGGGGGGACTCTGTGCCATTGAGCCATTATTTGATACGTTGTGGTTTACGGGAATCTTTTTTCTATTTATTTTGGCCATGCAGCTAGGCTTGCAGGATCTTATTTCCTGGAGCAGGGATCGGACCCATGCCCTCGGCAGTAAATGCGCAGAGTCCTAACCACTGGACCATCAGGGAATTCCCCTTTTTTCTCTTATCAGGCAAAAAATACAAGTTTCAAATACAAAAAAAAGGGACTGTGCACAACAGGCATGGATTTTATAACTATTCTTTCTCTGATTGGACAGACATTTATTGAGCTCCTGGCACCACGCAGATGTCCTCACCCGACCATGCACTGAGTGTGCAACCACTGCATTCAGCCCTGAAGACAGGGTTGGGGGCCCTGCACTTTCCTGGGCTGTGCCCCTCGGTGAGGGCGTGTGTGGGGAGGGAGGCCCGGAGAAGAGGACCTTGAACCTGAGTCCTGGGGGAGGGGCAGAGCAGGGCCAGCAGGCTGGGTGGGAAGATAGGCAGGTGCTTCCACCGGGTCCAGTGGGAGCAAAGGGCAGGGGCACCACAGCCGGGGGTCTGTTTCCATGGCTCCTGTCGCCCCCACCGCCAGGGAAGTGGCTTGGGTTTCACCGGAGGCTTCCTCAGACCCAGGCTTTCCCTGCAGAGTTTCCTCCTAAAGACCAGGGGCGGGGAGGGGTCAAAGCGCCCCTCGGCTCACCCTCTGAGGCTGCAGAACAGCAACCCAGGGGGTGGCCAATGTCACCGCCGTGAGGGCTGGATGCAGGCCCAGCTTCTCGCGGGGACAGGGCACCTGAGCTGCCACTGCCTGGTGACCTGTCGTCACTGAGCTTCCCCACGTAAACCGGGATCAGGACGCCTAGGCAGTGGGCGCGGTGTGGTCATGGGGACGCTGTGAGGGGATGGAGGGTCCCCCGGGAGTGCAGAGCTGTCCCACGGGACTGGAGCTTGTGTTCCAGGAGCCACGGGAAACTGGAAAGAGAAACAAGTGGGCCAGATTCTAGTGTGTCATTAAGCCCAGTATATTCACAGTATTTCATATGTAATCGATACAAAAATTATCAATGAGATGGTGCTTCGCAGGGTTCACATCTCAGTCGGGACCAGACTTTCAGGAGCTCGGCGCCACCTTCTGGGGCTGGACGTCCAACGCTGGAGCCAGTGATGGTGCCAGGCTCAGAGCCTCAGCCATGTGGTGTGAGTCACTGGCCCCCTGGCTCTATGAGGGAGTTTGGTAACAGCCCCACTTTACAGGTGGAGAAACCAAGCCGCAGAGCTGGAGGGGGATGTGGGGCACTCACACCAGCACCTTTTTATTTTTTTCTTTTCCATTACGGTTTATCACAGGATATTGAATATAGTTCCCTGTGCTATACAGTAGGACCTTGTTGTTTATCCATCCTATATAAAATAGTTTGCATCTGCTAATCCCAAACTCCCAATCCATCCCTCCCCCATTCCCCTCCCCCTTGGCAACCACAAGTCTGTTCTCTATGTCTGTGACTCTATTTCTGTTTCATAGGTAAGTTCATTTGTGTCATATTTTAGATTCCACATATAAGTGATATCATATGGTATTTGTCTTTTTCTTTCTGACTTATTTCACTTAGTATGATCATCTCTATGTCCATCCATGTTGCTGCAAATGGCATTATTTCATTCTTTTTGGTGGTTGAGTAGTATTCTGTTGTATATATACCACATCTTCTTTATCTGGTCATCTGTCAGTTGTTTCCATGTCTTGGCTGTTGTAAGTAATGCTGCAATGAACATTGGGGTGCATGTATCTTTTCGAATTAGAGTTTTGTCTGGATATATGCCCAGGAGCGGGGCTGTTGGATCATATGACAACTCTTTTTTTTTTTTTTAATTTATTTTTGGTTGCGTTGGGTCTTTGCTGCTGCACGTGGGCTTTCTCTAGTTGAGGCGACTGGGGGCTACTCTTCATTGTGGTGTGCGGGCTTCTCATTGCCGTGACTTCTCTTGTTGTGGAGCACGGGTTCTAGGCGTGCAGGCTTCAGTAGTTGTGGCTTGCAGGCTCTAGAGCGCATATTCAGTAGTTGTGGTGCACGGGCTTAGTTGCTCCGCAGCATGTGGGATCTTCCCGGACCAGGGCTCAAACCCATGTCCCATGCATTGGCAGGCGGGTTCTTTTTTTCTTTTTCTTTTTGTTTTAGCGGTACGCGGGCCTCTCACTGTTGTGGCCTCTCCCGTTGTGGGGCACAGGCTCCGGACGCACAGGCTCAGCGGCCATGGCTCACGGGCCCAGCCGCTCCGCGGCATGTGGGATCTTCCCAGACCGGGGCACGAACCTGTGTTCCCTGCATCGGCAGGCGGACTCTCAACCACTGCGCCACCAGGGAAGCCCGGCAGGCGGATTCTTAACCACTGTGCCACCAGGGAAGTCCTGGCAACTCTATCTTTAGTTTCATGAGGAACCTCCGTCCTGTTCTCCAAAATGGCTGCACTAATTTACATTCCCACCAGCAGTGCAGGAGGGACAGCTTTATGGTAGGCACCCAGCTGTATCTGCTGACTCCTCAGACTTTCCTATTTCTTTTTCTTGCTTCCTTGTAGGTCCTCCAGCACTGTTAGACCTGAGCAGGAGGGTCATTCTTGTCTCTTAAAATCTTAACGGGAAGACTGCTAATACTGCCTCCCTAAGGAGTGTGTTTACTAAGCAGCTTTCATCAGTTTAGAGTCCCTTTCGATCCCTCTTTAAATTTTCCACAGAAGAGGAGCTCTATCCCGCGTGCTGCTCCTACTGAAATGCTCTACTGAAGCTGGTGTTCTCCCTCTTTTATCCATGTGGTGAATGACGTCAATTTTTTGATCTTGAACAATCTCTGGAATAAAGTCTTCTTGGTTTCATGTACCTTTTTTTTTTCAATGTACCCCTTTGGATTTGGTCAGCTAATTATTTAGGACTTTTGCATCCAGCTTCATAGTCTAAATTGGCCAAATGAAAGCCGACTTTAAAAGGACAAGTTTACCTGCAATTTCACCAATGAAATAGCTTGTCTTTCTCTTGTTTCCTTTAAAGATCTTATCCGTGTACATTACAATCTTAGTTATTTCAGCATACATAGTAAATCATATTCTTTTTTTCACTAGACATCATATCTCTATGTATGCCACATAAAATACATCATTTCAGTAACTACAGTGGTGTCCTCTTTGTGATGACTGTAACTACCCACCTGAGTGAACCCACTTAACGTGTTGTGGTTTAAGAATTTTATTTTTTTCTTCCTAGATTAAGTTCCCAGGAGTGGGATCATTGGGTCCAAAGATAAGAACCTGTTTACGGATCCTGATCTCTTTCCCACAGGAGGCTTCTCAGTCCGCAGTGCCGTCGGCAGCGAGCGGGAACAAGCCAGCCTCGCCTTCTGCTTCAGGTGCGAGCACCCACCGGCCTGCGCGGTCCGATGGCTGCCCGTGAGCAGCGGTTCCGAAACGCCCCGCGCTCCATCCATTGTGACGCGGGTCCGGCGGCGGCGGGCAGAGCCGGGGCATGGCCGAGGCGCAGGAGCTACTGCTGCAGCTGCTGAAGGACAACCGCGACGGGCGCCTGCGGAAGCAGGAGCTGGAGGAACTGGTGCGCGGGCTGGAGGCCGAGAGCGAGAGCCTCACAGCGCGCCTGCACGACCTGAGCGAGCGCGAGCGCAGGTGCGGGCTGCTCCTCACCTCCACCCGGGCCTTGGGACCGAGCCGACGTGCGGGGGCACCGCGAGGTGGCTGGCATCCCGGCGTCACCCCGGGCCGCGGAGCCTCAGTTTCCCCTCCGCAGCCTGCAGCGGCAGCGGAGCCAGGCGGCGCGGGCCCTGCGCGGCAAGGCGAGCGAGGCGGCGCGGGAGTGCGCAGGCCGGGCGCACCGGCGGCTGGAGGCTGCGGAGCAGCACAAGTGGGACCTGGTGGGGCGGGGCCCTAAATGGGGCGGAGCCTTCGGGGGCGGGACCTTGGACGGGGCGGGTCTCTGGATGGGCGGGACCAGTGAAGGGGGAAGGGCCTTGAGTGCGACGGAGCCTGGGGAGGGGGGGCCTTGGACGGGGTGGGACCTTGTGTGGGGCGGGGCCTGAAGCAGGGTGGGACCCTGGACGGGGCGGGGCTGTTGGTGGGCGGGGCCAGTGTAGAGAGGGATCTTTAATGGGGCGGGGACTGCGGTGGGGGCGGGGACCTCGCAGAGGCCCGGACCGCCCCCTCGATCCCGTCCAGGAGCAACAAAACCGTCAGCTGCAGGAGCAGTGGGAGGAGCTGTCAAGCCAGGTACCTTCAGGAGACGGCTTCCGTCTCACGCTTCCCCTAGGAAGCCCCACCCTAGTCCCCATTTCCGCCGCGTCCCCGCCTCCCAGGGTAATCCCCACCCCTAGAAGCCCCGCAAGCCCCGCCCTCACAAGCCCCACCCCCCAGCTCTTTTACTATGGAGAACAACTGAGTCCGCAGCGCGCAGAGCGGCAACTCGGGACCCAACTGGTGGCTTTGCAGGTGCTTGGGTGGGGCCCCGAGGGCAGGAGCGCTGGTGTGGGCGGGGCTTTGATGACCTGAGGGCGGGGCCTTGGGGCTGAGGTCGGGCGGAGGGGGGCATGAACCTCTTGGCCGGGCGTTGGGGCGGGGTCTGGCGCGGCGAGCTCGGGGAGTGCCGGACTCCTGACCTTCCCTGGATCCTCCGGAAGAAACAACTGGAGCTGGTGGAGGCCAAGCACGCCAGGCAGGCGGAGGCCCTGCGGCAGGTGCGGGCGGAGCCGGGTACTCAGTGGGAGGGTCGGCTTGGGGTGTGGGTGGGGCCTGGGCAGGCGCCGGACGGTGGAGAGGGCTGACTTCCCCGAGTCTAATCAGGGCTCCCCTCATGCCAGAGCGCACAGCGGATGGAAGAGGCCTGGGCCAGCTTCCAGGAGCAGAGCGGAGTCTTGCAGGTGCCGCCACCCTCCACTCGGAGAGCCGCTCACCTCCGACCCCACTGCGGCCTCCTCCCCCGGAGCTGCCGGGGCCTGCCTCACCAAGGTCTTCCCAGGTGTGAGGACTCACTCCCAACCCTTCCAGGAGCTGCAGGGGAAGGTGATGGAGGCGGCGACTGCGCTGGACGCCTCGCAGGGCGGCCCGGAGCCGTAAGGGGTTAGGAATGTCGGGTGTGGGGAGGTGACTGTGGGCCCGGACAGAGGGCACATCGCCATGCCTGTCTCCACAGGTGCGAGTCGCAGCCTGGCCGGGGGCAGGGATGCGCGGGCTCGCTCATGGAGGAAGTGGCCAAAGCGGACTGTGTGAGTGCGGGCCTGGGCGGGGACGGGCTGGAGCCGGGACCTGCCCCCGGGGCCACCCACACACACGTGACCACCCCATAAGGGATTTTCCCCCCCTCCCCCAGGGACCCGCCCCTTGATACCAACCTCGCTGGGCGGCCACGCCTGCCACGGGACGGCCCACCCAAGCACCACTTCCGCATAGGGGACCCGCCCCGTAGTGCCACGCCCCCCACGGAGCGACGCGCACCCACGGGCTCCGCTCCCCCAGGGGGTTCCCCCCACCACTCCCAGGCGCGGAGCTGTACGTCGCTCCCTCTTCCCCGCAGAAGCGGCTGTTCGGCGGCGCGGGTGCGGCGGACATCAGGTGAGCCGGCGGCGGGCGCGGCGCTGGAGTCTGGGGTCCGGGGTGCGCCCGGCGCCCCGCCACCACCCGTCTGCCGGTGCGTCGTGGTCCGCAGGCTGTGGGCGCTGGGCGCGCTGCAGACGCTGCTGCTGCTCCTGGGCGTCGTGGCGCTGCCGCTGCTCTACCTGGCGCTGGTGAACCCCTCGGCCCTCCGCCGCGGGCTCATGCGCCCCGGCTCGGACGCCGCCATCCGTCGCCTGCGCTACACGCTGGCCCCGCTGCTGGAGCTGCGCGCGCGCGGGCTGCTGCCCGCCTAGTGCATCACGCCGGCTGCGGCCGCCAGCACCCGTGTCTCCCGCGTGGTTTCTGGGCATCAGGCGGAGGGGTGGGGTGGCGGGGGTGACTGGGGAGGAGAGGGGAGAGGGGAAGGGGGACTGGCGAGGGGTGGCGGCGAGAGACGGCGAGACGCGGGGGTGGCGGCGAGAGAATGGGAGACACCGGGGCGGGGGCGTCATGTGTCCTCGGGCCCATCGGACGCCGGGCTCCTCCGGGTGGACCTTGGTCCCGAGAGGCTGCCGGGCCCTCGGTTCCTCCAGCCCCGCCGCCCACTCGGGAGGGGTAGGAATTGTTACTAAACCCGCTCTCCCCTCCGGCGAGCAGAGCCCCGGGGCACCGGCTGGCGGGTCCCCGCGGAGGTCCGTGTCCCGCGTCCGCGTGGTGGTTACACAGTCCCCGCGGCGCCTCTCCTCCCCTTGGTCCGCGGCGCTCTCCCGCGTCCGGGCTGTGCGGACCGTGCGCGCTCACCACTGCGGTCTTCGCGGGCATCGTCTCTTCATTTATGTAAATGTTCTGCTTAATGGAGATGGACCTCGCGTTTCACTTAGTCTCTGATGCAGACGCTGCTCGATTTTTATTATTTACTTTTTTTTTTTTGGTAGTGAAATTGTATCTCCTGTGCACACATACGTGCGTTTTTGTTTTGTTTTTGCGGTACGCGGGCCTCTCACTGTTGTGGCCTCTCCCGTTGCGGAGCACAGGCTCCGGACGCGCAGGCTCAGCGGCCATGGCTCACGCGCCCAGCCGCTCCGCGGCATGTGGGATCTTCCCGGACCGGGGCACGAACCCGTGTCCCCTGCATCGGCAGGCGGACTTTCAACCACTGTGCCACCAGGGAAGCCCTGGGCACATTTTTTATATTTAAGGGCTAGGTGCATTTCTTTTCCTGCAAACAATTCATATTATTTTTTCATGTTAAAACTATAGGATTGTAGGGTTTCCTTCTCCCTCAGTTTTTTCAACGCTCTTTTTTAGGATGCATTTTACCTTCGAGATCTGTTGTGAATATTTCCCCAGTTTGTCTTTCGCTTTGTTTGGGGTGCTCTTTTGCTATGTGTTGTTTTGGTAACAATTTGCTTTCCTGTACTGATCCTGGATTTTCTGGGTTATGAAGGAAACTGTTCCCGTCTTCTTCCAACACTTGCATGCTTCCTTAGTTTATATTCAGCCTGTTGTCTGCCTCTGGAGGTAGGGACTTAGTATGGTTTAGGATGTGAGGACCTTTTGCATTTGCTTGATTGGGATTACACTGAAGTTAGGATAAGTTTGCAGAGAAATGTCTTCCAAGCCTCGGGCGACATCTCTCTCCATTTTTAATTTTTCTCAGCATTTTGTGGTTTTTTTAGTGTAAAGGTCTTTCATGTCTTTCCATTTATTCTGAGGGATTTTATGTTTGGGGTGCTATTATACATGGTATAGGATTTTTTTGTTTTAATTTCCAACTGTTTATTGCTGGCATATAGAAATACAATGACTTTTGTGTATGGACCTTGTAAACTGTGGTATTGCTGAACTACTCCCTTGTTAGTGCTTTGAAACTCTTCCGTAGCTTCCTCAGGATTTTATAAACAATCTTATTGTCTGTGAGGCAGGACTGTTTCTCTTCTTCCTTCCAAACTGTCTACCGCTGGCCACACACTCGGTACAAAGCTGATTAGAAGTGGTGAGAAGGAGTGCCCTGGTCTTGCTCTGGATCTTGTATTTCATCATGACTATGTTAACCATGTTTTTCTTAGAGATCTTTATCAGATTGAGGAACTGTTCTCCTATTTCTAGTTTGCTGATTTTTTTTTTTTGGCCATGCAGCACAGCTTGAGGAATCTTAGTTCCCCGACCAGGGATCGAACCCATGGCACAACAGTGAAAGCATGAGTCCTAACCACTGGATGGTCAGGGAATTCCCAAGTTTGCTGATTTTTTATTACGAATGGGTGTTGAATATTGTGCAGTGCTTTTTCTGCACCTGTTGATCATATGGTTTTCCTTCTTTAGTCTGTTAATGTGAATGACCCTGATTGCGTCTTAAGCCAACCTTGCCTTCCTGGGATAAGGCCCACTTGGTCATGATGGTCCTTTTTTACACATTGTGTTCAATTTGCTAATATTTAGTTAAAGATTTTTGTGCCTGTGTTCATGAGAGGGATGTTGCCCTGTCTTCTAATTTTCTTGGAAGGTCCTTGTCTTTTTTTTTTTTTTTTAATTAGTTAATCTATTTGGCTGCATTGGGTCTTAGTTGCGGTACACAGGATCTTTCATTATGTAGTGTGGGCTCCTCACTGCAGCATTTGGGCTCTAGAGCGCGTGGGCTTAGTTGCCCTGCGGCATGTGGGATCTTAGTTCCCCCACCAGGGATTGAACCCATGTCCCCTGCATTGGAAGGCAGATTCTCAACCACTGGACCACCAGGGAAGTCCCAGAAGGTCCTTTTTAATATCAGGGCTGTGTTGCCCTCATAAAAAAATGAATAGGGAAGTGTTTGTTCCTCTCTTTTCTGAAGGATAGTGTGTAACACTGGCATTATTGCTTCCTTACATATTGAGACCCATCTTGGCTTTATGATGAAAAAAATTACACCTCAATAATTTTAACACAGAAAAACGTATGAGTCATCAGTGTATGTAGCTCAGTGAATTTCCATAGAATAAGAAACAATGTTACCAGCATCTGATTCTCCTCCTGCCTTCCTAGTGGCTCCCTCCTTCAAAACTAACTTGTGTCCTGACTTCTAACACCATCAAATAATGGTGCCTGTTCTGGAACCTCAGGTGGAGTCATTCAGCAAGTACCTTTTGCTCAGCAGCATCCACACTGCCTGCTGCAGTTGTTCATTTATTTCCATTATTGCCCTGTATTCTTCTGCATGAATAATCACAATGATTTCTCTCTTGTCCAAGAACATTTTGGTCATTTACAGGTTTTGTTTGTTAGGAGTAGCGACCTCAGGACACTATTTCCTGCCCAGATTTTGTAAGTCTGTCGGGTATGTGTGTAGGCGGGGAACTGCTGGCTTGAGCTGCTCAGCCTTGCTGGATGCTTCACACCCAGCAGCAGCAACTGAGTTCCAGGTGCTCCACATGCCCCAATGCTTGACATTATGTATCATTTTATGTTTCAGACAGGCAGGGGGGTGAGTGGGTATCACATTGTGGTTTTAATTTGCAATGATGACTAATGAAGTTGAACACCTCTTACTATGTTTATTGGCTGTTTGGACAATGTCTTTTGTGAAATGCCTGTTCAGGTTTTTTGCCCATTTTTCTATTCAATTGTGTCTTACTGATTTTTTAGTAGTTCTTTATATATTCTGGCTGTAAGTCCTTTGAACAGATACAGGTAATTGCAAATATCTTCCCAGGTTTGTGGCATGTATTTTCATAGAGTCCAATTTAATTTTTTCCCCTTTATAATTAGTGTTTTGGTTCTGCTTAAGAAATCTGTGTGTTCTGAGGTCATCAAGACACGCTTCTGTATTTTCTTCTAAAAGCCTTTAAAGTTTACCTTTAACATACATCTTTCCAGTCCACCTGGAATTAATTTCTATGTCTGATGTGAGGTAGGCAGTCGAGGTTGAGTTATTTTCTATACTGCTATCCAGTTAATGCACCATTATTGCAAAGACCATCTTTCCCTGACTGCTCTGCAGTGTCTGCATGTATGTGGGTATACGTCCCTGGACTTCATCTCTTCCACTGTTCACTTGTCTTTCCTTGAACCAGGAAGCCACAGTGTCTTAACTTCCATGGCTTAAGTATAATTCTTTTTTTTTTTTTTTTTTGCGGTATGCGGGCCTCTCACTGTTGTGGCCTCTCCCGTTGCAGAGCACAGGCTCCAGACATGCAGGCTCAGCGGCCATGGCTCACGGGCCCAGCCGCTCTGCGGCATGTGGGATCTTCCCAGACCGGGGCACAAACTCGTGTCCCCTGCATCGGCAGGCGGACTCTCAACCACTGTGCCACCAGGGAAGCCCAAGGATAATTCTTGATATCTAGCTGGTGGGTCTTCAAGATCCAAATCGCTATATTTTGACCTTTGCATTCCCATATAGATTTTAGACTTGCCAATTTCCACTACAGAACTTTCTGGGATTTCGATTGGCATTTGCAGTGAAACTACAGATCAATTTGGGGAGAAACAAACATCTGTATAATGTTGGGTTTTCCAACCCATGAATATTTGTTTAGATCTTCTTTCTTTCAACATTTGTAGTTTTCAGTGTTTCTTATGAGTAGGTCATTAGATCTTTTTCTTGGTATTTGTTTAGGGTGCAATTGTAAATGGTACTGTTTTCATTTTTGTTGTTGTAAGATGTATGTACACACATACACACACACACATAATTGACTTTTGTATATTAACCTGTATTCTGAACCTTGACTATAGAATATATTCAGATTATTTTGGATTTTTATGTACACAAAGGCCATCTCTGAGTTTTATTTCTCCTTTCCAGATTCTTACACTGTTTCCTTTTGTGGCCTGACTAGACTGGTGAGGGCCCCCAGTGCCAAGAGCTGAACAGAGGTGGTGAAACACAGTATTGTCTAAGGGGACAGCTGTCAGTATATCACCTTTAAGCATTTCAGAGTTTTTCGCAGACACATCAAGGGAGTGATGTTTTGGGTACACCCCGTCCTGACTGTGGACCAAGCTTCCCCAGAAACTCCTCGAAGGTATCAGGCTCTTGGGTTGGTCTTTTGTCTCCTGCGTCATCGAAAGAGGAACTTGACTGTTTTAAGATTTTAAATTTCATTTTGTTTTCTGTCTCTAAAGAAATCTATTTGCTTGTCAGCTTGTGGATTTAGATTTTTCTACCCAGTACTGTAAATAGCATTTCTAACTTTTCAAGATGTGTAATTTGCCATATTGCCAGAGTCTTGGACGTGCCATTCAATTGACTTTCATTTTAAAGCCAGTTTGACAGGCTTTTCTTTCCAAGTATTGTGGTTTCAAATCAGTTCTACTGTGTTTGCGTGTGTTTCTACATTTTATAGTGTGTTTGTCCTGCACTTCCTATGCTCCCCCCTCTTCCTGGTCTTCTGTTTGATCTTTCTGGAAGTCACACCCGATATTCTGGTTTCCTTTCTACTTGAACAGGCTCACCTCTACCCACCTCCCCAAACCCGACCTTAAAGCATTTAACTTGGATCATCCCCTTGGCTCTTATGTGTATTTTGTCTGGTGTTTCAGTTCCACTCTTTCAATTTCTAAGTATTTAGGGTTCTTCCAGATATCTTATTGATTCCTAACAATTCCGTGGGATCAGCCTAACGTGGTGAACAGGTACGGATGGGGTGCTGCTGCTGATGGACTGCATTTCAATTAAGTTTTGCTGTGTTGGGTCTTCGTTTCTGTGCGAGGGCTTTCTCTAGTTGTGGCAAGTGGAGGCTACTCTTCATTGCAGTGCGCGGGCCTCTCACTATTGCGGCCTCTCTTGTTGTGTAGCACAGGCTCCAGACGCGCAGGCTCAGTAGTTGTGGCTCACGGGCCTAGTTGCTCCATGGCATGTGGGATCCTCCCAGACCAGGGCTCGAACCTGTGTCCCCTGCATTAGCAGGCAGATTCTCAACCACTGCACCACCAGGGAAGCCCCGGACTGCATTTCATAATCGCCATCAGGGCTACATGTGTGACGGCATCCTGTGTTCTATCACTTGTACAGAGAAGGATGTTGAAATCTCCAACTCTACTAGTTTATTTCTCCCCTGAATTCTGTCAAATTTTGCTTCGGAAACACACGTACACACAATGACGATGAATCTATTTCCTCTACTTCTGCATCAGGTCCATGACTATAAAGTGCACTGCTTGTCATCAGCATATAATTGGGTCTCATGTTTATCCATGTTTATAATTCCTGCCTCCTGACTGGAGTGCTCAGTTGTCCGTACTTAACAGAATTAATGATGCAGTGGGACTGTCGTCTGCTATTGCAAAACTTTTTGTCCCATCTTTTCTTTTTCCTTTCCTGCCTTCTTTTGGAGTAATTTAATATTTTAAAAAGTTTTTTTAACTTACATATTGGCTGCTTCTTTATATTTATTTATATTGTGCTTCCTGCAGCTGAGTGGGTGTTTTTCACCAACTCTGGAATCCTGTTGTGGCTGACTGGAGCGTCTCATTCAACTCTCCTTTTCTTTATGCCTCATTTTTGACTTTTTTTTGGTAATTTCCTCATTTGCCTCATTTTTGGTAATTTCATTGTTCTGCCTTTCACTGTCTGCAGTCTCTTCACCTGTATCTTACCTTTTTTTTTTAAGTTACTTTTTAAAATTAATTATTTTTGGCTGTGTTGGGTCTTCGATGCTGTGTGTGAGCTTTCTCTAGTTGTGGCGAGCAGGGGCTACTCTGTTGCAGTGCGCGGGCTTGGCATTGCAGTGGCTTCTCTTGTTGTGAAGCACGGGCTCTAGGCGCACGGGCTTCTGTACTTGTGGCACGTGGGCTCAGCTGCTGTGGCTTGCGGGCTCTAGAGCACAGGCTCAGCAGTTGTGGCACACGGGCTTAGTTGGGATCGCGGCATCTGGGATCTTCCCAGACCAGGGCTTGAACCCATGTCCCCTGCATTGGCAGGCAGATTCTTAACTGCTGGGACTCCAGGGAAGTCCTTACCTGCTTTTTAACCAATCTTATATGTGACTTACTTCTAGATATTTTGTCATCGTTTTTTTAGTTTTGGGTCTTTGGAGGGTCATGTGGGTGGGGATGGATACTGCGGGGAGGTTGGTGCATGAGGACGATGGTGTCCTGGAGTAGAGGACCTGAAGGTGGTCGAGAGGGACACCGGGAAGGACCGGAGCAGAGGCAGGATGCAGAGCAACGCCTACGGAGGAGAGATGAGAACGGGGCGGCCGGGTGGCCTCTGCGGGAGCCCTGAGAGCTATCAGGGAAAATACAGTGCTATTTTCGGTACATCTGTGCTGTGGTGAGTCGTCTTTGTGAAGCTCACAGTCAGGGCACCGGGGATGGCCCCTTGTGGCTGCGAGGCTCCTGGGCGGGCACCCCCCACCCCTAGCTGAACATGCACTTAGTACTGGATTGGTTCCAACGCAGTTTTTTTGTTTTTATTTTGTTCACGTTGGTTGAATCTTAGGTTGAATATAATTTTTCCATTTTTTATACACAAGAAAATACTTCATGTACCTCTGAGAACAAGACAGGGAATGTGTCCAGTGTAAGCATAGCTCACACCTGCGCAAAGACTGGCTCTGATTGTCATTCCAGCCACACGGGCCACGTAGGCGACACCTTGGGAGGCAGCGGGTTGCCGGGCTCTGCAGGGGCATCTCAGCCCATCTGTCCATCTGATGAGGTGGCAGGCCGTGCGCAGCAGCAAGCAGTGATTGCGGCACTCTGCCCCTCAGTAGGGGATGTCGTTCTGATAGTACTGGATCATGTCATAGGTCCGGCTCCTGGGAGCAGAGAGCAGAGGGGATTGTGAGGGGCCTGTGCTGGTCTGGGGACCCGACCCCCGGAGCCACCCTGCTACACCCCTGGAGGTCGAGTGCCCGATCGCAGACTTTTTGTCTGCCCGCCAGCCCCTCTCTCCCTGGGACACTTGCTCCCTCACCCATGGCCACAGCCTCCCTGTTATGCCCTGTCTCCTCCTTGCTCATGGGCCCCAAAGTGGGCTCAAGAGGATGCCCTTCCTCAGCCAGACGCCTGCCCTCAGTCCTGGGGCCCAGGATGTGGCCCGGGGGTGTGTCTGTAGGAGTTGACTCCCAGCCTTGGGGCCTCACATGTGGCTGGAAGGGGTCTGTGCACTCCCCTTCTGCCCCGCCTCACATCACCATCAGGAGAGCCTGCCTCATGCCGCCCTCCAAACCCCTCCTGCTGCCCTGAGCCACCCCACTTCTCTGCTCCCCAGTCAGCAAAACCAAGTGGCGCTCCTGTGCCACTGGACCTCGGCGGGTCCACCGGAGCCAGTTCTCTGTCCCCAGGGTGTGGACCTGGGGCCTCTGCACCTCCCGGGGCCTGGACTCCCCTCGCTCACCCTGTTGTTGAGCCTATAAACCTCAAGGCCACCTTCGACTGTCACAGCCCCTGAGAGCCTGTTCCCAGGCCTGTCACTGAGGCCTGGCCCCACCACTTCTAGTGGCCCCAGTTCCCCCACCAGGCCCCTCCTGTCACGGCCCCCACAGCAGCTGAAGGGGGTTGAAGCCTCTCAAAACTCACTTCCTGCCCCACTGGGCTGGGCGTCTCGGGGCAGTGCATCCTGTCACCTGGCCCAGGTGGGGGCCTGCACAAGTGCCCACTGAACACTGGATAGGTGACATGGGTGCATGGGTGGGGCAGGACAGGGTGACTTGCCTGTTGCTGAGGAAGCAGCTCTGAATGACCTTTAGAATGAAATTTGCGGCCTCTCGCTCTGTCATGTTGGGGCTGAACCTGTGCCTGGTGGTGGGAAGGGCCGTGTCAGGGCTGCCGCCCCCAGGGCTCCAGGCTGCCCTCCCTGCAGGGACGTGGCCTAGCCTCCTGTGGGGACACGGTTCCCAGCTGGCCTCAAGGGCTTGGGCTCCTTCCCAGAACCTCCCGGGCCCAGGGCCCTGCAGCCAGGGTAGGACTGGCAGGGGGCTGAGCCACTGCAGCCCCGGGGCTTGGCGCAGACACACCCTTGAGGGACGAAGGGCCGCAGGGTACATACTCCGCCTACGTCAAGGCACCTCACACACGGAAGGTCTGGGGACAGCTCCTCACCCAGGACCCCGTCTGTCTGGGCGTCCAAGGGGGAGCACTTGGCCTCGATAACAGTCCCCATTACCAGCACTCGAAGGGCTCCCATCTCAGGGGACAGCCGCCCCCCAGTGGCCTGCCTGCCGGACCTACTTCAAGAGCTTGATTGTCTGGCCGCGGAAGCAGGGAAGGCCCGTGTCCAGCATGAGAGTGACCAGAGAGACGACGGCGTCCATGTAGGGCCTGGGGAGAGGCAGGGAAGGAGGTGGACAGAGGCCAGCCTGGGTGGGGGCCCTGCCTGTGGTCAACATGCAGCCCCTGCCCAGGGCCTGCCCTCGGCCCCTGCCATGGTTCTGTGCCTGGCTAAGGAAGGGATCCTCCCTTCTGCACGTGCCATGCAGGCTTCAACAGACTCGGGTTGGAGTCCAGGTGTCCCCACACTGCTCTGTGGCATCAGCCACATGACACTTGGAAGCCAGGACCTGAGTCCCCGGCACGCAGCCTGGGGGTGCAGGGGCTCAGGCTAGGGAGGAAGGGCAGGTGGGGTGCTCAGAGGGGCCCCAAGGCGTCGGCAGGCGAGGTCAAGCCTGGGAGATGCAGAACGTGGCAGGTCACTGATGCCTGGAGCAAGATGCTGCTGGCACAGGTGGCAGAGATGTGACAGGAAGGCAAGGGCTCAGGGGGCCTCCCGTGCATCCCCCTGCCCCAACCCCAGTTCTGTGTCCACCAAAGGCCTGAGATGACCCGAGGAGAACTTTGAGGGGTGGGCGGGGCTTGCTGGATGAACGGGCCCAGTATGGAAGCCCCTCCCTGCCCCCCGCCCCACCCGCAGGGCTCACCGCACGGCCAGGTAGCCGCGGACACACATCTCCATGAACCACTTGAAGGGGGTGGCCTCCATCTTGCCCCCCATGATCATCACCATCTCGTCCGTCAGCTTGATGTCTGGTTCCCAGCCGAGGTTGCCACCCGGGGAGCTTTCAAACATGAAGCCAAAGTCTGCAATACCCCAAAGAGCCATCGTGCTGGGATCAGCTGCAGGGCAAAGCTGGGTGTATGCCCTGTAGCCGCTGTTTCCTGGGGACACTGGGGAGCAGCGGCTGGAAAGGAAGCCCAGCTCCCCAACCCCCAGAGCCCCTGCCCCGGTGCCCCCGCGGCAGGATGCCCACCCACCGATGTGGATGATGTGGCCCTTCTTGTCCAGCATGATGTTGCCGTTGTGCCGGTCCTTGATCTGCAGCAGGAACAGCAGGAGGCTGTAGGCAGCCATGCTGCGGATGAAGTTATAGCGTGCCTGTGCAGAGACAGCATGCTCAGGGTGCCCTGGAGCTGTGCCCTCTTGGGCCTGCGGGCACCCTGGAACCCCTGGGCCTGCACCTAGATCAGCAAGCCAGACCTTGGTAGTCGGAGTGACAAGTGGGTGCATCTGAGGTGCAGGGCTGTGGCCCCTTCCCCCCTTCAACTCCTGTCAGCTTTCTCCTGGGGAGCCCCTCTCGAGTCATGCCTTTCATCCCAAGGAAGGTTACAGATGCTCTGGTTTTACCCCCAGACATACGAGGACTTAGAAAACAGGGTGCTGACCAACGCAGGAGCTGGGGCTGGCGGGCAGTGGGGCCGCCCTGCTGCCCACCTGCTGGAAGGCCAGCGTGGACTCATCCCCGTACTGGCGTGTGAAATAGTCGTACATGCCAAAGTCGGTCTGGCGGCCCAGCTGGTCCCGAGAGGTACAGTCAGGGATGCACTCGATCACCCCGCACTAGGGAGGAAGGGCCGAGGCTCAGGCTGCGGGCACACCACAGGGTGAGGGACAGGGGCAGCGCCCAAGCAACTGCTTGGGAAACTTACCCCAGGGGCGGTGGCCACCACCCGGTACGGAAAGACAAAGAGATCCAGGCCAACCAGCTGGAAGATGTTTTTGAAGAGGTCGATGATCTGCAAGGCCAGCATGTCCTGGGAACCAGGAGAGACTCAGGGTCGTAGTGGGCTGCTGGCTCCAGGTGCCTGCGGCCCTGCCCAGTGAGGGGGAGGGGGAGGAGGGAGGGAGGCCCCGTTGAGCCTCACTGCCCACTGCTCCCTGGGCAGACTGCGAGGATGCACTGCCTGGCGGTGGGTGTGAGTAAGGGGCACCCATTCCCCGGGGCAGTTCCCCCTGAGCAGCCAGGGTGTACAGCGGGAGGGGGGCCACTGGAGAGGCCTCCGGGTTTAGCAGAAAGCCCTGATGTACTCCAAGGCAACAGAACCAAATGGGAAACCAAGGATTCCTATTTCTGTATGATGCTGAGAAGTGTGCCTGGAGTCTTGGAGAGAGGCGGGCCTGCCCCGGCCCCTGCACACCTCCGGCCCTGCCCTGCCTGCCCAGCCCACTACCTGACGGCAGTCGTCTCCCACTTTGAAGATGGCTGCTTGCCAGGAGATTTTCTGGCCATCGGCCTCCTGCGTGCTGCCCTCATCCTCGGAGTCTGAGCAGCACCGCAGACCTGCACAGGGAGAGGCTGCCTGTCAGCGGCGGGCAGAGAGGCCCTCTGAGGATGCTGGGGGTGAGCCCTGATCATGTGCCTGAAGCAACACAGAACCTTAGGGATCATCTCTGCAAAACCCTAAAGAGGCCAACGAGGCCCAGCAGACACCAGGGGTCAGTGGGTGGGGCCACAGGGCCAGGGTCTCTTCCTAAGAACAGCTGAGGAGCAAGGACCCAGGGCCACACCCTTGTGCTGCTGTGCTCCCGACATTCATGCCCCCCCAGAACTGCAGAGTGTGATGTATGTGGCAGCCACAGCTGAGGAACAACCATGCCCTGTCCCTGGAAGAGGCCAGAAGGATCCTTCACAGCACTTCAGGAGGGAGCAGGGCCCTGCTGACACCCCGGCCTCCAGACAGAGAGAATCGACTCCTGCTGTGGAGGCTGCCAGCCTGCGGTCACTCTCACGGCAGCCAAGCCGACCAGTCCTCCCCGGGGCCTCTGTCACTGCACACGTGCCTGCCACCCCCAGACAAGGGCCCAGACTGACTGGCCGGAGGCTGTCACCGTTCATGGGGACCCCAAACTACATCGGACGTGCCCCACTGACCTTCCTTCTCAAGTTCACTAACTCCGCATCGTTTCACCTTGAACTTAGCCAGATACGGGGCCTTTGCAGCGCTGGAAAACAAAAGAGAATGGGGTGCAAGTGACAGAGAATGGGAGCCCGTGAGGGGGAGTTTGCAGGTGGTGCCTCACCTCTGCATGGGCGTCCCGGACTTGTAGTCGATGTCCAGCACGATGGCCTCGGGGTTGCTGGGCAGGTAGCAGCCTATGAGGGACAGAAGGGACATCCCAGGGCCCGAGCAGGATGAGGCTTTCCCAGCAGACGGGGCTGTGCTGAGGCCTCAAGGGCCTTGCCTGCGGCACTGCCGACTCCTTGTTCCAAGGCCGGTAAGGCTGTCTTCCCTGACTCTGTGCTGTTTCCCTGGGCCCATCCTGACGTTCCACATGGGGCAACCACCTCCCGCAGACGCTTCTCCAAGAGGACACCCTAAACCCTCAGCTTCTCAAGCCACTGGCCGCCAATGCCACAGGACACAGGAGCCCCAGCACCCATCCACCTGACACCCCCAGCTCAACCCTGTCAGCGCAGGTTGAGAGAAGGCCCTTCCTGGTCAGGGACCACAGTTCCCCGAGCCCCCGGAGGTGGGGGTGCTTGAGGCGGGGTCCTGGTGGGAGGGACTGGGCCCCTGGGGAGCATGCAGGCCCCCACCTCATCCACCCTCCTTCCCTCGCCAGCCCAGCCTCCCTCACACGGCCCAAGCTCCACTCTGCTCTAGAGCCCAGCTGGCTCCCCAGTGCCTCGGGGACACGACCCAGCAGCATGGTGTCCTCTGGGAGGCTGAGTGTTCTCTGGGGCGGGGCTGGGCAGGGCTCAGCACAGTCAGGAGAGGCCCACCCAGGGCCCTGCACTGGTGCCCACCACTGAGGCGGGCAGTGGGCAAGTGTGCAAGGCCAGGGTTTTGAAGAACGAGTGTGTAAGACTTAAGAATGGAGAGCTGTGCGGTGACGTCTGGGTTCCCATCTTGTCTTGAAAAGACACGGATCTGACCACGTGGCAAGAGCACCAGGGAGTGGGGCATGGGCGCCCTCATCCTACAGGCCCTAGCACACCTGGGACACCCCTGCTCCTCCCTAAGTCCACTGTGTGGCCTGCGTTGCTTCTGTTACACTGGAGCTCAGGAAACTTCTAGAACCACAGCTGCCAAGGACAGGGCCTCGGCCTTCAGAAAACAGCTGTAGCTAGGAGAACCAAGAGTGACCACTGGCAGGGGCAGGTTCTGGAGAGGGGTTCTGGGCACCCAGGGTCCCCCAGACCCCCGTCTCACTGGCCTCGAACCCTGCTCACCAGGCTGCACCTTCACTTCAGACAGAGCCGACAGACAAGCCCTCTTCCTCTCGTCACCTTTAGGGTAGGGCCTGGAGAACAAGACACAGACACTGGTGTCTGTGGCTTCGGGGCACAGACAGGCCCTCCTGTCCGAGGGCCCTAGCCCTGCACTCTGCCACCTGGGGCATGGGAAGGGGGTGTACAATGCTGTGGGGGTCAGGCTGCGGGCTACGTGGTTTACTGGCAATGTGGCCTCGGGCAGACCCTCAGACCTCTGCGCCCCACGACAAGGCGAGTGAAATGGAATCACGCCTCACGTGGCAGAGGCCCAGGGAGTCCACCCTGACCCTCCATCTCTGCAGCCACGTTGCCGCTCTGCTTAGAACTGGTCAGGAGAGGACCATGGGACACATGGCCCGCAGTGATGGGGTAGCGGGGGAGCCTGAGCACTGGGGACAGTGTGGCGACTAGGCACCTGGAGGAACAGCACTAGGGCTCCCCTGCTGCCTCCCCAGGCGCTTGGCCAGCATCTGCAACCCTGGGGCCCCATCCTGCACAAATGGGTGGCCAAGACGTCCAAAGTTGGCGTCTGCTCCACGTGAATGAGGGCCCAGGAGGTGAATCAAGAAAGGACCTCGCGGCTGCAAAGGAGTCTGGTTTCCCTAACACCACGGGGACCATCAGAACCTGGAGAGCAGGTGTCCTCAGGCTTGGGCAAGACCCAAAGTGAACCTGAGATGTTGTTTTCTGTGCATCTTCTATGCCCACGGGGGCCCTGGACGGTGGGAGCAGACTCCCCGTCTGGCTGTTCCTTAGCAGGAGACGTCAGGAGTCTACGAAGCTCCTTGGGCAGCTCCCACAAGTGGGGCCTGGAGAAGATGCCACTTACTTGATGATGGCTGACACGTTAGTGATCTTGTTGAAGAAGTCGAATTCCCGCTGGTAGAAGTCCTTGGCCGGGCCAGACAGGGAGCTTGTGATCTCTTCCACCAGCTGTTCCAGGAGGTCGCCAATGTCAGCTGCAGAGAAACCGAGGGTGAGCCTGCAGTCCTGGGGACCCTCTCTCCAGACCCCACCCAGAGGAGGTCTGCCCTCCTCAGGGTGCTGATGCCCGTGAGGCTGTGGCGAGTGAAGGGCCCCAGGATCACGGATGCTCACGGGGGCCGCACCTGAAGCGTGTGGTGGTCTCACGGGAGTACCTGCATCTGACTGTCCCCTCTTCCAGGGAACGTCATTTTTACTTGAAGGAGTGACTAACAGATAAGGTAAAGTCACTCAGATGTAGACTTATGGCAGGTATTTTCTTGAAAATCAATAAAATGAATCTGCCATTTAAGGAAAACAACTACAAAACTTTGTTAAGCTTGACAAAAAAGCCTGACAGTTTCCCAGCACTCAGAAACGTTTCTGTCCTGTGAGGCAGCTGGGGCTCCACACACAAGATCTTTAAATACTGTGTCATGAAATGCGTCAGCACTGGAGACCCTGCCCTGCACGTTGGGTGTGACCACAGCGGGTGTTACAGGTCTTGCGAGGGGCGAGTGCAGGGCAAGCAGGGGCTGGATGAACAGAGAGTGAGGCTCACAACACAGTTCAGACTCCTCACTGCACTGAACCCCTGAGAAACCATCCCGCCAAGCTTGGTAGCATTGGCGGGGAGCACTCATGGGGGCCTGAACACCAGACACTCCTCCGTTTCCAACTATAGGTCAGCAAGGCCCAATCTCCTGCAGCCACTTCAGCCCAAACAGCATATTCTGACATGAAATGCAGAGGCAGAGTGAGGGGATCTCCCACCGCACTGATGACCTCATCTCCCACAGGCACTAAAGGGGCCTGTAAACGTGTTAAACAATGCTACTCTTCTTGCTCACTTCTTTAAAAGTTATGTTTATGTGAGATGGGTCTCTATTTTTTTTAATTTTAGCTGCTTTGGGGCTTTGTTGCTGCACGCAGGCTTTCTCTGGTTGCGACGAGCGGGGGCTACTCTTCGTTACAGTGTGCGGGCTTCTCACTGCGGTGGCTTCTCTTGTTGCGGAGCATGGGCTCTAGGCACGCGGGCTTCAGTAGTTGTGGCACACGGGCTCAGTAGTTGTGGCTCGCGGGCTCTAGAGCACAGGCTCAGTAGTTGTGGCGCACGGGCTTAGTTGCTCCGCGGCATGTGGGATCTTCCCAGACCAGGGCTCGAACCCTTGTCCCCTGCATTGGCAGGCAGATTCTTAACCACTGCGCCACCAGGGAAGCCCTCTATTTTTAATTTCTAATGTTGGTGAGTATGGATGGCCAAAGGCCACATAAACCCAAGCTCTTTGAGGTTCTGTAGTTTTCAAGGGTGTGAGGATCCTGAGATGACCTGGTTTGGGAAGCGCTGCCCGTGGAGCTGCAGGACCGAGCCATAGGGTCTTGGGAACCAGGCAGGGGTCAGAGGTGGGAGTGGAGGAATGATGACCCTGGGCAGGTGGTAAGTACGGGGTGGGGCCCGAGGGACGGGCACTCACGGTCTTTCTGGTGCCCCTCTTCATCCACATAGATGTTCGTCTTCATGTTCCAGATGAATTGGTGTGCCAGGAGCTGGGACTTGGATGCCGCCCACAGAATATATTCCCGCACATAGCCCATCTGTAGGAAAGCAAGGTCAGCCCAGGCTGGCCACACTCCACCAAGAGAGGCCACTCTTATCCAAGCAGCAATAACTCCACGCTTGGCAGACCCAGAAAGAAGCGTGGTCGAGCGGTGCCGGCTGTGAGCACCTCTCCTGCGCGGCGGAGTTGAGCCCGAGTCCAGCTGGCTGGCCAGCCGCCAGGGTCTTTGTCTATGCAGGCATGCACCAGCTTTTGTCTCCTCTGTTCCCTCCTCTGGACTCTAAGCCCTAGACTCTAACCAGCTTCTGCTGTCGTCAAGCACGACGCGTGGGCAGGCGGGTTTCAAATGCGCCCCTGTGGACTGGTGTCTAGAAGACGCTGCCCAGTGATGGACGGGTCCCAGAAAACCCTACGTCACTCCCAGCTCAGGCTGAATTCCCATGTCCTAGGTTACAAAGGCAGCTGGCCTTTCTGGAAGACTCCTGGGGTGCAGCCTCTCCCTCTCCACAGTCATTTGCGGCCCATCTGGTAAAGTATTCCTTGGACAGATGTCCTCAACTTGGGTGGGTGGGCTTCCCAAACAGGTCAAACTTCAAATAACCCAATTCTAACCCAGCAACTAGATCTAAAGATGAACCATGAATGTGCAACCTCCAGTGCAGGGTCTCCAGGCTTGGCCAGGGCATGGGGTGTTCTGGGGCCCTGTGGGCCCAGGGCAGGGGGGTGTATGGGCAGAAGCAGGAGGGGTAGACGCTGCTGCCCTCAGACGCAGGCTTGGGTGTGGCACCGTGATGAAGCGCGGGTGCTGAGGGCTCCGGGCTGTGGTCACCCCGTGGGTGTTTTCTGGCCAGGCCCTTTGCCAGGCCCCTATGTGCATGTACACTGTTACGGCTGAATTATCCACCCCCACACCCCATTCATATGTTGAAGTCCCCCCCCCACCACAGAATGTGACTGTATTTGGATATAGGCCTTTAAAGAACTGATGAAGTTACATGAGATCAGTAGGGGGCCCTGATCCGATCTGACTTGTATCCTTATAAGAAGAGATTAGGACACAGACAAATGGACAGCCACGTGGGGATACAGGGAGAAGCCGCCGTCTACACGGCAAGGAGAGGGCCTTGGGCAAACCAGCCCTGCTGACACCTGGATCTCAGATGTCCAGCCTCCAGACTGTGTGGAACGAGCTCCCTGTAGTTTAAGCCCCGAGTCTGTGTACTTTGCCAGGGTGGCCTGAGCTCACTAATACACATGCTGTCTCCTCCAACCCCTTGGCCACTCCACCCAGGAGACGGGGAGCTGGATTTGGGAGCTAGGGGACCTGCTGAGACCCCCATCCAGCAGGTACGGGTCCCAGGCCAGGTCGCCCACCCTGAGGAAGCAGCCAGCAATGTTTCCAGAACCTGTTCACCCAGCACAGCAGGACTGGGCCTTGGGTGCTGGACGACCACATGGGGGTGAGAGACCTCAGGCCCAGGTCCCAGCTCAGTGGCCCTGCTCCTGGGCTCCGTCCCGCTGCCCGCCCGGCCCTCCAGGCTGGTAGCCCTGTGCTGCATGCCTTACCTTGTCATACCTGAGGGCCTGCACAATCTGGGGGATGTAGAACAGGATGGCATCCTGTGTGGTGGGGGAGGAGCAGTCATGACTCAGGAAGGGGTGAGAGCACCAGGCAGGACAGGGGTCCCAGGGCCCCACCCCACCTGGACTGGCCCTGCTGTCACTCCACCCCCAGGACACGTCCTCACCCTCAATCAGGCCTGCCCTCTGTCCCCCCGTGGGGCTGGGCAGCCCCCCGAGGTCGACCCAGCAGATGGGCTCACCGGCGGGAAGGACCGTAGGACTTTGACTCCATACTGCGCCGTGAGTGGGTGTGGCGGGTACATGCTGGAGAAGTAGGACAGGCCTGTGGGTGGGTCTGCGGGTGCCCAGCACAGCACATGGCTGAGCTCGGGGGCATCGGCGTCGATGGTGTGCCAGGTGACCAGGAACTGGGGAGGAAGAAGGGAGTCACAGGGATGGCCCCAAGGAGTGAAAACTGCAAGGCATTTATAACAGCTTCTGACACATTACATACAACAGCACAACTTCAACCAGGGTGAAATACACTCAACGTTTTTCTACTATAAACACAGTAAATGATTCATCCGAAGAGTAGATAACACAAGAGATCAGAAAAATCGTGGTACCACTGAGGTCAGTGGGTTTTGGTTGTGTTCCTCGCCTCCAGGCATCCCTGGAGGCAGTTTTGTTTCTGTGCACTTAGGACCAGGCCCCAGCACACTACCCGCCATGCTACCTTGATGGCTTCGGGGATGTCACTAACGGCTCCTGGGTCCAAGCGAACCAGACGGGTCACCTCATTGCCAATAGCTTCTGTGTTTTTGAACCTACAGGCAAAGAGGGTGTGGGTGGCAGACACTGAAGACGGGGGCTGGGGGAGCCCTGGACTAAGGGATGTGGACCAACACCCAGTGACATCTGAGCACTGTGGCTACTGACATGGTGTTTACTGTGACCGGCTGTGACCCAAGGGCAGAACTCCTTGGAGCAGGAATGATCCTTCCAAGGACACCTCCCTTGGCCTGGCCCCCAAAGCACCCATCCACGTTGTGGCACCTGTGGGCCAGAAGGCACGCTAGCAGGTGGGAGGGTGGGTGCAAAGTGTTCAGGTGTGACCGCCCAAGGCTAAGGCAGGCAGCTGCTGCCTAAATACCGTCAGGCTGCGATCCTGTCCTGAGGAGGACTTAGGACCCGAAGAAGGAAGCAGTAAGTATGCACCATGGGCTCTGGGGAAGAAAGGCCCACCCTGCACGCAGGCACATGGAGTCTACTGGGATGCAGCACAGGGGGCCTGGGAAGCCCCTCTCAGCACCTACCAGCCTGAGTCCTGTCCCTGTTAAGAGCTGCCTCAGGACAGCTCACAGGACACTCAGTTGCCAGCCACCCCTCTGAGTAGCCTGCTGCCTGAAGATGCCACCCAGGAACCAACCCAGACCCCCCAGGCCTACCTCCCAGAGTAACCACAGGTGTTTCCTTTCCTCATCGAACAAGGTGAGGCCCTGGGGTGCCCTGATGTTATCTCCTCGGGCTCCGGGGTGCTGGGCCCCTGGCAGGACAGACCCTACCACTGCACAGGACTGGGGAGCATCTGGGGCTACGATGGCTCTTCCCTTACAGTCCTTGGCTGTGACACGTGCCCTCCCCCTGCCAGGTGCCTTGTGCTGGACCTCCGGCACGGCCTCTCAGGCAGCCCACCTGGCTGGCAGTTGCACGGCCAGATGAGGAGAGATGTTCCAGGCGAGGTTCACATTGTCCTTCCACTGCTTCTCGCTCAGGCTGATGTACTTGGACCTCCAATTGGCCACGCTGCTCTCTCCAGCCTGGTCCAGCTCTAGCTCCGGGGCTGACAGTGGGTTGTACCACGTGATGAGACGCTCGATCTCAGTGGCCTGGTGAGGGACACAGACACGGATGTGCCTCTGCGTGGCCCGCGCCCCTCCCCTACCCCAGCGCTGCAGGCATGGCGCACGGGCCTCACCAGCAGGGACAGCAGCAGCGTCCGGCGCTTCATGTAGTACTTGTGCAGCTGGGAGCCCCGGTTGGTCTTCTTGGACATGCCTGGGGATGGGGGGGGGGACGGCACAGAGTGTCCCTTGGAGCTGCTCTATGACCCTGAGGACCCAAGGGACCCGGCAGCAAAGCCCCACCGACCTGACTTCTTGGAGATGGTGGACATGCCGCTAGACAGCGGGTAGGTGTTGATCCAGCCCTGTGTAGCCTGCTGGCGCGAGCCAACCGCTATGTCCAGATTGCTCCGGGTGTCCTGGTTATCTGTGGGCAGACACTGCATTCTAGAAAGAGGTGTCTGGACCTTCACCACAGACAAAGCAGCTGTGGGGGAGCAGGTGGGGGAGACGGCCGGTGACGGCTTCCCTGGACGAACCAGGCGTCTGCAAAGTTCCTCATGAACCACTGCAGATGGAAGCTTTCTAAAGTGTGTTATGTTCCCCTGAGCCCAAAGCAAAGCAAATCGAGGAGCCGCCTTGATCAGTTATGGCACTGACCTCCCAGTGTCCTCCTACATGGCGATGACTCGGGGACCCGTGGGGACAGATGGCAGGGCTGCCTGCCCTGCTCTGAGTGGAGCCAAGAGCTGCTTACAATCACTGTGCCTGCTTTTCCCTTTCGTGGCGGCCAGGCTGTCCACGTGGGTCTGCCTGCAGAGACATGCGCCTCCCGCAGCCTGGGCGTGTGACCAGCTACATGCTTCAGAGAAACAAGAGCAGGGCTTCCTCCTGTGGGGGCGGCTGCTGGCTCCCACTTCAGCGCCTTTCCCTGACCCCGTCCACCCTCCATGCTCCAAGATGCAGCTCACACGTCACCTCTTCCAGAAACCTGCCCCTGGTCCCCAACTGCTGCAGGGCAAGTGCCTGTCCTCAGGGGACGTTCCCACGACCCCCCATGTTGGAGTCACCTGCCGGTAAGACTGGCCCCACCAGGTGACAATGGACCGTGCCCTATCCCTTCCAGCACATAGGCCGTAGTCCAATACAGACTGTCGGGCATGCAGGGGGCCCCTGAGAATGGCCCCGTGCTGGGAAGTTACACCAGGGGGTGTCTGCCTGTCTGCTTGGAGACCCTGCCCTCCTTCCTGCTCCCCAGCAGCGGCCAGAGAAGAGGTGACCGGGCAGGCATGGGCCTCTGGTGACCATGCAGCACAGCTGAGGCTGGGGCTCACCTGGGGGAACGAGCTGGCTGGCGGTCAGGTACTTCTTATCTGAGAACATGGCGGTCCAGAACTTAATCATTATGCTTATGTCCTCACGCAGCCTCTTCTCTCCCTGCGTAGGGAACTTTGGGGGACAACTGCAAACAGCCAGGGACGAGGGTGAGTGCCAGGGTCTAGGAGTCAGGAAGCGCGGCAAGGTGGGGCGCGCAGCCTCCTAATGACAAGTCGGGCCACTAAGCCGGGGGTCGGCACACAGCAGGCCGAGTGACCCAGGCCTGGGGGCTGGGGGTGGGGTGGGGGCAGCACCTGAAGTAGTCGAAGGCAGTGGAGTAGATCTTCTCGCGGAGCACGTTGCGGATGGTCGCATTGGGAAGCACGTCCGCGTGCAGGAGGGTCAGGCCGAGGGTCAGCAGCCTGCAAGACGGCCCCGGTCAGCGAGTGGCGCCTCCTGCAAACCTCTGCCTGAGCTCAGGGCCCACCTGCAGGCGGCAGAGCCCTCCCGCCAGGGCTGTGGATCGGGCAGGTGGTCACCTGTCTCGGATTACTGTACCCTGATGCCTTACGAAAGATTTTTTAAATCTTCACTTTTGTTGGGGGGAAAACAACATGTGTGTGACTCTGCCCCTCGGCCAGAAGCTTTGGTCCCACAAACTGCAAACCACTCCCTGAGGTACCATCACCTACGGGGACTACGAAGGTAGAACTCAGGTTCTAAGAACAATCTGCTTGGATTCTGCAAGATCAGGGCTGCCCTGCAGGCATCCGCAGACGCGCTGGTCAGGAATGGGCAGCCCTCCTGCTCGTCTCCATGGCCACTTCCCATGGCTGGGATGGTCCAGCATGGATCCTCTCCTACTAACCCATTCTCGTTGCAATTTGTAAAAGTATAGGTCCACAACAGACTGAAAATTAGGGAAAAAGAGAACTAGCCCTTGGGTACTGGTTTGAGAAGCACGGCCCGAGGGCGTGCCCAGTGGGCTTCAGGAACATGAGTCAAGAGCTCAGGGAGGGGAACAGGTAGACGGAGTGGTGCCCACCTGCAGGGGCCCCTCACCCTCCTTCCATCTGAGCCCCCAGGTATCTGCAGGCCCAGTCAAGAGCCCTCCCCATGCCAGGCCAGGCCCTCTTGCTGCGTCCACAGCGCCCCTGACCACCGCACCTGGTTTGAGGCCCACTGGGCCACATGCTGCCTATTGGGGTGTGTGCCCTCCCCCGGTGTTGCTGGTTTTGCACAGGGCTTGGTGTGCAACTGGCACAATCGGCCCCAGAGGGTAATGGGCCTGAGCTGTCACACCAGGCTCTGCCACACAGCTGGCCGTTCTTCCCTCTCCAGTGTGTCACCAGAATCCTTTTGCTGCTGCCCACCCCCAGCGTTTGGCTGGCCGGGTCCCCACATGAAGCACCTCCTGCGCACTTCCCTGCTGTGGACAGCACGCTGCCCCATGTCCCCAGCCCCGAGAGGGCGTGGTGGCCTCGGCCATCATGTGCGGATGCCTTTCCCAGGGGGGCTCGGTCAGTTTCTGGTGAACAAGTGACCAACCACAGGAAACCCGGGGGAGCAGGCCCTGAGGTGAGCTCTCACTTGAAGCGGGGCCCGATGGCCGCCACATGCCGGTTCATGCTCCCCGCAGTGCCCCCAATGCTCAGAGACATGGACCGCTGCAGTAAGCTGGAGAAGATCTCCACCTGATCAGAGCTGCAGTACTTGGCAATCTCGAACCGCTGCACCAGGAACTGGACGGAAAGGGATACGCTGCTGGTGGGGCCATGTTGCTGGCGGGGCCAGGTGGCCGCCCACCCTCGAGCCACCACTGCCTGCCAAGGAGGGGCTCAGGCCCACAGGAGGGCAGGTGGGGTCTACGGGGCAAAGGGACGAGACCGGCGGGGCGTGGGGAGAGAGATGGGCCAGTTACCCCCGAGGTGGGGCAGTCTTCAACCTGGAGTCCCAGGGCAGCCCCCGACCCCGGGGAAGAGTGGGTGGAGCACAGGGGAGACGGGGGTACGTACATCGATCCAGATGCAGTGAGGGGTCACCTCGGGGGCACAGGGTTTGGGCTGACTGGCTTCCGACGCAGCCAAGGGGTCTGCTTCCTTTATCTCCGCAGAAAACAGGCCGAACTTCTGCTCCACTGTCATCTGCCAGGCCCCCGCCATCTCCCGCATGAACTGCAAGAATGCAGATGTTAGCCCCTCCGTGGGGCGCAGAAAGAGGCTTGCTGGTTTTTTGGCGTTTTTTTTGCGGTACGCGGGCCTCTCACTGTTGTGGCCTCTCCCGTTGCGGAGCACAGGCTCCGGACGCGCAGGCTCAGCGGCCATGGCTCACGGCCCCAGCCTCCTCCCGGACTGGGTCACGAACCCGTGTCCCCTGCATCAGCAGGCGGACTCTCTACCACTGCGCCACCAGGGAAGCCCCCGTTTTGTTTTTTTAATCATAAAAGGAATATATGCTCACTGAACAAAATTAGAAAACCGAGGAAGGTATGAAGGAAAAAAAAAATCACTAAGATCTCCCCATGATCCCACTTTCCAGCCTTTTTTCACCAGAAGCCCCTCCTGGACCACAGCCAGGAGGTGTCCTGCTTTGTGGTACAGCCCACCTGTGACAGCACTGCCTGGAAACCACGCAGGGGAGGCCGCCTGCTCAGGGCCTCTGGGCTGGCAGTGGCAGGGGCGTGGCGGGCTCCAGAACCCAGTTCCTCCTCTCCACCCCCATGGACCCCACACGACACCTTTATGCCGCTATCCGGGCTCAGGGAAGAACCGTGGGGGCCGAGTGGAGCCTGTGACCCCACCAGCCTGGGTGAGGGGTTCGCAGGGGAGCAGCCTCTGTGGCCTGACAACAGCCAGTGGCTCCTTCCAGGGCATCCAGAGCCCCTGCGGGGACACGGGAACCCCATCCCTCCTCCCATTCCATGGCTGCTCAGGGCGCCAGGCAGCCAGTCTCAGGTCCCCTCACCCACTCGTTAGCAGGAGTGAGCAGTGGGAGTCGGGGCAGCCCTGAGGAAGAAGGCAGGGAGGTGACACTCGCCTCTGCCCTCCTCCCTGCCTGCAGGCACAGAAGCCATCTGGAGGCCATGAGGTGAGGACAGAGTCCAGCGCAGACAGAAGCCCATCCACGACACAAGGATGGACTCCCGGCGGTCGCCCCTGCAGCCAAACGTGTTGCAGGGTGGAGGGTAAGGGAGCAGCCCACCAGGTTGCCTGCCCACCATTTGTACCCCCGTCCTGGTCGCCACCTTGGCCAGGGCCTGCCTTCCAGGCTCGTGGCATGAGTGTGAACAAACACAACTCAGGTCCAGGCTGACTAGAAGCAGCCTACAGACTGCACGGCGCTCTCCGCTGGGGGCAAACAGCTGTGAAGGGAAGCGGGGATGGCGTGGCGGCATTTCAGGCAGGGCGGCTGGGGAGATCCCAGGTGGAGGATACAGCTCAGACCAGCCCTGGAGAAAACCTGTTTGAGGACAGCGCTGCCGGGGAGGGAGCGGCACCCGCAGTCTAAAGCAGGAGCCCACCGGGGCCGGGACAGCAGGGATTGCAGGGTGCCTGTGGCGGCAACAGGGGGCAGAGGGGCCTTGCTGGTCAGACACTGTCCACCTCTGCTCTGCGTGAGCACAAGCAGCATGGACAAGTCCGGGAGTGGAAGGGTCCTGATCTGACCCATTTTCCTGGCTCCTCTGTGTAGAGAAGGTGGAGGGGCCTGGGGGGATAGCAGGGGCTGGGTTGTCTCCAAGTGCAAGGGAGAGACAGGGGCTGGGCCAGGCTGCTGGGAGGTGGTCAAATTCTGAAGATGCTTTAAAGATAAAAGGTAGACCTGACAGGATTCGCTAAGGCTCGCCGTGGAGTGTCGGGGGGCAGAGAGGGCCATGAGGATTTTGTCTGGGCGTTTACAGACTGCGGGACGGTGGGGGCCAGTCTGGGCCTGTGCTCTTGTTACGGGTTACAGAACCAGGGGACCAGAATTCTTTCCTGTCTCAGTGGAACGAAGGCCCAGACCCTTGTGCTATATGAGACCAATAAGATTGCTCAGGCTTTATCTCCCCACGAATGCAAAAGACTCCAGCAGCACCCGCCTCTGAGTTGGGGCTACGGACGATTTTTGTTTTCTTCTTTGTGCTCATACCTTCCAATTGCTCCATAACCAGCAAACATTGGCAGATAATAGAAAAAATGAAACACCAGGGTGCAATGATACTAAAGACATAGAAATATAGGGGAACGGCCCCCACTTTGGGGTGTGGAGCATAGTTGGGCCTGGACAGCAGATCGTTGCAGAGGCCAGGAGCAGGGAGACAGACAGCCTTCAGCCTTGAGCCAACAGCAAGAGCTTGGTGACACCAAACCCACACATAGCTGTCGGGCTGTTGAGGAGGGCAGGTGAAGAGCTGCCAAGAGCTGCTTTCCAGAGAGAGATCACATTTCCCTGGGAAGGATGAGCCCAACAGCCCGGGGCCAGCACTAGGTCTGGCACGAGTGGTGGACGGACCTGCCAAGGCCCAAACCTCAAGCCAGCCGAGCTAATGATGATGGCAGAGGCAGGGGACAGACTGGAGTCTGACAGACCCCAAATGACATAGCAATTTGCTTGGCATAAAAACCCCTCCTTGGGGACTTCCCTGGTGGCTCAGTGGTTAAGAATCTACCTGCCAATGCAGGGGACACAGGTTTGATCCCTGGTCTGGGAACATCCCACATACTGCGGAGCAACTAAGCCTGTGTGCCACAACTACTGAGCCTGTGCTTTAGAGCCTGTGAGCCACAACTACTGAGCCTGCATGCCACAACTACTGAAGCCCGTGTGCCTAGAGCCTATGCTCCACAACAAGACAAGCCACTGCAATGAAAAGCCTGCGCACTTCAACGAAGAGTAGCCCCTGCTCACCGCAACTAGAGAAAAAAAAAAAAAGGAAGATGTGAAGGTGTGATGTAAAGCAGGAAGAACCCACCCTTCTTGCCAAGATGAGCCCCTCGGGGGTGTGGCCTTCACTTCAGCCACCAGGCACAAGGAGAAGATAAAGCAGCAGGGCCCCTTAGTCTCCACTGTTTTTCTAAACACAGTGTCAGGTCCACGGTCACAAACTTGAACACAGATGACCCTGATGCTAGAACTAACCGACCAGATAAGAATTTTCAAATAATTATCATAAATATGTTTAGAGATTTACCAGAAAAGATAGAAAAGGTGAAGATACAGAGATTCTCGGGAAAGAAATACAAAGTATAAAAAAGAAACTGAAATACTAGATCTGAGGATTATGATATCTGAAATAAAATACATTTAAAAATGGTTTAACAGGCTTCCCTGCTGGCACAGTGGTTGAGAGTCCGCCTGCCGATGCAGGGGACATGGGTTCGTGCCCTGGTCCGGGAAGATCCCACGTGCCGCAAAGCGGCTGGGCCCATGAGCCGTGGCCGCTGAGCCTGCGCGTCCAGAGCCTGTGCTCCGCAACGGGAGAGGCCACAACAGTGAGAGGCCCGCATACCGCAAAAAAAAAAAAAAAAAAAAAAAAAAAAGGTTTAACAACAGAATGAATAAGGCAGGAGGAAGTACTAGGGAACTGGAAGGAGGCCAATGAAAATGGACCAAAGCAAGAGAAAGAATGAAAACAACCCAAGAGAATGCTGACGACCCTCGGACACTGCCATCGTCACAACATCTGCACCACAGGCGTCCCTGGAGCCCAAGTGAGAAGGGGCGAACCAGGTAAAAAATGTATTTAATGAAATACTGGCCTGAAACTTTCCAAGTCTGATGAAAAACCTGACATCTCTAGATTTAGGAAGTTCAAGGAATCCCAACATAAAATACACAGAAAACCACACCCAAGCACAACAGAGTCAAACTATTAAAAATCAAAGATAAAAAAACCCTAAGAATAGCTAAAAGGAAAAACAAACAAACAATAGCACATACTGAGAAAGGATGATAATTTGTGGATTTCTCCCCAGGAACAATGCAAGCCAACAGATGATAGATGTGTGTAACATGCCAAAGGCAACTTAGGATCACAGACCCAGGAAGAACAGCCAAAGCACGAGATGAAGGTGAACTAGGCTGCAAGTTCACTCCCGCCACCTGCAGCCCAGGAAGCGCTGAGGAGAACTACAGACCCAGGCCTACAGAGGTAAGTGAGGACGGGAAACGGTCTGGATACACCCGTAAGGCTTAGGAAAAGCATGTGACAACACAGACAGCACTGTTACAAGGCGTGTATCACACAGCAGTGAACACAGATGAAGACAATACACGCACGGGTCCTGACGGAGCGGGACGTAGCTGTGACTGAAGAGCCCCTGCCCTGCAGTGACAACAGGTGCCGTGAGGTGGGCCAGGTCGGCTCATCCTCACAAAGACTCTGTGCAGACCCCTTGCCATCACCCTCGACACACAGGCAGGGACCTGTCCTGGAACCCTGAAGACAGCACAGCCAGCTAGGCGAGAGCCCAGACCCAACCGACTTCCCTCCGGAGGGGCAGGGGCCAGTGTCTCTGCTCCCCACCACCCGACTTGGCCCCTCCACAGACGCCTGCCACCGTGAGCTGGACACAAACTCCGTGAGGAGGTACGACTACGGTCGGCCACCTCCACGCCTGGAACACTCCAGTTCCATCCTTGGAAGTTATCCAGCTGACCCTCAGGGGCAAAATACACAGAACACTCTTTCTGACCACTTATCTCATTATCTTAAGAAACTCAGAAAAAACATGTCCAATCCCATTACTGTGAAAATTAATGGGATCTTTGAAAAATACATCTGTTCTTAGGTGTTCATCCCATCAGCTGAAAGGGTGTGTAGACCCTCCCCGTGGGCCCCCTCCAGCAGGAGGGCTGCTGTCCCAGAGTCGGCAGGTAGGACGCGGTCACTGTGGATAAACACAAGTGTCCACTTGTGGAGAAATGGCTCCCCCTGCCGAGCTTTGGAAAAATAACAGCTTCAAGCACCACTGGGTCCTTTAACACACTCCCTCTGGTCCCAGTGACAGTCCTGTGGGCAGGCTTTAATATCACAGTCTTGCTTACATATGAGGCCCTGTAGGGTGAGGGGCTTTCCCGGGGTCTCCACGCTTGTCATCCAAGGGGCCAGGACTGGCTCTCCACCTCTCACCCCACAGCCGCCTGCAGCCGGCGTCTTACCGGCACTTCCACTCCATTCTTGCCAGCCAGCAGCCACTCCCAGCAGGCCAGGGCCGTCTCCATGCCGTGCTCGTTGAACATCTGGAGGGGACCCCAGCACAGGTGATGGAGGAGCTGCGGGTCACAGTCTGGAACCAAATGCATGCTGTTCAGAGGCCCCGACAGGTCGACCCACAGCCTCCCTGGGTCAGCAGGACAATTGGCACTGGCCGGAAAAGCGCTGGCCTTTTAATTACAGCCCCACCCCAGTCCCGTGCGTGACGCCGCAGGGATCTCCCGGGGGAGCGCAGGCTCTCTGCGTGGCCAGGACTCGCTCCCTGGGACAGCAAGGTGGCCCGGGCCTGGGCGGTACCTTTGCTGCTGATGAGCATGGCCGTCAGCTTGAACATGGCCTCTGTGTAGTGCTGAGGGTCACCCGCGCCCAACGCTGCCTTCAGCTCCTGGACCATCATTTTGTTCAGGTCAGACGTCTGGCCTGTGGCGTCTGAGAAGCGGATCATCCCATACACCTGTGGAAGGTCAGCGGAGGCTCATGTGGCCTGGCCACCCAGACCACGGGGCTTCGTTGCCCACGCGGAGTGACAGGCTCGTCTGGGTGCTGCCGCCACCGCGCATGGTGCCCCGGAACTCCTCCTCTAGAAACAAGTGCTGCTCCCACCATTCTGGACAGTCCCCGAGGGCGGGGACCCGGCCCTGATGTCTGAATCCAACACTGAGCTACAGCAGAGCTGCCTGCACATGGGCTAAACAAGATCAGCCGCGCGCTTCTTGAGTCGGACATTACTTTTTTTCCCAAGAAAGGTGTTGCTCTCTTATTCACAAGACTTGACTAGAGAGGAGCTCCCACTCCTTCCAAGAACCAAACCTTCCCCCCAAGACAGACCTCCCGCCCCCACCAGGAAGGAGAGGACGCTAGGGGGCCCCGACCCGGCGGGCGGCTACCTCGCCTGCGTAGCGGTTGCGCAGGTTGAGGGATGCCATGAAGTTGGAGTAGTCCTTCTTCACGCAGGCTGGCCGCTCCGTGAGCTGAGTCGCCTGCAGAGACGGGACAGTGACTGCACACCCTCGTGGCCAAAGCCCAGTGCAGTGAGGCTGTCATGCTCAGACCCGGGTTATTAAAATCTCCAGCAATGGCGAGTGAATAAAATGAAACACCTCTAAACACGCTCTGGGGTCTGCCAGGTCGCATGGAAAACAGAGTTTTAAACATTTTACTCTGAAACATCTCCGGAAGGCAGCTGGGACTACAGCTTTGCTCCATGGCCAGCTACTTCACCCCCACTGGTGTGGCTGCCCACACTTGGAAGGGACCTCGGCTCACACGGCCCCCACTTCCCCTGCCTTGGCCTCGCCTCTCCAGTCTGCCCACCCCTCCAGGCCCCTCCTCCAGCTGGACCTGCCCAGTGTCCCCAGGGCCACCTCACACTGTCCCTTCAGCTCTGTTCCCTACACACCAGCACTGCCAGTCGTCATACACAGACACTACTGGAGACAACCAACCATCAGATGCTGCAGTTTTGGGCAACTTTTTATTTTGGGTGGTAGGGGTGGGGGGAAAGAAGGTCAGGGGAAAAGATATAAACAGTAAAACTGAACCACAAACAAAAAATACACGGTTTTCTCATAAAAATTTTAAGCTGGTTCATTTTTAAAAAGGTGACCTGAGAGTGCATTACATTTTTTGGAGACAGTGGCCTGGAGCAGGCATGTGTGGGAAACTGGCTCTGCCACTCACTGTCCCTGACCTCGGCCTGCTTCCCAGGAAGTGGGGACACGGGGTCCTCTCGCCAGGCTGAGCACAGTCCTGAGGGACCGAGAGCTGCCAGACCCTCCCTTGCATCTCTCTGACCCCGCTCCTGTGCCCAAATCAACCCCCAGCCCACTCCCCTCTGGGCGGAGAGGTCAGCCAGGCCACAGGCTGCACCTTCTGCAGGGCAGGGGCTCTAGGGCCGGGGTCTCCCAACAACCAGCGATCAAAACACAAGATAAAAATGGTCCTTCCCTCCTGAGCAACAGGAAAGGGAAAAACCTAACCTAAATCTACTTTTCTGTGGAAAAATCCCAAAATCTTTTAGGCAACATCACCTTGGACCAGGACCGAGCCCTGGTGGCCTCTGCCCGCATCCTCAGCCTGCCTAAGGGGCGGCTCCCTTCCCACCTGGGCGCCTGGCCTCCCCTGACCCCAGAGCGGGCAGCATAGAGGTGCATGTGGCCGCCTGGGCTCCCACGGACCGCAGAGACCCTGCACTGGGCCCCAGGGTTGGGAGACACCAAATCGCACCACTGCCGGACAGGCCACTGCTGCCAACCACCAGCTTTGAGGCGAGTCTCTGATCTGGTTCAGAGGGAACCCCTCAGCGCACGTGCTGCCCCTAAATGAACCTCGAGCAGAACGAGACGAAGCCAAGGACATGGGGTGCAGCTCGGTCCAATGGATGGCCAGGCCAGCGTGACCATAAAACGTGCTGACCGTGTCCAGCAGGAAACTTCGTCCGTCGTGGACCTGATCCTCATAAAGGATCAACCTTAGAGCTCCGTCAGAAACATGGTGAGCAGCTCCCCCGAGCCTGGGGTCTGCCACAGACACCGCAAGCTCCCCATATGGGGGCAGGGCTCCCACGGCTGGAGACCCTGCTCCCCAGAGGCACACGTACCCCAAGGGTGGTGTTCTGCTTGTTGTAGCTGGCAAACTGAAGGATGCTCTCGGTGGCCATGGCCAGCCCCGTGTGCTGCGACAGCCCCGACACCCAGTTCTGGTGTTTGTTCAGGTATTCCTGAGACGGGGAAGTGCCGTGTTATTTTAAAGGTAAAAGCAAGCCTTGTGCAGCACGTGTGAGGTGGGGGAGGGAACCCTGGCTCTAAGGCTGGCATCGCCCGCCCTGATCCACTGAAGAGATGGCTCCGCTCGGGCTGCCACTCCCTTGGGACCAGAGCCAGAGCCAGAGCCAGCCACTGTTCCTACTGGCCTGCCGGGCTCCTGGCCATGCCACTCTCGCCCAGCCCGCATGCACCCCTAGTCCTGCCTACCATAAGCGGTCGGCTCCCCTGGGCCTGCCCCCCAGTCCCACCGCACCTGCCCTCCTGGCCCCTGACCAGCATGCTCACCCCACAGGGTGTCCCATTACCCTGGGCCTGGACCAGTGTTCCTGGTCTGCTAGTTCACACCAGTGCTGTCGGTATTTCCAGCACGCTGTCTGGCTACAGCTCTCTGCAAGGCTGGAAGGAGCTACCCAGGATGCTTTTTGGTGATTTCAAGAAAGTACCTGTAGGTGAGACTTGGTGACTGTGGGCGCCCACTTCATGGCCTCCTGCAGGATCATCGCACAGCGCGCAGCGAAGTCCTTGACGATGCTCTGGAAGAGGGTGCACCGGGCTGTCAGAGCTTAGTGAACACAGGGCTGGACCATGTGCCCCAGAGCCTTGTGTTGAAGTTCGAACCCCCGGCCCACCTCTCGCGCTTCGCAGGTGTCGGGAACGGTAATGCGATAGGGGGCGTCCGGAATGTCGTAGTAAGGCTGGTCCTTGTGAATATCCTGAAAGCACACAGGTCCCTCTTCCAAAGCAGGTCCCTACGTAGCACCTCCCTCCCTTCCCCCACCCCTCCCATCTGTGATGGGAGCCCCCCAACCCCCCATTCACGGCTTGTGGCATGAGCTAGGCTCAGAAGGGTGGGCGGGGTACTCACGGCGTTCAGTGACAGCGACAGGGTCTGCAGGATGTCCAGCATGGTCTTCAGCACCGTCCCGCTCCAGAGCAAGTGGGGGAATCTGCACCCAGAGCCACCTCTCAGGGCCCAGAAGCCACCTGTCCAAGGAGCTGTGCTCCTTAAGGCCCCTCACCCCTCCTGCTGCCCAGCCCCAGCCCCCACCAGCCCCATCATCTTGGTTATGCGCTGGCCAGACCACTCCCTGCTTCGCACAGGGATCCTCCCTGTTTTCAACCAAGGCCCCTGTACCCTCACGTGGAACACGGCAGGACAGGTGACCCTTGAACAATGGGGCGCTGGGGGTGCCGACACGCCACACAATAAAAAATTTGCATGTAACTTATAGCTGGCCTGCCATTTCCGCAGTTCCACAACTGTGGCTTGTGTAGCACTGCAGTGTTTACCACTGAAACCCCCCCCCGCTGCTCAAAGCAGGTGGCCCTGGGCCAAGGGAAGCAGGCTGCAGGCTCGGTGGCCTGGCTCAGACACGCCCTCCGGCCCTACCTGGATGGGCACATGGTGTCTGCTGCAGGCTCCGGGGATGCCTGCGGGAGCTGCAGGCAGGCCTGGCATGGCAGTGCACTGAGGCTGGCCCAGCCCACCATGAGGGGCCTCACCTGGGAGGACCCGTTCCATGAGCCTGCCGTGCCTCTCAATACAGCAAGGAAAGCCCAGGGTGGAACCAGCTCAGAGTGAGCTCCCCTCCTCCTGAGGGCCTGGGAGAAACTAATTCCACCAGGTCCTCTGGCCGGGCCCTGGGCTGGGAGACAGCACTTAGGATGGCTGTGAGCATCCCAGAGTGAGTCCAGAGCCCTGCAGCAGGGAGGGTGGGATCCCGAGAACAGGGACATAACACCCGGTCAGGAGATGTGCTCTAAGTAGCACCAACCACTCTGAACGGGGGAGGGTTAGGCCACTGACTCCTCACTTGCCAACATCCTGTGGGGGCTGCCCCGCCCTTTGAGAGCTGTGACTCTGAGTCCACTTTTCTCTGTACTGATGATGCAAGGTCGACCCTTCCCTGCATCCCAAATCTAGACGTGTGCACACAAACATATGCGCACACACATGCACACACATGTGCACACACGTGAACACACGCACAACACCAGAAGGAAACCGAGCTCACTTGTCCACCAGCCCGGACAGGTACTTGTCGGCCACTCTCCGGATGCGCTTGTGGATGTGGTTGAAGTTCACCAGCAAGAACTGCGCATGGCGCTCCAGCTCCTCCTCGTTCTCCTTGGTCTTGGCCTGGATTCAGAAGAGACAGGTTGTAGGCCCTGCACGGCCCCGGCAGGCGTGCACTGGCACTCCAACAAGGCTTACTTTATCTGCCATCATGTTCAGGAAGGCATCAAACACCTTGTCGGCAACGGCGATCACACACTGCAGCATCCCTGCAACAGGAGGGCAGGGCATCAGCAGAGGGGACCACCGTCTCATCTGTCGCTGATACAACACTCCCCCAAACTCTCAGCTTTACTTGCATTTCCCCCCATGGCCCCCTTTCTGTCCCGGGACCCAGTCCAGGGCACCCCTTGGCATCCGCTCAGCACGGCTCTGAGCCCAGTAGTCTGTGCTGATTCCTTAGGCTTTCCAGTCTTTCTGTCCTCCCCACTTCTAAAGGGCACAGGCATCTTGTAGGGTGCCCCTCAATCAAGGTGTGTGTGATGATTGCTCATGCCTGGACCAAGCTCATGGGATTTTAGATGAAATGCCCTCCTGGTCGCATCTTATGGGGGTAGGGTGAAGTCGGTGCCCCCGTCACTGGTGGGCTGGCCCTGAATGCTCCCTCTACCCTCAGATGTGAGTCCCCAGGTCCAGCCCTCACTCTGGGGCAGGGAGTGGGGGGCAGCGGCTCCCGAGAACCTGTACACGTCAAGCTGCGCAGAGCCCCCCACTTCTCCTGGAAACCATCTATCAGTGTGTTCTGTGGCAGCTGTCCCTCTGGTTCTTGTCGACATTTTCTATCTTCCACATTCTTTCTCCTTTTAGCAACTGGAATTCCACCTGAAGGCATGTCCCTCCCCGTGTTTTGTTTATTCAACCGTCTAGTCAGTAGGGACTCACGAATGCTCATCATTTGTGTGGCTGCTCCCTCTGGTTGGCTCCTGGGCCCTGCAACACACCTCCCCACCTTCTCCTTCTCTCTTTTTCCTCTTGTTTCGGCATGACCTTACTTTCTGGCCCTGCAAGGTGCCTGGGTTCAGCCTATACTCTCCCTGCCCCAGCTCTCCCTAGAGTCACCATTCCTCCACGGAGCCCAGGTTCCTTCTACTGGAGAACAGTGTTCTGAGACCAAGATCTGGGCACTGGGTGTGGTCAGTGCTGATGGGGTAGAGCAGAGTTTTAAAAACAACAGTAGGAGAACCACAGTGTTGGTGAGAGAACTGTGAGAAAACACCAACGTTTCCTCCACGACACACCTTGTGTAGCTAGGACGGTTGGTTGGTGGCCATCCCTGTGCTGCCAGCGGAGGGGGGCTTCCAGGCCCCCCACTGTCCTTCCTCGCCAGCCCCACAGGAGTCAAACCAACCTCTGGACTGTTGTGCAGGGTCACATGGAGCAGCACCTCACAGTCCCTGAGGTGATTTCTCAAAAGATTTCTCCAAGGACTGATTTTTCAACAGAAGAAAAAAATGGTACCCGAGACACCTGGGAGTTAGTTCTCCATTAGCAAGAACAAGCTGCTCAAGTCGTCAGTGTGCTGATGGTGCTGGCGTGGGAAGGACTCCTCACTACTTTTTTTTTCGTTTAATTTATTCATTTTTATTTATTTATTTGGTTGCGCCGGGTCTTAGTTGCAGCAGTTGGGCTCCTTAGTTGTGGCTCACAGGCTCCTTAGTTGCGGCAGGCAGGCTCCTTAGTTGCGCCATGCAAACTCTTAGTTGCGGCATGCATGCAGGATCTAGTTCCCTGACCAGGGGTCGAACCTGGGCCCCCTGCATCGAACCCCTCCCCCCTGGGAGCTCAGAGTCCTATCCACTGTGCCACCAGGGAAGTCCTAAGACTCCTCACTACTAACTGTATCAATGCCAAATTTATTAACCTTAGAATCGTTACTCAGCATTCCTCAAAACATTTTCCCACACTGTTAATCAACCAGACCTTGTGGATCTAGCAAATCAAGGATGCTTGTAAAAAAAAAAAAAATCATCCATCCAAGGGCACTTGGAGAGTAAATTAGAAGAATGTGTAAAAAAGAGTAAATCCATTGAATAATCTGTTCAGACTGGGGAATATCTGCAGGTATGTGTTCACTGACTCCAGGAAATTTCAGAAAGCATGATTCAAAAAAATGACTTTAAGAATAGTAAAACACTGTTCATTGAATCTGAAAAGCTAATTCTTTTTGCAATCAATCAATAAAAACAATATTTGTTTTAAAAGATTCTATAACATAACTTCATGAATAATTTCTTCCTAACATTTTAGGAACTAATTTAGTTTCTTAAAAACTTTTATTCTGAGAATACTTGAAATGATTGCTAATACCATTTACTGAATAAATGCATTATTACATGAGATACATTAAAAAATCTGTGGATTGAGCATACTAAATTTCATCAAATATTTAAACACATTTATAAACTCCATCATATTCTTCTAAGCATTTAATTAAAGCACAGGTCTAATATTTCAGTCTCTTCAATTTTTAAATACCTTATAAATCAGCACATAGACCAACACAATGATGCTACAATTTATCGTGTCCTTATACTAAAACTGGTAAACAGTGCCAGTACCATGCATTTAATTTTTTTTCTTTGCTGCCTCAATTTTAATATCTCTTCATGTTTTAATTCCTATTCTTATCTTAGGTTCACCTCAGTAGGGTTTTGGTGATGGGCACATTTTGATACCCTAGAGAGGTTAATTCTGTTTCTGTCTCCCTGGGAGTATCGTCCTGTTGGGACTGGTCACGCCGAGGCCCTGTGAGCCCAGGGTCTGAGGACACTGCATCCTGGGACTTGTAAGTCCTCATGTTTCACACAGACTTTTGTATCCTGAAACTTTCCCGGAAAAGAAGGATGCAGTCTTAAATCAGATGTGGCCCACAGGTCCTGGCCTGCTGGAAACGTGTGGTAGTGAGTGGGGTCTCCTTGTGGGCAGCAGGCCTGCTGAGGCGTGGAGCCCCCATGGCAAGAAGCAGGATGCCCCCCAGCGAGCTCTCTGCTCTCCACTAATGAGTGCCTCTAACAGGCTGCTCGCAGGACGTCTCTGCCCATCACCTGTTGGGCGCCCTTCCTACCTGGTCACTCTGAGACCAGGTGTGACCTTACACAGGTGCCCCGCCTCTCCCTGGACCATGCGGCTCTTTCTTGCTGCTCCCTCTTTCTTGATTGCATGAGAAAAACAACTACACGTCCCTACTTCACAAACACTTTAGTGGGAGAAACAAAATTATGATATCGTATATATAATTATATATAATATATATGTAATCTCCTAATGTATTTAGATACATACGTCCTAGTATATTTGCTCTTCTTTTAAACAAGATAATAGAAATACTGTATCCATGCTCGAATTCTGATAATCTGTTAGTTGGGAGCCCCTGCAGCCTGATTCTCAGTCCTCTCAGCCTGCCTCAGACGCCTGAGAAGCACTACTGCTCCCTGGCCAAAAGATGCCCCAGGTCCATCCAGACCGTCCAAGGAGCCCAGGGTCCCTCAGCAGAGGATGGTGTCTGGGACTGAAACCTGGGGGCTGGAGCACATCTGAGCATCAGTGCTTCTACTCTCGGGCCCCTGGCAGCAGAGGCAGAGCCAGAAAGATGTATATGTTTTAGAGTCAAATTTTTTTTTTTTTTTTTTAGAGTCAAACGTTTTATACTGATCTTTCCAATGTAGTACATAGCCTCATGAAACTATTTTCTTGACACAGACAGAAAACAGGATGCAGTATTCTTTTTTACACTATTAAATCTCAGTTCATTATGAGAAGCCCGCAGGAGTCAACTTACCAGACTTGTCTTTCTGAATAGCTTTATCCTCAAAGTAGCAGAACATTACCTGGAAGCGGTCAGGATCTGTCGAGCGCAGGACCCTACAGGGAACAGCTCAGAGTGAGTCTGAAGCTCTGATCCCCCAGCAAATGGAATGCTGCCCGGGCGGATGAGGCTGTGAGGGCAGCCACCCCCTGTGAGCCAGGGGTTTTAAAGGTCACATGCACAAGGTCCTAACAGCACCGGCTGCATGTCCATCAGCCAACGGCGCATCAGGCAGCCACCAAAATGAGAGGCAGCTCTCTGTGCTGCTACAGAATATTCGAGACTTCCGGCTGGGAGGAAAGGGCGAGGTGCAGCGGGACAGGTGTGAACAGGTATGATCCCACATCCCGCTGTGTGCAGGTGGGATACACGCATGAGCACGTGGCTGATTTCTAGAAGGGAAAGATAAGAGACGGCAACAGGGGGCCTCTCTGGACGCAGGGCCAGCAAACGGAGACATGCATTTCTCCTCCTTAGCATCTTTTCTACCATCCAATGCTTTTCTTCTCTATTCTGTTTTACGCACCATGGACATTTTTACACGTAAAACAATATCCCTACCCTTGAGGAAAAAAGGAAGAGAAAGGAAAGGAAGGCATGTGCTTGAACCAGGGCCCCGGTACAGGGCACTTGGCATCTGGGGCTCCACTGAGACGGCCAGGCGCGAGCTCAGCAGTGCGCGTGGATGACGTCCGCACCCACCCTCTCAGATTAAGGCTCCGGCGCCGGGGGCTCAAGCGCAGACACTCTCCAGCGCCCTTGTGCACATGGCGAGAATGTGTGCTGTTGTCTGAAAGCTCTCCTGATAACTGGTGACTGGGATCTAAGCCAGGCTCTGGACTAAAGGCTTCAGGGCTGCTTCTCGGTGCTGACAGGAGTCCAGGGGACCTGGCAGGCAGCCTCGGGCAAGAGCTGGGCTCTCAGAACCGCCTGCCAACTAGAGAGCCTGCCCGAGAGCCCTGGGTCACCATGGGGCACACCGGGGAGTGGACACAGCCCACAGCCCTGCCGGCAGGTGCTGGAGGCCGAGGGGGCCCAGAGGCCTCTCCTGGAGCTACACGTGCCAGGATTAGACCCAGGCTTTTGCTGTCTTGGTTTGGCTTCGTTTTTCTGTGAAAATATATTCTTTGTAAAAAAAAAAAGACCAGAAGGAACGATACTAACCACTATGGATGGTGCTAGTGAGCAGAGTGGGTTTCTTCCCTCAACTATTTCCACAGTTTTGTATAATGTTCTCCTATTACTTATACAACTGAAAAAAAAATGTGTAATGAAAAAAGAAAAGTCAAAGCTCCCTTGGCTGTGGGGACTCTGGGACTGCCGGGAGGAGGGGACTGAGGGTGGGAGGACTCACTCCCACTCACCCAAAACAGCTTCCATCTGGTTTATATGTCAAGCTTCCAAGCAAGATCCAATCTACCGGAGGGTCTCGTGGCACCAAATAAAGGTTAAATAAAGTAGTGGCGTTGTCCAAACATCCCTCGCTTTAAGAATCAATACTTTGTTTTAAGTGGTTTGAAAAAGACCTTATTCTGTATCTAACTGCACCTGTCTTGTGACCTAAACAAATGTCCTCCTGCAGCCCCCCACAGCGGGTCCACAGGGTGGGCGGCTGGGCTCTGGACGTCCTGCTGCTGCTTCCAGTCTCCCTTTACAGGGAGGCAGCAGGCACTGCCCTGGAGACGATGTCGGTCTCAGGCCAAATCAGGGACCGTGACCTTGGGCAGCTTCTTTGAGCGCCTGGGCCCTGGTTCCCTCCTGTGAAGTGGGGTGTACAGTGCCCACCTTGTGGGCTTGCTGGGGGGGCCTGTCAGCGCATGGAGCTCGTGCAGCGCCTGTGGGGCCGGTGCTCCATCCATGTTAGTACTTCTAGCTGTCAGCTCCCTGTGGTTGCAGAGGCGTCCTGAGTGTCAGGTGCCCAGAGGACTGTGTGGAGCAGCCCCCCCACTTCCCGTTTGCTGTCTGTGCTCCAATGTGGTCCTGGAACCAGCCTGGGGGGTGCCTTAGAGCGTCTCAAAGAGGGCTGGTTCCCGGCAGAGGCTCCGATCCGTCAAGTGCACTGAGTTGGTGGCAGCTCTGGTGACAGCTCAGAACCTGTTCCCTTGGGGAGGTGGCACCAGCGTCAGACCCCTGGTGTGTTACTACACGTGGCATCCAATGATCAGGAAGGATAAGCACAGGAGAAGAGCAGAAGGGGCTGGGGGTGGTTTTTCTAAGACAGCTTACTTGTTAGGAGGAACTGAGAAAAGCCCAAGCCTGGAAGGAACACAAACGTAAAACCAGCTCAAGCGGGGGTACGGGTGGCGAAGCTCACATACCTCATGTATTCCAGCCGGTAAACGGACAGAAGGTAGGTGGACATGGCGAAGTCCAGCTTGTTGATGAGGGCGGACACCTCGGGGGCCGGGTCCAGCAGGTTGATGATGGTGCTACGGAGCTCGCTCAGCTCGGCCTAGGGACAAATGCCAGGACTGCTTGGGCACGGGTGGGCGTGGCTGCTCCCCCAGATGCAAATCCCAGGGCCGGGCCCGTGAACCAGACATGCAAGACTGGCCCTCACTGTCCCAGAGGGCTTCCCGAAACCCTGCCCGGTACCACCCGTCTTTGGCAGGCAGGCATCCTTACGGGGGTGACTGTGTCGTTCTTCATGGCTGAGTTGTACTGGAGGACAGACCGCAGGGGCTCTTTGCTGGGAAAGGTGAGCAGGGGGGACTTGGTGGCTATTTCACAGACGCCCTCGTACCACTCTTCTGGCCAGAGTCCTGCAAGAGAGCATGGGCTGAGGTGCCTCCTGGCTCGAGAAGAGCTCTGGCGGGGCCCACGCTGAGCTTCTGGAGTTGTGGGTCCTCTGGTTGAGCCACTGTCCCAAATATGTGGCATAGAAACGAGTGTGTTTCCTAATGGGGGCAGGTTTCCCTAAGGTATGTGGTGTTCCCAGAACCCTAAACGACTTCGGGAAGTGTTCCCTGAGGAGGCGGCAGCCGCACTGGGCCTGTCTTGTGCGTGGGCACAGGCACCATTAGGTCGGGCCCTTTCGCATCTTGGTCCTTACTCTGCACTGTCCTCCCTGGGGCAGCAAACGTCCCCTACCTGACCCCTCCACGGCAAATCCCATCAGCACAGAATAGAGCCAGAAATCCCGGAAGAGCTTCTGCAACCGCGGCTTCGCTTCTTTGATGGGCAGCAACCGCCGGGTGAGCTGATGGGCCGAGGAGAGAGGGAGAGAAGGTGGTTACCTGCATATGAACCTGACACCTACAGGCGTAAGCTTGAGATCCATTCTCCAGGCTTCTTCTCAGAGAACAGGTCAGTCAGACTGGACAGGAGAAGGCACAGGGCACAGTAACCAGCAGCCCTCAGAGAGCTCACCCAGAAACGCTCCTGAGCCTCTTGTATGCAGGGCGGGCTCTGCACTGGGAGGGAAAAGCCCTTTGGCCTCATCGGGAGGCAGACAAGCAGCAACCCAGAGTTCCTGGGGACCCAGGGATGGGGTGCTTGGTGTTCACAGGCGGGCAGGAAACAGGGAGCAGCCGCCTGGCCACAGAAGCACCAGGTCCAAGGGCCGGAACCATGGCGGGCGGGGCAGTGACCTTGGGCAGAACCACAGGGTGTGAAGCAGGTAAAAGCAGAGTGCTCGGGGGCAGGGGTGAGGCTGGAGTCCCTGCGTCCCTGTCCCCATGGTGTCCCACCCAGTGCGTGGCAGGGGAAGGCGCCTTGGGTATGGAAAATGGTTATGTGTGCACAACGCCTGGTGGACAGGTGGACCCTCCAGAGTCCCCAGCAGAGGTCGAGCCCCCACACAGCGCTAACTAACCTGCAGCGAGGGGTGCTCAGCGGTCCAAATGCTTATGATCTATGAGTGCCAAGTATGGGCTAGGTGCTGGCCAGGGTTTGCCTCCTGCCAGGGCCCAGGTTCGACTCCTGGTCAGGGAACTAAGATCCTGCAAATAGTGCGGCGTGACCAAAAAAACCCCCCAAAAAACCACCACAAACTAAAAATAGAAATGATCACGGTGCCACGGCCCTCTGCGAACACCTGAGTGGATGTGAGCATGGGAAGCACCACAGTACGGCCCTGGCTATCCCACAACGGACAGCAAAGCGGGGCTGCATGTCCTGCAGATGGCAGACAGGCCCGGGCCAGGGTCTCCTGGTGCTCTGAGTCTCTACCTGCACCCTCCCCTCCACTGTCCATGGAGGGACAGCTCACAGGAGGGTGGGGACACCTTGCCTAGCAGGCACGTCACCCCAGAGCCCAGGATGAGGTCGGGAGCTGCGATCACTTAGAGGAAGAACTCGGAGCTGGAAGACACGAGAGGAGCCCTCCCATGTCCAGGGGAGCATCAGAGCCGCCGCCCCCGACGCAACCAAGCCCTGGGCCACAGAGTGTCCTGGCTGCTCCTGTAAGCTCATCCACACAGAGACGGTCAGGCCTCCAAACACTGGGAGTCACAAGCCACTCGGCAGTGACTAAAGACACAACGAGGGCTTTGTGCTGACAAAGCTAGTTGAGCGGTGTTTGATCTGGGATGTATTTACTTTGGAAAACACGACAGCAGTCCGGCACCAAAGGTCACACTGAAGCCTGCTGGTGACTTTGGCCGATTCTGCCCCTGCAAAGCCAGTTCTCAGCAGCACAGAGGTGAGTAGGTTTCTAACGTTTCTGCCGATTATGAATTATTATTTGAGGTGGTTAGAGATGGGTAACTGATTTGCTTCCCTATCCAACTACATTCAAACGCTCTCTACACCATCTTAGAAAGGGTAAGAGGTTTTGTTAAGCTGCCTATGATAACATTCTGTCAGTTACGCTAGTGGGACTGTCAGCCAACCGGGGAGGAGGGACTGCGCTAGGTTAAGGACCTGAACTGGGAATGGTGCTGGGGGCTGTGGGCGGGCACCCTAGTTCTGGGGCATCACAAATGGTTCAGAAAAATGACGCGTGTCATACACGCGCACACACACGTACGTAGAGAGACCTGGCAAGTCTGGAGACGCGGGTACAGGGTGGGTGTTCTCTGTGCTGTGCTTTCAACTCGTTTGTGAGCCTGAAGTTATTTCAACCTGAAGACTGTCCACAGCTCCATTACCCCCTCTCCGTCTGGGCCGGGAGACAGCAGCCAGGAGGAACGAGGGACCACAAAGCCCAGCCCCGCTCCACGCAGCCAGCCTGAGAAGGCGCCATAGGAAATGCCCATAAAAACAAACTTTCGAATGATTTCCCTTTAAAAAATACTGCTTCTCTTCAAAGATAGTAATCTGGATTTAAACACAACCTAGTGATAATTTTAAAGTATCTTCTTTAACTCTTGTGATACTAAATGGCAAAACAACAGGAAGATTTACCTTTCAGGTACCTAATTTTTTACCACATAAAATGAGATATATTATGAGATACCTTCTGCTTCCTCTGATGAGAGCATAATGCAAAGTGTTTTGGGCTTTTCATCGTGTAATACAGGAATAGGAAGAGTACAAGAAGCTTCCACACTTACTATCTGAATACAAGAGCAAAAAGATACGAATGTTTTCAACCTCTGCCTCCCTATCTGGTCTCAGATTCCTTTTCCTGAACTTTTATTTATTCAAGTTGGGTTTTTTAAAGCTTTTTTTTTTTTTTTTTTTTTGCGGTACGCAGGCCTCTCATTGTTGTGGCCTCTCCCGTTGCGGAGCACAGGCTCCGGACGCGCAGGCTCAGCGGCCATGGCTCATGGGCCCAGCCGCTCCGCGGCACATGGGATCTTCCCGGACCGGGGCACGAACCCATGTCCCCTGCATCGGCAGGTGGACTCTCAACCACTGCGCCACCAGGGAAGCCCTTAAAGCTTATTTTAACCTAAGAAGGATACTTTCAAGTGTAGCCTAGCAAGAAGACCTCTTCTTTTCTCACTTTTTCAGTGTCTTGCCATCAATACCCACGCCCAATTCTACCCAGAACCTTGGCCCGGTTCCGCCGGCAGCCACACACATTACACACTGTGTCCTGAGTGCAGGCAACGTGTGTGGCAGCCTCGGCTATGGGCTGGGGGGAGGGAAGGGAACAGGAAAAGACAACAGACAGTTTTAAGTCAGAAACCATGTGACTTTCCCTCTCCAAAATGTTGTGATTAGAGGAGTGTGCAAGCTGACTGTGTTAAGAGTGCTGCAGGGAAGAGCCGAGGTGGGAACTGGGGCAGGGACAATGGTGCTGGCACTCCAGGCCAAACGGGCAGAGCCCTGGACACAGGGAAGGGCTCCACTAACCAGGGTCTAATCTAGTCACTGGCACACTCAGGCAGGCTCAGCACCCCCGATACGCACAATGCTCTGCGCGGGGAGCTGAGTCACCAAAGCCCCTGGTCCAGCACCGGCACCCAGAAGAGGCTCTGCTGAGAGTCACTGCCATTGCCAGCACACCATCTTCAGGCCTAACAAGTCCCAATATTTACCTAATAGGAGCCAGTGATTCTTACCTGGCCTGGAGGGGAAGCAGACATTCTGGTCCTCAAAAACGTACCAGATGGTCACATACATGACAAACCTGACAAGACACTCTCCTCTTTCTGAGGTGATTAGAAGGGATGCTGGGATCTTGCATGACTGAGCAGCAGTATAAACACCTGCTGTCACTGTCCTGGACACACAGAAGCATCGAATAATAGCTCATTTCCCAGGACGCAATTCACAACCAGGAAGGAAGCAAGAGAAGGACAAAGCCGTCTGGCAGCCAAACTGACGTGACAGAGGGAGGGATGGGAGACAGATGGCTCATCCCACAGTATCTGTTAAAAACGTGCCTTGTTTACTTAAATAGAGGGAGCGCCCCTCAGGCCTTCAGTAAGAGCTTTCTGACAGCACCCTCACCTAGACCCTATACACCTGGTGAGACTATTTGTAACCCCAGCCAGAAACACTTCAGTGGGAGAGCTCTAGTCCCTCCTGACAGCAGTGGGAGCCGACTGACAGACACAAGGAGAAAACGTACACCTGCAGCGAGCTGTACCCTCATCCCCCATGGCTGCAGGAAGACCGGCACCCACCATGTCCACTGGGCCCCCAGGTGATCCCTGCACTGCAGACACAGTCCAAATCACACAGATTAAACCACCCCAAATAACTGCTAGTGCAGGAGGAGGAGCCTCAGCCTGCCTGGCACCACCCCCCCGCCCCCCACCTGGCAGTGTCCTTGTGAGCCATGCTTTACTGCACATGGGCCCCCATCCGGCTGGGGTACCTGTGTGCCTCCAAGGCCCACCCAATATGTCATTTGAGGAAGGGACACAAAGTTCAGTGAATGAATGAAAAGGAAACTCCCTGGGGCCCCTGAGCCCTATGGTTTTGCACACTTTCAACAAGGGGTTCTGATCTGGGCCCAGGGGTCCTTCAGGCAAGTTCAAGAAGCCACACAAAATGTCAGGCGTCTGTTTTAACTTCAGCAGATCCTAAAATGGTTAGAGACTGGCACCCATGGGGCCCCTCCTGGGTCGTGGCCGGGGGCCTGCAGAGGTGTGTGTGTGAGTGTGTGGGGCAGGGAGGGGGCAGTCTGCCAGGCTGCCCTCACCACGTCCTACTCTCCCTCCAGCTCCAGCTCTGCCAGAATGCAGCACCTGCTGCACTCTCTCGTGGTGTCCCTCCTCCTGGTATCCGTGTGTGGGAACCTCGGCCCTCGGGGTCAGCCTGATAGCAGAGGGGGAGACCCCGAGTCTGCGGACCCCCGGTGGGGGCAGCTGAAGAGTGGAAACCTGAGCAGACCCCTCCTGCCTGCCGACTTCCACAAGGAGAACACAGTCACCAACGAGTGGATCGTGGATGGGGAAGAGGATGAGGACTACCTGGACCTGGAGAAGATCTTTGGGGAGGATGACGACTACATCGACGTCGTGGACGCGGTCTCGCCCGTGGACCCTGGGACTGGCGCCGGCAGCGTGCTCCAGCTCTTCCCGGGCAAGAGCCGCATACAGCGGCTCAACCTCCTCAACGCCAAGTTCGCTTTAGACCTCTACCGGGCGCTGAAGGAGCGGGTTGGTGCCTCAGACAATGTCTTCCTGGCGCCCGTAGGTGTGTCCACAGCCATGGCCATGCTCTCCCTGGGCCTGCGGGGGGACACCCACGAGCAGGTACACGCTGCCCTGCGCTTCACCGACTTCGTCAACGCCAGCACCACATACGAGCTGGGCACCGTCCACAACCTGTTCCGGAAGCTGACCCACCGCCTCTTCCGGAGGAATTTCGGGTACACGCTGCGGTCCGTCAGCGACCTGTACATTCAGAAGCAAGTTCAAGTCTTGGACGACTTCAGAGCCAAGGTCCGACAGTACTACTTTGCCGAGGTCCGGGCAGCTGACTTCTCTGATCCTGCCTTCATCTCCCAAACCAACCAGCACATCTCGCGGCTCACCAAGGGCCTCATAAGAGACGTGCTGGAGGATGTGGACCCCGCGACTCAGATGATGCTCCTGAACTGCATCTACTTTAAAGGTAAGAGGTGGCGACATTTCTCAGGGCAGACGCGCGGGCGCTCTCAGCTCACAGGTGGGCCGAACTGCAGACTCTACCTCCATTCCCCTGGGAAACCCAGACACGGGGTCAGCTCGCAGGGACAGGGAAGGTCCTGATGAGGTGACAGGGCAGCTGACACTTAGAAACCCTACGCTTTACGCCTCGCCACAGCCTTGAGAGACCGCCACTGTTATGAGTGTCTCCATTTTACAGACAGGGAATTAAAATGCTGCTCTGCGGAGATGGCGGTAAGGGACAGAGCCAAGCTCCAGCCTCTGTTAGATCAGAATAACGCAAAAACCTTTCCAGCATCAGGTCAACCTGGATCTGAGCTTTTTCATTTCCCTTCCCAATGGACAAAAGGCTGAAGACAGGTTCACCCTGAGTAACTGACATTCACACCCCTACTCATTTCTAGGCAGGTGGGAGTGGGGAAATCAACCCTTATGTCTAGAGCAACTGTTCCAGGCCAGCACCAAGCACCGAGGCACTTCCTAAGGAGGACCCCTCCCCCACCGCCAACCACCCACACCTGCGCGTGAGCAACGCACGCACGCACACACACACACAGCCCCGGGACTCTAGAGATAAATGGGCACGAGTCTGTAAATACCAGGCCTCGCTTTTAAAATGCCCTGGTGATGGGGCTTCCCTGGTGGCGCTGTGGTTGAGAGTCTGCCTGCCGATGCAGGGGACACAGGTTCGTGCCCCGGTCCGGGAAGATCCCACATGCCACGGAGCGACTGGGCCCGTGAGCCATGGCCGCTGAGCCTGCGCATCCGGAGCCTGTGCTCCGCAATGGGAGAGGCCGCAACAGTGAGAGGCCCGCGTACCGCAAAAAAAAAAAAAAAAAAAAAAAAAAAGCCCTGGTGTGACCTGAGCCAGGAGAAACCTCTACTGCCCTCTACCTGCCCAGCAAGCCGAGGGCAGACATGAGGAGTGGGGTCACTGCACACTAGTGCGGTGACACGCAACCACTCTCCCCTCTGCCACCAAGGACTAGTGGGCACTGGCCAGGTCAGTCCCGGGAGGCCACGTTCCCTGGTCAGCTCCAGCACGGTTTACAGCAGTCCAGGGAGCCCCTCTCCTGGAAGTGGCTGAGGGGCAGTGGGGCCAGAGCACCCACCGGCCAGGACAACCACTCCGTGCCCAAGCCGAGGCCCCCAGCGGCTGTGCGGAATGCTGCCAAAGGGCAACGCAGGGGGAGGGAGCCAAGACAGGAGGAAGGGTTCAGAGGCTGAGCCAGACCCCTGCCTCCCCCGACGCCAGGCACAACGCCAGCCTCGCCGTGGGCAGGTCCAGGCCAAGGCTCCAACAGGCCCGTGACAGGCACACGGGACATGCTCAGTGAACACACACATGTCCTTTCATCCCTGGCTGGCGGGACAGGTTTGGGAATGAAAACTGGAGGTCAGCCCTGGTCTCACTCCCCTATCCGTGTGGCCTCGCAAGTCCCACTGTTACATGCTCAGTGGGTTTGATGTTGCCAGTGACACTTGAGAGCGATTTCCCGTGTTCAGGGGTGACTTTGACAGTGAGTGGGAGACCCCTGGGTGGCACCAAGGCCCTCAGCCCTCAGCCCTGCCAGCCTGTGGGCACCCCGACTTCCAGAGCCTCTGCCTCAGCGCAGTCAGTATTCAGAGCAGGCAGGGACACGTCCCAACATGGGAACCAGGGTCACGAAGACGGCAAACGTGGCAGCAGGGCACATGAATCCTTGCCCACACACCGGAAGGCTTGCTGGATCAGGGCTGGGAGTCAGAGAGATGAAACGCCAGCAGCACCAGCTCTCATGGGTGCATATCACAACAGCGTCTGGATGTGTAACTCTTAGCTCTAGCTCCCAAATCTCTATCACTACTTTGATTTTAATTTCAAATGTTACGAGCACTCTGTAAAACACAGTGAAAACAGAGGTTAGGCCTCAGGAGCAAAGGAAGGACAGAACCCGGGAGAGGCGGGGCGGCTGCAGCAAACCTGGGAAAGCCGTGGCTGGAGCCCAGGGGAAAGGGAGTCTCCCCCAGGGCAAATGGCACAATCTGGGGAAGGGGAGAGGCCAGGGACACCGCTCACACCCACCATGCACAGGGTGGCCCCCCACAGAGAGCTGCTTAGATGCCTGCCTCACGGGGCTGAGCAGCCCTGGACCCAGACCAGAGGCGGGCGGGCACTGCTGTTACGCCTCCCCCAGGAACCTCCTGCTTTTCTGACCCCCTGTGCCCCACCCACCAGCTAGAAACCTTGAACAGGTCACTTGGCTTCTCCCCTCTGCTTGCTCATCTGTGAGATGGGGGTGGTGAAAGCCCCGTCCCTCACGGTTGCTAGGAGACGAGGTAGCACAGGAAGGGGCTGGAGGAGGCCTGGCACATGACCAGTCTCACCAGTGGGCGGGCAGCCCTCACTTCCAGTTACTAGCATCTTAGAGCCACAAAGACATGTTCCCACTCGGGCACACAAAGCTGCCCCGAAATCCAAAGTGAAGGTGGCAATGGCAGTGCTGCCTCCCCAGGCATCCAGCCAGTCCTCATAGAGCTGATGGGAGCTCAGGGCCCTCATCTTACAGAGAGACACGCAGAGGCCCAGGCAAGGCAAGTGATGTGCTATTTAATGTCAGGATCTAACCCAGCATTCACCTGGTCTATTCACCCCATCTGCCCTCATCCGCTTCCTACGAGAAGCCTCTAAAACAGTGATTCTCAGTGTGGCGGGCGGGCCAGACCAGCAGCATCAGTATCGCCTGGGAACCAGTGAGAAACTTAAACTCCTGGCCCAAACCAGACCTGTGGGTTCATACGGTGGGGGTGGGCCATGCAGCCTGTTTGAACAAACCCTCTAAGAGAGCATTTAAACAAAAGCCCATTCCTGCTGACCTCACAGGGTCCTGGGTGAACAAATTCCCAGCGGAAATGACACACAACCACAACTTCAGGCTGAATGAGCGAGAGGTGGTCAAGGTCCCCATGATGCAGACCAAGGGGTCCTTCCTGGCGGCAAGCGACCAGGAGCTGGACTGCGATGTCCTGCGGCTGGAGTACATGGGGGGCATCAGCATGCTGGTGGTGGTCCCGCACAAGCTGTCCGGGATGAAGACTCTCGAGGCCCAGCTGAAGCCCCAAGTGGTGGAGAGATGGCAGAAGAGCATGACAAACAGGTGCCTCTGGGGCCAGGGGACTGGGGGCCCAAGGATGCTGGGGCTGCAGTCACTTTAGGGAAAGGGGCATGTGCCCCATGGGCCGCTGTGACTTCAGCCCGAACTTTCCACTTGGTGAGAGGAGACCAGAGAGCATTGGTGAGAAATGCACCTGTACTCTGTGATGTGGGGGCAGGAGCGACCCGGCTCTGCCACACACTTGCCCTGACCCCCTGGGGTCACTTGCTGTGGGCCTAGAACAAAGACAAGCCCCCAACCCAGTTTGAGAAGCCTCGAGGTGCTCCAAATCCCCTCAGGGCGTCACTTACCATCTGAGTCAGGACCACAGGTTGCGCTGAAGGCTCAGTGCAGGAAGGACGCACACGTCACCTCCCTGTCTTCCTGGATCCCGCCAGGCCCGAGTTAACAGCTGAACCTGGTCTGGGCCTCCTTTCAGGACCAGGATACAAGGAAATGCAACTGAGGGACAGGCAGGCTCTTAGGGGCAGGTCTGCCCAGGCAGCTGGGCAGGCACCAAGCCCTGTCACTTTCTCCTTAAAACCTGTTCTGTACCAGCCTCCTTCCTAACCTCACTGCCCACGACCTTCACCCTGAGCCAGCGGGGGCCTGACCGGCCTGCCGTCCCATGCTCCGTCTACCTGCCACCAGCCACCAGGCAGCATCCCCACCTCCCTCTTCCTGTGAACTCTCTGTGGACCCCCACGCACAGGATGCAGCCCTCTCGCTGCCCAGCCTGGCCCACACGCTGCTCTGCTCTCCCCTGCCCTCCTGCCCAGAGTCCTGCACTCCCTCCAGCAGGCCCTGCTCAGGGCCCCCAGATCTTGTCCCCCCTCCTCCAGGATGGCCCAGTGGTTAGGCCTGTTCTTGTCACTCGGACGCTAACAGGCAGTCTTTACACTTTGCTGCTTCACGTATGGGGTCCTGGCGCACCAAGAGGGAAGGAAGCTCCTGAGAAGGGGGCGCGTCTGGCATCTTAGCCCCACAAGCGCCGTCAAGGATGGAGAACGCTAGCACTGGCTGGTACAGAAAGCACTCTGTTTTTAAGTGCACTGACCTGCACTTCAGCTCCTTAAACAGTAAAATACCAAATGCCTGAAAGCAGGGACCCAAGTGAGAGAATGATGTCACATGTCTGAGCCATAAGCCAGTAACAGCTCTGCCCCCTGGCTGGTAGGACACAAACCATACAGTACCGAGGACATGACCGCACAGCAGTAACCATGCCTCAATTCTGAGTGCTGGGATTACAATGGGATGGTCTTTCCAAAATCCTCTACTGGCAGGACTAGGATATGCATTTTAAGAAGTGTTGTGTCAATTCTGTGGTACACGGACTGGAGGCGGTTGTGTGTGTTTATGGACGTTCAAGGGGAAACGTGATTCCTCTGCAACTTGCAGTTAGTAGAACCAGCCCTTCTCTTCCCTGACCAGGACACGGGAAGTACTCCTGCCCAAGTTCAAGCTAGAAAAGGACTACAACCTGGTGGAGGCCCTGCGGTCCCTGGGGGTCACAGCGCTGTTCGACAGGAACAGCAATATGACGGGGATCTCAGACCAGAGGATTGTCATCGACCTGGTAATGCCCGTCCTCTGCCCATCCCCATCCCGCCCCAGGTCTGCCCCCCTTGGAGCCCCTGCTGATACCAGAGAGAAGGCAGGTGCCCGGGAACACCCCAGCCCAGCAGGCCTACTATGGCAGAGGCCCCAGAGCATGAGCAGGCGGTTCTAGGGCCACGGTCCTGCCCGCAGAGTGCTGTGGGCAGCCCTGGGTGGCCATGGTGCACAGTGCCAAGGTGGCACCGCTCACACCACACTCAGCTGATGCGTGAGGACCGAGTCCCAAGGGCCATCCTGCCCAGCCACGTCCACGCCTCCCCTGCGCTCACTTGGTCCCTTCCCTGAAGAACACGAGACTACCCCCCCTTGCCCGTCTGTGAGTGACCACCGCTATCTGATAGCTTCCCTTTTGTCCTGACACAGTTCAAGCACCAAGGCACCATCATGGTGGACGAGGAGGGTACGCAGGCCGCGGCCGTGACCACTGTGGGGTTCATGCCATTGTCCACCCAGGTCCGCTTCAGCGTCGACCGGCCCTTCCTTTTCCTTGTGTATGAGCACCGCACGGGCTGCCTGCTCTTCCTGGGCCGGGTCGCCAACCCCACCAGGTCTTAGTGGTGGAGGCCGGGGCGTCTCGAGTGCTCTGGGGCATCCGCAATTCCATTTCCCTTCCAACAACGACCACGAGGAGCTGGGGCGGTGACCCCGTGGCTCAGGCCACCTTTCTGGGAGACATGGACGAAGGACCGCGATGCTTGCTACCATCAGGGCTGCAGAGCCCCGAGGTCACCGCAGCTGTAGCGCGGCAGCTGTCTCCTAGAGGGTGTTGGCGCCAGACAGACCAACTCCCTCCACCTCTCACAGCAAACCCCTCCCCGGGCCCAGCATCCCCCCTCCTCCACTCTGTCACCCAAAGCCTTTCCCCCCCAGGGCTTCCCACCTGACAGGGAACATGGGCAGGAGCTGCCCCCTCCCCAGAGTGCTGACAGTGAGCCCCCTCCCCAAGGCCCAGGGTGCCCTGGCCTCGGACTCAGTCCTCTCAAGGCCCAACCTCCTGAATTGAGGCTAAATGTCTCTGCACCTGCTTTCACCTCACGGCCGCCCAGAGGACGGCATGTACCCGTAGCCATGCCTTCCACCCTAGAGATAAATAAACATCACCACTTTTACTGGGTATAATTCTACTTTTATAAGGTCAGATAACTAAAAAAGGCCACATTCAAAATAGAAGACACCCCAGCAGTGCTAGACATCAACAGAGTGACCTGAGTGCCCAACAGTGACCCAGAGCAGGCACGTCCTCGGGCTCGGATGTGGCAGTGCTGCTGCATCCTGGGGGCGGGAGCGGGGGCGGGGGGCGTGGATGGAGCTGCCTGGGGGCTCCGGAAACACCAGTCTGTATGTGCGGCACACGCTTCAGCTTCCATCCCCAGACACAGGGAGACCCTCAGACGTGATTGTGGTGCATCTGGTTCGAGAATACGGGTGACATCCAAGGACTATATTTCTGGACCCTTGATTCCAGGGCAAGACCAGTGGAATCCACACAGGCTGCTCAGGGAGAAGAGCGCAAGGCCTCCGCAGTGCGGGGCGGGGGACAGCGCCGGGGGCTTCACAACTGCCACGCGTGTGGCCGTCAGACTGGGACCCCATGGGCCTGCAGTGGGCAGTGGGCTGGGGTCAAAGCCTGGTTGGCCTGACTCCACAGAGGGCTTCTGACCCAGCGAGACTGACACAGTCACAGGCAGCAAAGGGGTGCAAGAATGCTCCCCGATGTGGAGGCTGGGTTATCCCCATCCTCACACCAACCTGGGGCTTCCACTGTTACAGAGGGGGCACGCTCAGCCACAGGCCTGAGTCCCACCCCGGCCCTGCTTTCACCCCTCACCCTCTCCCCCTGCCCCCTCCACACTGCCTGAGCCAGGGCCCGTCCAGTGTCTGCCACCCAGGGCAGGGGGGCCTTTCCCTGTCATCCCTCTTGCCCTCTCAGGGAACCTAGGCTTGCTGACCACCCTCTCCAAGTCCTCCTCTATTCTGAGTCAACACTGTCCTCCCTTGGGCTTGTCTGACACTTCTGGTCTTGCTGCTGGTTCCTCTGGCTCCTCCCCCACACCCCCATGTGCATCTCAAGACTCCACCTTCAGCCCTTCCCCACATCCCCCACCCAGAAGGCATGAAGACACGTGGCCCAGGTTCCTCTTCGACCCCCAAGGGTCAGAGAGCTCCAGCCCCTCAATCTGCTCAGAATGCCCTTGGGCCCCCTTCAGAAACGAGGTGCCTCCATGCGGCAGATATGAACCCAGAGCACAGGCCTGCGCCAGGCTGCCTGGGTTCCACTCCGGCTCTGGCACTTTGAGGCAAGTTCTGTGCCTCAGTCTCCTGTCTGTGAAACGGGGATAACACAGTCCCTATCTTGCAGGCTGTTGTGAGGATGAAGTGGGTTGCTGTCTCGAAGGGGTTCAGGTCAGTGCCTGGGTTACCACTTCTAGCCCAGGGGTCCCTAACTGGGGGCCTACCTGGGCCCCTCCCCCTTCCCTTCCTGAGGTGAAGTACAAATGCTTGAGGACAGACACCATCTCTACGAGGAAGAGGGAGCAGTTTTCACACAGGTCTATGACTGGAAGTGTTAGTCCCCAAACATCCTTTTACAGGCACCAAGAGAATAACCTGTCCAAGGCCACACAAGCTGCAAGTGGCCCGGGTGCCCGGCCGAGTGGAGTGCATGGACATTTTCCACGCTTTGTGACAGCGGGGCAACTATGTCTCCAGCTGTAGGTTCAAGCAATGGAATCAGTGACATTTCTGAAGAGCATCACAGAGTCACAGGACAAAGACCACCAAACGCAGGCAGGAAGGAGCCTCGGAGGCCATGTGAGCTGGTGCCCCCACCCCAGGCTCCCAAGATCACTGATAAGGGAACAGCTGCATTAGGGCAGAAACCCATGCTTCCTGCCCAGACCCACTGGCACGTCCACTCAACTAAGTCACTGAAGACACTGTGTCATCGAAAAATCCAAAACAGAGCATCTTTTTCTTTAAAATAAAAAATTAAAAAAAAATTTTTTTTAAGTATAAAACATTCAAGCAAACAAACAAAAAAACTATGGAAGTTAGTTTCTCCCAGAAGGTCCAGGGTTAGGGTGAGGGCTAGAACCAGAGAGCAGAGGCAAGAACCATGGCATCTGGGCTCTGTGTTGAGCAACAGAATCAAATATTTGTTTCCTCCTCCACAATATAACCATTAACTTGTTGACACGACGATACTTATTCCATTCATGTAAAGGTCACCGTATTGGAGGAGACACGGGTGTTTCAGGTGAGCATGTGCTAGCCTATCACTGCTAACATATCTACCTGCCCTGACGCACCAGCCCCACAGAAAGTCACCCCATTTTTTGAGACACTCTGCTGGCAGAGCAGGTGCGGAGAGACTGGGACACTCTCCCAGGACCCCACATGCAGGGCCAGGAGTCCAACTCCGGCCCCAGTGACCCTAAAACTGGTGTGCCCCCACCCAAACCTACAAGTCATCGCTCCCCCAAAGTGCGAAGTGTCCCCTATAGACTTCTTCCATGCATTTATTAAACTCCAAACAACAACCGCCAAGCACACTTACAAGCTCACAGGCATACATACGGGTCAGAGAACTGTGGGGCTCAAATATCCCAGAACTCGTTAACTTGAGAGGCCCCCCGGGCGTGCTCCCTGCCTACCAAACCTGCTCTCCATGGAGCCCTCCACGGGCCAAGGACTTCATGCCCCTCGCCCTTCCCTCCAGGCCAACAAAGTGTCCTCGTGGCGCTTCTCAATGCACTGTGCGCGAGTCGATGTCAACCATGACGTCTTTAGAAACCGACCTGTGGGTGCTGGTGTAAACCGGCAGGGTCCCAGCAACCCACAGGCCCTCGAGGGGCTGTGGGGGCCCTGACCGCAGGGAGAGGTGGGAGGGCTCCTGGGGAAAGTGGGAGGCATGAGGCAAGCCCAAGCTCCAACCCTGCAGCACGCTTGGGGAGAGATGCTGTCCTGGAGCCCGGCTGAGTCAGCCACCTTCAGGGGAGGGAGGAGGGGACAGGCAGAGGGTGGGGGTGGCCCGAGACGGAACCCCACCCCCCCACCCCAGACATAGTCCGCGACTATCAGTCTCACTATCAGAGCCAGGGACGATAAGCCAGTTAGCTGCCGGTTCCCATCCGCCTTGGTCGGCTGACACTGGACCCCCAACGGTCCCCAGACTCAAATGACAAATGCCCACAGAAGCAGAGACAGAAACTACTTTGCAGAGATAGGAGAGGGCTCCCCAAACGTCCACCGGGCCTCGACGCCCCTGGGTCACCACGCAGCCGGAGGTCAACCTCACCACGTGCGGGGACACCCACGTAAATGCTCGAGGCTCGAATGAAGAGGGAGAACTGGAGGCGGAAGCAGGGGCTTAAGCAGAAGGCAGGCTAAGTGGGAGCTCGAGAATCACCAATGAAACAAAGCCGGATGCGGGCCTGGCTCAGGTCTGGCAGCTGGGAACGCCTGGGCCAGGAAAAGTGACATCTGTAAGGGCCATTTGGGAAGAAGTGGCCGCAGGCTGAGACAGGACAAGACGGACACCGGCCCTTGACTGCGGCAGTGCTGCGGCAGAGACAGGCCTGAGCCATCCCCGACAGGGCACCAAGGGCTGCAGCCCCAAGGCCCAGGCACCAACCAGAGGCCCCAGGCTCACTATGGGGGGTTGGGGGTGGGGGGAGGGGTTGGAAGCAGCACCTGCAGGCCATAGTCAGAGGCACCTGAGCCGGGTGGGAGCTCAGGGAAAACCTAAGTCAGACCCAGACACCTGAGGAACAGGCAGTAGGGTCCTGGTCAGCTGGCCAGGGGTTCGGCCAAGCATGGAGAAAGGGGGCGAGGCAGCAAGGCCACAGCAGGCACATGCCCACGGGGCAGTCGCGGAAGATCGGAGACACAACAACAGCTGCAGGATCCCTGCAGCCTCAGAACAGCACCTTTCAGGGAACTCGCTGCAGGTCTCTGGGCAGCACTCAGCACGAGCACCACACCTGAGTCCGAGACACCAATGGGCGGGTACTCACCACAGCGATCACGGGGATGAGGACGCCCAGGTTCCCCGCGCTGCTGGAGGCCTGGAGGAGAACAGAACTGAGTCACTGATGAGCCCACGCTTCTTTCATTGAAAAGGAAAAAAAAAAAAAAGACCTGACACAGTGTCATGAAAACTGAAATTCCTTAATCTACACGAAACAATGAAAAAGATATACAGAGAAACATGTATGAAGATGCATCATCTTAACAGCAAAAGAGGGAAACAATTTGAATGTCAAACAGGAGAAGGATTACATAAACCGTGACAACTCTGCACAAATATCACAAGCTGTTACAGAGACTGCGCTCTGAAAAGCACTGTTACCTTAAAAAGTGCCCAGATCAAATATTAAATGTAAGAAAGTATGCTCTCACACAGTGCCAACTACGTAAAATAAATAGATTTGCATAAAACACCTAGGAGAAAGTCTGTCAAAAGGTTAACGACGATTGGATCTGAGGAGAGAAATTTTTACTATTTATAGGTTTCTGTATCTTTTCTATAATGAACACACATTCTTTCCAAGTCTGGGAAAATTTGGGGGTTACTTAAAAATAACTAAGTAGGGCTTCCCTGGTGGCGCAGTGGTTGAGCTCTTCCCTGGTGGCGCAGTGGTTGAGAGTATGCCTGCTGATGCAGGGGACACGGGTTCGTGTCCCGGTCCAGGAAGATCCCACATGCCGTGGAGCGGCTGGGCCCGTGAGCCATGGCTGCTGAGCCTGCGCGTCCGGAGCCTGTGCTCCACAACGGGAGAGGCCACAACAGTGAGAGGCCCGCGTACCGCAAAAAAAAAAAACTAAGTAAAAAGTCAGCCACCTGGCCAGACACATGAGGAGCAGCCCGGCTCGGGAAGCCCAGCTGCTCAGTTGACCATGAGGGCATCGACTGCCCACTGCAGCAGGGCTGCTCCATCTTCAGGGATGGACAGGGTCAGGACACCTTGCCGAGGCCCCATGGCCATGCAGGGGTGGGGACAGAGTCCTAAGCTGGTGTCCCCCCAGCTCTTGATTTCTGTCCTCAGCTCCTGGTGGTCAGTGTGTTGGCCAGTCTCCACCCCACCCCACCCCCCACTGCTGCCCCACAGACACCTGGCCTGTCACTGTAGGTGGGGGATGGGTGCATGGGCAAGCTCAGCTCGGCACCCAAGGAGCCCCTACCCCAGCCGAGGAACGAAGCAGGACACCTGAGTGTTGAGCCCGGGAGATGCAGTGAGAGTGGTGGGGGTGGGGGTGGGGGAGCTGGGCCCTGGAGCCCTCAACAGGGTACAGCCTCGGCCTCCTTGGGCTCCAGGTGTCTCCCCAACACCCTCGAGCCCCCATCTCCTGGGCACAGGGAGCTGGGCCCCACTCAGGAGACAAGAGGAACAGTGGCCTAGCCTGCTGTGGCGGGGAGCAAGGCAGGGCTGAGCAGGGCAAAGGGTCTCAGGCCCTGTTTGCACCAGCCCCTCGCTCCTAGGTGAGACTTTCACTCGAGGCTGCTGTTCACTCGCTTCCACCTCAGAGAGGCCTTGAGACCACCCGACGTCCCTGTTTTGTTCCCATGCCTGTCCCGCTAAGCCTGCAGGGGCAGCCCCTCGTCTGTCTGTTCACTCCCGCCAGCACCCTGGGAAGGAACCAGTCCCCCGTTCCTGATGTCACCAGGTAAAGGGAGAAAGCACAGGTTTCAAGGCGGTGCCCAGGGCTGAGCCCTACCTTCAGGGCGGGCCCCTTCTCGCTGGCCCTCTCACTGGCCCGCTTGCCCTCCAGCCCCAGCTGCACAAACAGCTCCAGCAGGTTCATGAGCAGCTCGTCCACCAGGTGCTCGTCCTGGATGTTGGCCGCGATGTTGGCCAGGGCATTGATCACAGCCAGTGAGCAGTGCCTGTGGGAGAGAAGTGACACGGCCACAGTGCCCGCCCCCAGTACTGTGAACGAAGACCCCCAAGGCGAGGGACATGCCACCAGAGGATACCAGCCCTGAAGGAAAGTCAGCTGCTGCGGAAGAGACCCCAACCTCCCCCGAGACAAGTTGGGGGCCCAGGGGCTGTTCAGCTTCCAGGAGCCTGCGTGTTGGGGCATGTTGACAGTCTCGGGACACTTCCTCCAAGTGCCTGGGCAGCCACGCAGCTGAGAACGGGCATGTCGCTCCCCGGCACTTCCAGGGGACCCACTTCCCCTCCAGTTACAGTCTCCCTTCATCACCACCACCCAGGAAACCCTGACGACACTTCCTCCTCCACCTGGGGCTGAGGTTAGGGTCAGCTCACACCAGACACTCAGGAAGTGCTCAGTGGTCCTGATGACCTGCCCCGACCCCGTCACCCCATGTAAACCCTGAATAGGAAGCTGACACTGCACACCAGTGGGGTGGCCAGGCTCTGAGTGCCAGGTCAGCTGGATGCTGCTGCAGCCGGGCTGTGCCAAGTAGCTCAGGTCTTTAAGGCCCAGTTTCTTCCTGAGTAAACAAGGATAATAATTTCCTCCTTGCAGGGCGTGGGGGAATCAAACAGTCCCTGTGAAGCATGTAGCACATTGTCTGCCCCCAAAATCACAGAGCAACGGCAGCCAGGACAAAAGGCACCTTCCCAGACAAATCTCTAGGGGGGAAACGGATGGCAGTGGATGCCTCCTCCGGCGGGAGACCAGTTACTGTGGGTGGCACTGTCAGAAAGTGCTTTAGGAAGGAAATGTGGCAGAAGATGAGGAACTGGTAAGTTCCGTACATGGCACAGGCCGAGCAGCGAGGCAGAGGTGGGATCAGAGGTCAGAAGGAAAGACGGAGGGGAGGGGCGAGGAGGCGCAGGAGCTGCTCTGGGAGCAAGATGCAAGGGGAAGAGGTTTTGGTCTGTGTGTCAGTGTCACTGCAGAGACCAGAACGGACAGACAGGAGAGGGAGGTGAGCTGGCGGCCCCCTAAGGCCACTCCTGCGTTCCAGTGGCTGGCGCTCCCATGGGAGCGGCAGTGAGAAGGCAGAGAAGCAGCCATTGTGCTGAGAGCTGTCACATGCATACACACAGCCTCATACACCCACACAGCTGGTGAGGAAGTTAAGGCACAGAGAAGATGAGCATGTCCTGAGTTCATTCACACAGCCGCACTCCCACCCCCTCCCCTGGGTGGAGTGGTCAGGAGGGGAGAGGAGAACCTCTGCCCTGCCCACCGCCCTCCTGATGTCATCTGACCAAGTCCATGAGATCCTCCAAACACAGGAGGACACGTCTCGTCCTTGGGGCATCCCTGGGGAGGGCGAGGACTCACGCAAACATCATACACCCAGGGCTGTCAACGTCTCCTCCCTTGCCCTCTGAATCCACCCTGAGGCGAGCATCCGTGACCGCACAGGTATGCAGCACCAACCAGCAGAAACACTGGAGAACTATCTAATGTGCGGCCTAGGGCTGGCCAGACAGATTGCGGCACTGCCACCTGATGCACACCATGCTGACATCTAAGATGACGACAGGCAGGAAGGCTGGTTCTGCTCTGTGAGAACACGGTCACCCGGGGGCACTGTGCCCACTGGGTGAGGAGCTCAGAGATGCTAGCTCAGGGGCGGCCCTGTGCGGGTCATTCCCGCCTGGGTACATGTATTTCTAACATGTAGTGCTTTTGTAAGAAAAGATGTTTATTTAAAAGACAAGTCCCCACATCTCACATTTTCAAAGGATCGAGAGCAACAATGAGGTTGCGAAGACTTACCTGTAGCCGTGGTCCTTGTAATCTTTGGTGGCAGAGTACACAACAGAGCTGGCCTTCACGCTGATCTGCTGGAAGAGATTCCACACCTCCTGGTAAATGTATTGCTGGAAAAGAGTGAGGGACATGTGACCACATCTCCTCTGGGAGCGCCCTCCATGGACACCCAGAGGGGACACACTGGGGACCAGGGACAGTGGGGCCTGAAATAGCATCAAGGCCAGCCCTTCCTAAAGGTTTATGCAAACCTCAACTTAGACACCAAGAGTGGAATAGGTTCCATTTCCATTCTATTCTATTAACATCGGCAAGAAAATAGTTTAAACCTCTTTCTCCGGCACTCTTGGAACCATTACACTATTCTCCTTTACTTGGAAAAAAATCTCACCATTCGGTGTTAAGAAAGTTGGGAGCATTTAACTCTTCCGCAGGGTAAGCTTAATGTGTATTTCCACATTCCTGGGAATCAAGGAGTTTCGCGAAGCTTGCCCAGGGAGAGTGGGTTCCCGGCCGTGCTTACGTTTCCGGTGATGACCAGGCAGCCAAGCTGGTCGATGATGAGCACGTCAAGCGGGGAGGGGGGCTGGCAGAACTTCTGCTGTAGGATCTGCAGGATCGGCTCCATGACTTTTGGGGTGTCCCTCAGGGCCACTGCGATGTGGCCCAAGGCTCGGATGGTGTGGTCCGGAATCAGGTGAGCATCCCTATGGGAGGGAAGGACAGACACGCCCTGGGAATGGTGCTCCAGCACGCAGCAGGGAAATGAAGCCGGAAGCCAGGACCTGGACCCCAGGGTCATCAGTCTCTCAGAGGAAGCGTCCATCTGAAAGTGACAGCCTGGGATCTGCAATCACCAGCACCAGGCGGGAAGACAGGTCTTTTCCCCCAGTGTCCAGGGTGGACATTCGAAGGTGGGCTTCAGCAGACATCGCGGGACAGACTCAATGCCCGACGCCATTCTGTGCCAGAAAGCGGCATAGACGTGCAAATGCCAGCGGCCCCATGAGCCTGCAAAGGACCAGCTAGCTGCCCCCGCCCCCACCCCCCCGGACAGGACAGGACGTACTTGTCACTCTCCTGGGAGATATAGAGCCGGTTGGAGAGGCTGGCCAGGAAGGCCTCCACGATCACTGCATCCACAGTCAAGCCAGCCTTCAGGCATCTGAGCAAGGAGGAGGCCAAGCAGAATGAGGCATCAGAATAACCAGATGAGCATTTTGTGTTTGATTTTGGTTGAGTTTTTCCTGTCTCGGGTCTGCAAGGTTTAAAGACCCGCTCTGAATACTCTTTCCCCAGAAATCTGAATGAACATCATTACACAGAATGAATTCAAAGAACAGCTGTAGATTTCACCCTTTGACAAGTATCTCAGTTGAAAATAGTAACTTCATTATCTTGCCCAGAACGGTCTCCCTTAGGGTGTCATACTCATGCCAATTCCAATTTAAAATTCCGTTTCTCAACAAAAGTCACAATAGCTGATTCGAAAGACAGATGGTCCCACGGTGGCTGAGGGAATGTTAAAATTACATATCGAGGTTTTAATAGTATGGAGAAATGCTTATGCTCTAGAGAAGGGGAAATCTAACAGCCCTGAGGAGCATGAAATCTTACAAGCATCTCTCGCTCCCCACACATTTGGCTCCCAGGCCACAGAGTCAGAGAAGACAGTCTGACAGAGTAGCTGGGCTCCAGCCCGATGGCCCCGAGAGCAAGGCGCCAGGACTCAGACAAGGAGAGGTACGTCTCCTGCAAATCAGAATGTATCTGGTCCCCAAGTGTGGACAGCAAGAGTTCACACAGATGGAGCTGGTGCTGAAGGGACATTCGGGCACGTAAAACCTCTCATTTATACCAAAAATCACATGGAAAACAAGATGAAATAGGACCACATGTCATCACTCTGGATGATGGGCTAAGGGATAATTCTTTTCTGTCTACTTTTCTACAAATCACAGGTTTTCTCTGTTTTTTATTACGTTTATGATCAAGAAAAGAAAGGCAGGAAATTTTTTTTTTTTCTTTAACATGTAGCAATCTCCCTTTTCGGATCCAGTGCAGGTTTAGAAGCTTCCCTGAACAATAATGTCTCTGGCTCTGCCTGACACTCCGCCCCTGTCCCCCTCACCCCGAGGCCGCCCACCTGCAGACGTTGTCAATGGCAATGTCCCGCAGCTGCTCGTACATGGACGGCTGGCTCTTCTTCCCCGACGCCACATTCAGGGTTGACTCGGAATGCTCATTGGTTACGCTGATTTTTATATCATTGCCAGCAACTGGAAGTAAAAGTTCAAATATCTGTCTGGTTATGCCTGTCACTTTCCATACCCGTGTTTGAAATTCAAAACCAAAATCACATGTAATCATCTTTAGCTATAAAAGCAATCACTTTACAAAGACTTCACCAAGCATTTCAGAATCCAAAGTGTCAGAGAACAGAAAGAATGAAACAAATGTTTAAATCAAGGAAGCACATTTAAGTTACAAAGCAATGAATACATAAAACAGCAACGTCTTAAGAAATGATTCAGAAGTCCTGGCCCCTAGGAGCTCAGCTCCAGCAGAAAGGCAAGGGCATGGCCTGAGGGCATCCAGCTCACGAGCAGGAAGGTGGGAAGGGTGGGCAAGCGTGAGAGCAGGGCCCTCAGTCTCTCTCCACCTGAAGGGTGGGACTACCTTGGTGGGACTGGGGTCAGCATGGTGATACCACTGCAGCACCCGAGTGCGCAGCAGGGTACTTAATTAACACTGGTCACCAGCCGTGCTCTGGGCCTGTGGCAGCGGAGGGGACAGAGCTCCAGGCCCAGCACTGGGACATGGGACGCACACTGCAGGATGCCCCAGAGAGGGCAGGTGCCAAAAAGAGCAGGCCTGGAGCGGGGCCTGGGGCAGTGGCAGCGTGAGGGAGGCCTGGCACCCCAGGGGGTTGTGCAGGGGAAGCCTTGGGAGGAAAAGGCAGAGGAGCAGCCCAGGGATGGCAGCCTCTCGGCCAGTTACCTGTGTGGTACTGACTGTGGCACTTGTACAGCTTCACCAGCACAGGGGACGGGACCACCAGGAAGTCTCGCAGGGATGGCGTCACCGAGTGCACCACCACCGGGAACCTCTCGCACAGGCGGCCCAGGCCCTGCAACGCACAGCGGGCCATCAGGGGCCGCAGGGAAGGTGCCCACCCCTTCAGACACCAAGTCAATCAGACTTCCAAGGGCCACCCGGCCATGGGGCACAAAGACAGAAAGGGGGTGGTTGGGAATCTCTCCACCCAAAGGCGAGATTCACTGTTAAAGTGTGTCCATTTCTTTTAGAAGAAACTTAGGGGAGAAAGGGCACCAAGCATTACTTTTACACAACGGCAGACGTGAAGTCAGTGGGGTTGGGACAAGGTCAGAGTCTCGGCACAGCAGACTGGCGTCTGAGGCCTTGGGAACACCCGGCAGATGCAGGGCAGCCTTCACAACGCAGGACTTGGCTGTGCCTGGACCCCACTTGCAGAAAGCCTGCTGGCTGTCAGCAGTGGCCTCCCAGCACTGAACTTGTCCACATCAGACTCTAGTTCAAGTTCCTAGAGGCAGCAGCTCAGACCTCGCTGCTGGTGCCCCCCACAGCCTGGCCACGGCAAGAAGGCCCTGCTGGGGCTTCCCTGGTGGCACGGTGGTTGGGAGTCCGCCTGCCGATGCAGGGGACATGGGTTCATGCCTCGGTCTGGGAGGATCCCATGTGCTGTGGAGCGGCTGGGCCTGTGAGCCATGGCCACTGAGCCTGTGCGTCTGAAGCCTGTGCTCCGCACCGGGAGAGGCCACAACAGTGGGAGGCCCGTGTACCTCAAAAAAAAAAAAAAAAAAAAAAAAAAAAAAGGCGGCCCTGCTGACGGGTGTCAGCACCACGCCCCCAACCACCCCCACCGGGGCCCTTGAGACTGACCTGCAGACAGCAGATGAGCAAGGGCAGGTGAGCAATGATGACCTTGCTGGATGTCTTGGACTGCAGCTTCTCAGACAGCTTGATGCACAGATTCTCTGCACCTAAGTTCAGAACAGAGGAGGGTACGGACCTTTAGCAAAGGCCAATGGTCACAAAAACTCCTTCATCAGTCAAAATAGAACGTGACTAAACCCCGGGCTCACTAACTCTGAGAAGCGGATCCACCACAAAGTGTCGGAGGTGGGCGTCCCTGCTCCTTTCCTGCTGCTATGACAACACCATCCTGCGGGGTGGGCTATCCCTCCACTGCCAGCCCCCACCCTGTCCCATGTCCTGAGCATGGCTCCCCCCGAACCCCCACCTTCCTGGACCAGCACCATCTTCCGCCCTGAGCCCCCTCCTCTCCTCGTAAGCGGAGGACACGCCAGGCGGTGGCACGGGGAACCCACCCTGCTCGTCCTTCACAGCCCACACCATGAGGTCCACGCAGGCGGCACTGGCCTGGCAGCGCAGCTTCAGGGGGCTCAGCTCACTGTGGGTCCGGTCCATGTCGTGCAGGATCTTCTGGAGCTCCCCCTGGCTGGTGTTGAACTGCTCCAGCACGAAGTCATGGACCTCCTTCACAAAGGAGGTGGGCAGGTCTGCAGGAGGGAGAGCAGGCACAGATTCAGGCTGTGAGCAGCCGTGGTCTTTCCCTTGCGACAGACACCCAGGGAGAAGGAGCTGCTGCTGGCTACCATGCTTCCAGGAAGGCCGGCTGGGGCGAGCCAGGACGGGCACGCACGCCAGCCCTGCACACATGCTACCTGACACTCAGAATGGTCACCTCCCAGCGAAATGCGAGCCATGCTTTGTTTTAAGCTGTCAATACACTCAAACCTGAACACGAGACACAACCTGGGGAGTGCCATCACCAGAACTGGTCTGCTTAACGAGAAGTACTCCTGTGATACTTTCTAAAAAGGGTGTCAGTTATCAGATGTGGGAAAGCTGGATGCAGCCCGAGGAGGACCCCCTGCATAGGAAGACACCCAGTCTGCAGCCTCTCCCAGCTCTCGTCCTCGGGCCTGGACAGTGCAGGAGACCCGAGAGACGGCACAGGCAGAGGGCAGACTGGCCGAGAAAGCCAGCAGCAGACTGGCTAGGGGAGGCCACAGGCTCCGGGGTCAGGCCGAGCAGCCAGCACCTGCCGCTTTTCGGGAACCTAGCCCTCATGGTGGCCCCAACCAGGCTCAGGCCCCAGCAGTGCTTGGAATCAGATCAGGAAAACAGCTAAGGAGATTATGGGACACCCACAGGACACCATGTGGTCATCAAAGCTTTTGTTTATGAAGCACATTCAGCAACTTAAGGGAAGAGCCTAGGAAAACTGTTTAAAACACACAAGAGAGCCTGGAAGGAACTGCTAACTCCGTGTGTGAGCTCCGCTACTGACAAATTATTCTGAGTTGTAAGATCACGACTGCCTCGTTTTCTCATTTTTTTTAATGTTTTGAAACATGTAAGGCAGACACATTAGACTGTATGCCTGACCAGGGGATCAGGACGACCCCACACGTCCGTGTCAGACATCAGCCGAGGAGACACACCCACCAAAGAGGCTGCGCTGCTGGCAGCACGGGGGGCAGGACGACAGATGCATGTCCCTCATCACCTGCTTCTCCCAGGAACGTGTCCACGTTCCTTGCAGATGCTGTGAAGCAGCCCTGGCACAAAGGCAGGACCCCACCCTCACCTTTCATGTAGTACAGAGTGTCCCGTAGCATCTTGAATGTGGCCACATAGAGGGGGTCGCTGAACACGCTGTAGTAGAGGTCGGCGCTGGGGTTGGCCTGCGGGTAGAGGCATGGGACGCGTGACTGGCACCGTGACTCCCTCCTCCCTCCTACGCTCACACTGCCCAGAGATGCCTGCGGGGAGCAGCCCCAGGCCCCTGGAGGATGGACCACCTCCTCTCACTGAGGGCTCACCCTCTCCAGGCATCTTTGAACAAGGAGAGTGGGGGTGCAGGAGCCACAGGGCCACAAGACCACATTGCACCCTGTCCCCATCAGTCATAGACACGACAGCTGGGGCACCTTCGGATTCGGCCTACGTTTTGTAACTAAAATTCACTTTAAATTTTCTTTAGCAATCTCATCTAAAATGTGACGCTAGTTTTCTTCTGGGGAAAAAAATTCATCCGAGGTCTAGTGAGTTGAGTAAGATGCTGTTAATTTTTCTGCACCCTCAGTCTAGTGCAATGGAAAGGCACGATTTACAAAAGTTCTGACACAGGTAAGCGCGGGGAAGGCAGATGCAGAGGCAAATCCACAGCGGGAAGGGGCCTGCGGGGTGAGGCTGGTGGAGGCCGTGTCCCATGGGCACCGGTGCCATCAGAGGGCACTGCGCGAATGGCCCTACAGGCACAGTCCTCATGACTCCCTGCAGGGCAGATGTGACACTGGCTGAGGTTAAGGTGAGCAGGGGTCCCACCCCAGAGCCAGGAGGGAGGAACCCGGGCGGTGCAGCCCGGCCCCAGGGCCCCAGAGCTGTGTGATGAAGGCCCTGCCAGCCTCTGTCTTCCCGGCTGAGAGTGGGTGTGCCGTGGGTTCAAGGAGAGGGAGTCACATCTGGCACATAATAATCACAGTCACTGCCAGTGAAGGTGGATGAGGAGGAGGATTATCCTGCAGTGACTCAGGTTCGAGCTTTTTTTTAGCCACAAAACCAATTCTTCAAATGGATATTTACACTAAAGTCCAAATTATGAAACAAAATATGTGAAACTGCTCTGTTCTGCGGGGAAAAGGGCCCCAAAGCCTCATGTTCCTGGCATTCCTCTCCCCTCAGGACCCAAGCCAGCTCTTCACCACGGACGGCACTCAGGCCCAACACGTCTGGCTGCTGTGCCTGCCAGCCCAGCTCCAGCCCTGGCCTCCTGGTTTGCCCAGGGTCACACGACCCCACACCAACAAAGGACACCAGGACACCTCTGAGAGCAAGCACAGTGAGAGCTCAGGCCCACGGGCAGGAGGGCTGCGGACCAGCTGGCAAGTGACCGGCCACACACCTAATGCCCGCAGACAGCGGGGTGGAGTGCATGAAGAGCAGGAGCTGTGGCCTGCAGCACAGGGAGGTCCCTGGTGGTACCCTTCCCGCTTCATAACTGAGCCTGGTGGTGCCAGGCGCTGCATGTCTTATAATCGGATGAGAGAAAGAATGCCAGGCTTAACAAGGAATCTGAGCCCAGCACATGGCCACAGCAGTCATTAGCCTGGAAATTGGTGAACTCTCTGGACCCTGACAAAAGGGGGCTGATCCAAATGTTCCCAGGGACTTTGAGGTCTCCCAGCAGCGACATTTAATGATTTTATGAATAAAGCTGTGGGCCTTGGTTCCAAACATGCTAAGGACAGAAGATGCCTGAGTACACACCCCTCACACTCACAAGACAGGGCCTGCAGTGCCTGGACTGATGAGGGGTGTGTCCCGAGCCCTGGCAGTGGCTCTGCAGGCACCGTGGGGGCAAGGACCACAATGGAGCAGAGTTGGGGCCCAGGCCGCAATCCAGCTCCCATGCTGACCATGGGACGTGGGCACCAGTTAGTCCTCCCCGAACCTCTGCTTTCACCTGTGAAGTAGAGACCCTGACCACTGCTGAGGGGCCAGGACAGGGCACCGGTAGGGGACACATCTAAAGGAGCCAGGCACAGGGCAAGCCCTTGGGTGGCAGGTGTGCTGTCGTCACCGCAACGTACGCAGAAGTCTCAGGGCGAGCCTCTCCCTCACTCCAGTGGCCCCACCCCACCCACTGCAAACCCTCCCCACTCCCCCCACACAGGTGTGCCCGGCAGGTGATCTCAGCGTGATGCCCTCAGAGGGACGTACCTCCATCACAGTGGCTACGACTGCATCCAGGGACTTGAGAACAGGCTCCTCAACAATCTTCTTCACCTGCAAGGGAAACGAGACCTCGTGAGCACCTGGCACACATAGGGGGAGACAGGAGTGCCAGCTCATTCCACTGAAGAACAAATCGTGCTGATGTATGAAACCATATCACAAGCTCACAGTGAAAAATGGATGGAAATAAGAGGCCAACAATGAGCACATCACTGGAGCCCCAAGGCTCCAATACACACACAAATGTCCCTAATCCTGCCATCACCTAGAACTTCTTTCTTACCATAGATGGGAATGAAATAAAAACAGAAAAGGAACCAACTCCCTCAAATCTGGGTACATTAGGTTTCCATTTCCAGGAAGCAAAAGCACTGAGACTCCAGGCAAGACTGATTTTTCCCCCCCCGAGGCCCCTCCCAGATGTGGTAGACCCCCGTCACAGCCAGTCCCCAGGCGCCAACGATGCCCCCTCCCCAGGCCAAGGCGCTGGCTCTTCCGGGCGCTGCAGCACACACTGCGAATTCCTCACAGGAGCACTGGCCACCCCCACCCCGGCCCCACTCTGTACCAGTGCTCAGGACAGGAAGAACTGTTCTGCCGACCGAGAACCGCCTGAGAAAACTGCCTCCACGTTACAGTGCTTTAAGGTTATTTTTAAAACATATGGATAATGATAAACGACATGCCAGGAGAAGAAATTTAAAAATGGTTTAGAAGAAAACCTAACCTTGAAAGTTAAAAAAAACTGAAAAACAAATTCCCCTGAACGACCCAAGACATCCAGCCTTCAACTGGAATCTCTTGACACGACCCTAAAGAGCTGCTGTCCCGTCGGGACACTGACAGCGTGGCCGGCTGGGGGGTCTCAGGACAGCCGGCTACTGAGCAGCTCACCCTGGCTCCACCCTGCCCGCCGACACTGGGTCATCTTCTTACTTCTCCACCCATAGCCACCACCTCTGGGCCATTTCTGTTCACACTCCTCACAGGCAAGCGCCACGTCCCTGGCCCCCGCCTCACCCCGACCTTCTTCTTCTCTCTCATTCGTTCCAAAGCAGAAAGCCCTGTCTTTGGAGTCTGTCCTGGCCCACCCAAACCCACCATGCAGCACCCCGGTACAAGCATGGCAACTTCAGGGGTGGGTCACAGGCCCAGCCACTCCAGGACTCAGACAATGGCATCTCTGATGCGACTGCAAAGGTTACACAGAGGTCCCCAGACAGGAAACACTAGCTCTGTATTACTCCAAACAGAGCAGCCCCTGAGCTGGGTCAAGTGCAAGAGCAGGTGGGCTTGGGGTCGGACCACAGTCTGAGCCTGGGCCCTGCCCTTAGCCCTTAAGGTACTTGACACCAACTTCCTCACCTCTAACAAGGGGACGCATGGCTGTGCCCCACGTGGCAGCTGCAGGGACAAATGAGAACATGCCGCACAGTAACTCCGAGGATGTGTCCCTCCTTCCCTCTTTAATCTGAAAACTGTGACTACCAAGCTGTGCTGTGAAATATAGGCTGACACAACTAGCAATTCCACTGGTTGATATACCCGTGGTCCATCTATCCATCAAGGCTATGCTTACCAGGTTTACGAGTTCCCGGAGCATCTCCAGGGGAATACTGAACTCCTTGTAAGTGATGCCATTGAAAAGAGGAGAAACGGAGAAGCTGGAGCTGATGGTGGAGAAGTAGTAGTCGGGCTCCAGGGCACTCCCATCAGGCAAGTAAGAGGCTGACGGGGCAAAACCAGAAAGTCAGTCGTGGGAGTATGAGACCCAGATACTCCCTCAAGAACCAACAACGGTATCGATTTTGCTTTTGTTTACACTCAAATTCCATGTGAAGTAAAGGCTGATATGATTCAGCAATCCCACTCCTGGGCATATATCCAGAGAAAATTCTAATACAAAAGATACATGCACCCCAACGTTCATAGCAGCACTATACACAATAGCTAAGACATGGAAACAACCTAAATGTCCATTGACACATGAATGGATAAAGAAGACGTGGGGGCTTCCCTGGTGGCGAAGTTGTTGAGAGCCCACCTGCCGATGCAGGGGACACAGGTTCGTGCCCTGGTCCAGGAAGATGCTGTGGAGCGGCTGGGCCCGTGAGCCATGGCTGCTGAGCCTGCACGTCTGCAGCCTGTGCTCCGCAACAGTAGAGGCCACAACAGTGAGAGGCCCGCGTACCGCAAAAAAAAAAAAAAAAAAAAAAAAAAAAAAGATGTGGTACGTATATATACAACGGAATACTACTTAGCCATAAAAAAGAATGAAATAATGCCATTTGCAGCAACATGGATGGACCTACAGATCATCATACTAAGTTACTAAGTGAAGTAAGTCAGACAGAGAAAGACAAATATCGATATGATACCACTTATATGTGGAATCTAAAAAACATGACACAAATGAACTTATTCACAAAACAGAAACAGACTCACAGACATAGAAACCAAGCTTACAGTTACTAAAGGGGAAAGGGGGTGGGGGAGGGATAAATTAGGAATCTGGGAGCAGCAGATACAAATTACTCTATATAAAATAGGTAAACAACAAGATCCTACTGAGTAACACAGGGAACTACAGTCAATATCCTGTAATAAACCATAATGGAAAAGAATCTGAAAAAGAATATAATATATATGTATAACTGAATCACTGTACTATATATCAGAAACTAATACAACATTATAAATCAACTATATTTCAATTAAAAAAAGAAGTAAAAGCTGGATTGCAAATCCTTGGGGAGGGTTGCCTCTCACTGGGGTGTTTCAGGTCAAAGCTTAGGTAGAATCATGTCCTAATATTTTCCACCCAGACATGTAAGAACAACAACAAAAAAAGAATGACACCTTTTTACAGGTTAAGAGCCATGACAGCAGGAGGCAGCTTACAACAGAGCGGGGGCAACAATACTGAGAGGAGCTGAGACGCTGGAGGCCAACACGGTGAAGCCACAGAGGGGGCTGGACTGGGGGTGGGGTGAGGCCAAATTAAAGGGAACAGGTGGGAAGAAGGTGGGAAGGGTGTGTGTGTGCGCGCATGAAATGTGTGTGAAAACTACATAAAACATGTATATGTACAGTGTGCATGAACACATGCTCCATGTGTTTTCCATTATATATGCACCCCTGTGACCAGCTTATCTCACTCAGCATCACATCCAGGTTCATCCACGTTGTCACAAATGGCAGGATCTCCTTTCCTAAGGCTGAATAATATTCCTGGAGGGCATTATGCTGAGTGAAGTAAGCCAGTTACAGAAAGAAAAAAACTGCACACTCTCACTTATATGTGGAATCTAAAAAACTCAAAGACATGGGAGCAGAGAGTGTGGTGACCGGGGCGGGAGGTGGGGAAATGGGGAGATGACGGTTATGCGGGCTGAGTCCAGAGAGCTAATTACACCGTGCTGGATGCTAGAAATGCGCTGAGAGAGGAGGTGCTCTAACCACACACGCACACACACAATGGTGACTATGTGAGGAGATGTATAGTTAATGGCTTGACTGCAGTAACCACCTCACCACATTTATGTATACCAAACCATCATGTCGTTCACCTTAAGGACATACCAGTTTATTGTAAAAAATAATGATAGTCATAAGAGAAGGCAAGAAGTCTGTGACCCGGACACACACCACGACATGAGGATGACATCCTGCGTGGCTGACCCAGCGCGTGGTGGACACAAAAGGAGGCAAAAGGCAGAGCTGCAGGAACCACAGGTGTAAGATTTGGGATTTATGCAGGGGTGTCACTGATAATGGAACGGATGGTGCCATGAGGCGTGGAGGTCTTGTTTCCCCACTTCCTCCCCACAATCTGCATCTTACTTCCTTCGAGGAGAAGGTGAAGGCTATTTTAACAAGTGTCTGACACTGCACAGAGCTGTCACACGAATCAAATTCAGTAAATTACCTGAAAGTCCTTTGTGAACAGCAAAGCTCTACAGAAAGTATTACTCATTAAACATAAGGGATTACATGCAGTCTCATTACTATGTTCTTTAATATTATCCACGCACTTAATGACCTTAAACAACAAGAAACAAGAGAAGGACCCACCGCTAGTATTTCTACCTGAAAAGCAGTGCTTTCACAGGTTAATGTACTAAGATTCAGATGGCAGGCATTTGGGGTCCTGTATATTATCGTCTGCACTTTTCTCTATGTTTGAAATATTTTTAGATTCAAGTTTAAGAAGTTTAATCAAAAATAGAAAATAAATGCTTTCTAAAAGCTTGACACTCAAGATGCACAACAGCAGTGCCTGGGGGCTCGGTCAGCAGAAAGGCGAAGCCCACCTTCGAAGTAGTGAAAGGTGGATCCTCCAGGTGAGCTGGGAGGGGGCACCCCTCGTTCAGGGCTGACCTGAAACACACAACCACACGCACAGATAAGAAAGGCCAGTCAGACCTCAGTCAGATCTGTCTCAGACAAGGCTCCCTCTGCTGGCCAGAGCCCTGGTTCAGCCCCACCTCCTCGCTGAAGCCCACCCTGGCTACAGGTTCTCTACTGTAATTCTAAATTCTTGTGTCTAGCCATATATTCTACACCTGATGACTGAGCCAGACTATTGTCAGTGTTTCGTGTCCCCGTCTTTCTCCATGAGTCAATTACATATTCTCTACAGGCACCAACTGTCTTGCACTCAGAAAAGAGTTGGTGCCCAAACACTTCACCTCCCAGGAGATGACTCACTTATAAATCTTAAAAAGGACAAGGCAACCTTTGTATTAAACAGAACTCTAATGAGAACCCTTCACATTCCCCAAGTTCCCTCAAACTACACGCAAGTGGGCACCTAACAAGCCCCCGTCCCCTGTCGGTCTGGGCGCATGGCCTCACCTGCGAGATGCTGGACACGCTGCTGGCCTTTCTCTTCAGGGTGCCCTCCTGACACACCGCCAGCAGGTTGCTGGGGAGGATGGAGCGAAAGTCGTTGAAGGACCGCCTCCGTACACCTTCCAGCTCCTCGGGGACATGGAGGGAATGAGGAGGGACTCTGGGGAAGAGCCTGGACAGAAGGGACTCTTCCGTGTTGCTGTAACGCCCAAATGCGCGGGAGATTCCTATGAGGCATGGGACCGCGTACTTGCAGAGGTATTCTGGAAGGCAGAGGGAAGCCGTGGCAGCACCACCTGGGGACCTGGGACCACCCATCTCAGGGCCCCCCACCAGCAAGTCCAAGGGCCAGAACTAGCCATGGCAACAGGCCCAAGCCCAGGCACTGACCAGCAGTATTTTCCATCCATCCTCAACCACGGCTGCAGACACGGCCTGTGGGTGGGAGGTCTTAACCACGCACAGCACCTCCAAATCAGTCCCTCAGCCACGTCACCTGAGCAGGCTCCCTTACGGGACTTAATCAGTGCATTTAGTCCTTCTGGGAGCAGATTGGTAGCCTCACACCAGAGGAAAAATGACCTTCAGACATGTTACAGGTGAAGAAACCGAGCCCCAGAGGGGGAAGTGGCCCAGCATTCAGGCAGCAGACCTGTGCTCATGACCCCACGTGGGCTCTCAGCTAACATGCAGCAAAGGTGACGTCCACCAGATACACTGGTTGCAAAGAACAGAAAATCTGAAGACTGGGAAAAGCAAGGGGATGGATAATCACAAACAATAAAAAGAAAAACATACCTTTCTCTTGAATCTCCAAGGCCTGGCACATTCCCAAAAGGACATGCAAAACCTGCAAAAGCGCCTCTAAAATCTGGAATAGCCAAGGAAACATAACACACAAACTTATAAACAAAATCAGATAAATATCACAAAATTAATTCAGAACTAGAGGGAGCTTTAGACATTCTCTTGTCCAACCTCATTCCTGATCCATAATCCCCTGCACGGAAGCTCTGCAGAGGGGTCAGGCAACAGACCTTCTGTGGACAGAACCCTCCCTCTCTGGCTGGTCCACAGGCCTCCTAACTCTGGAAACAGGTGACAGGCCCCCAATCTCTCTTCACAGCTCAACACCCCTGGTTCTTTCCATCCGTTCCTTATGATTCAAGTGCTTGCTGATGGCCTGCCTGACTCCACTATAGCTCAGTGTGTAAGAAACCATCTCCAACTGCAGTGTTCAGACAAAACACACTACTATTCCAGCGATGCTGGGGATCTCCCTGAGTAATCACCAGACTCAGCATGGACCCCAGACGTCTGTGGACATGACACTGGCTTTCCAGCAGCCCTTCACACTGCTGGCTCCATGAACTCACAGAGAAATGAAATCCTTAAGTGTCTCTCACACATGCTGCCTCAAGCTGTGCCCCTCCACCCGCAGGGCTGGTATTTTTTTGCCCGTCACTGAGCCCCACAAAAGCTCAGGGCATAAGCTTCAGTTCACTGCGAGGGTCCTCGATTCCCAGCTTGGCATCCGAATCATCTACAGACGAGACGGACTTGCTTTCAGGATTTTCATCCCCGGTCCTGGCTAGTCCTAGCTGTTCAGCTTTCACCGCAGGGGCAGGCAACCAGAGACTCCTGCCAGGTGCCCCTGGGGTGGTCCTTCAGGTGGCTCTGCAAACCCTGCCCTCCGCTACACTGCTGACCCAGGATGTCAGGAGAGGTGTGGTCCAGGCCCTGATGAAGAGCACCTAGACCGAGTCCCTCTCACTTCCCCCGCTTCCAGTCTTGGGGAATCCAGGCAGAAAAATGAAGTTGGTCTGAGGTGACTTGTTCATCACCAAACTGCTCACGTTTTGCTAGTGTCAAATGATGCGGAACAGTGAGGACCTGGAAAGCAATGTTTCGTCCATTTCACGTATTAAAGTTATGCCACCATCTTCTGTGGTGACCTATTTCAATAGGTGTTACTGATAGAAAAGCCCTGTTAGTTTTTTAAATAATATGTGATTCTAACGCATCTAGTTACCTCTTTAGCCAACCCACAAGTAAATAAAGAACCTAAACTAAGAAAGAAGGGTGGAGACCAACATAATGGCAGAAATAGGGACACAGAATTTACAGTGTGATAGTAAGGAAAGAGATTTTAAAAATTATAAAAGATACAGGGGGTCTTCCCTGGTGGCGCAGTGGTTAAGAATCCGCCTGCCAGGGCTTCCCTGGTGGCGCAGTGGTTGAGAGTCCGCCTGCCGATGCAGGGGACACGGGTTCGTGCCCAGTCCAGGAAGATCCCACATGCCGCGGAGCAGCTGGGCCCGTGAGCCGTGGCCGCTGAGCCTGCGCGTCCGGAGCCTGTGCTCCGCAACGGGAGAGGCCACCACAGTGAGAGGCTCGCATACCACAAAAAATAAAATAAAACAAAGAAAACCTTCCTTCTAAAAAAAAAAAAAAAAAAAAAAAAATCCTCCTGCCAAGGCAGGAGACACAGGTTTAAGCCTTGGTCCGGGAAGATCTCACATGCTGTGGAGCTACTAGGCCTGTGTGCCACAACTACTAAGCCTGCGCTCTAGAGTCCACAAGCCACAACTACTGAGCCCATGTGCTGCAACTACTGAAGCCCATGCACCTAGAGTCCATACTCCGAAACGAGAAGCCACCATAATGAAAAGACCATGCACCACAATGAAGAGTAGCCCCCGTTCGCTACAAGTAGAGAAAGCCCTCTCGCAGCAATGAAGACCCAATGCAGCCAAATATAAATAAATAAATAAAAGGAGAGAAATATGAAATACATTTAAGTAACATTTCCAACAAAATAAACTAAAACTAAAAAAACTGGAGCACTTGAAGGAACGGCTCCAGCTTTCCAGAAAATCTTCTCCTATGAACGTCAGTCCCCAGCATTGAGGCAGGAGGACGCGTGACCTTTTGCTGGCCACCTCACAGGGCAATTGGAAAAGCTGAACGAGATAAGACTCGGGAGGTCAGCAGGGGACTAAGCACTGCAAGCAGGATTTAACATTTCTCATGTGTGTGACTAACAGTATGAAATAAATCAACATAAACAATCCAATCACTTTTTTTTTTTTGCCCTGTCATCACTTTGGGACTCTCAGATCTTACAGAAACACACACCGAGTCACCACACACTTACCTCATCCCTGAGGGAAGGGTCCCTATAAGCCACGTCAGACAGCAAAGTGACCAAGCAGAAGCTGAAGCTCTCGGCCACTGGGAGGGTGCCTGGAGGCAGAAAGACAGGAATCGGATCATCACACTGACTGGCCACCCCATCTGGCTGTTCCCTCTCACACGGCTGCCAAGGACCTGCTTACAGTGGAGGCCGCCCTCGTCAGGATGAGCCTCCAGAGAACAGATATGGGCCCAAGGTGTTTGTTGAGAAACACCCCTGCCTTCCTTGTAACAAAATGTTTTGGTTCAAGAAACTGAAATGCTTGCTGAGCCAATTTATAGTCTGAGATTACAGAGCCTCTCAACATGACAGATTCCATGTTTTATTCCCAACCTAAATAAAATTGGGAAATCAATCTTGGTAAGACTATGGGAGATGTTCCATGGAGGCTAACTGTCAAACAACAATTACTATCACTTAACTGAATTGATGTTTTTTTTTCCTTTTTTCTTCTGACAGGTGGAGAAAATCCTCAGAAGAGCATCCAGAGATGTGCTCTATTCCTTGTAGGTTTTTAAGCCCTTCCCTGACTGAGCCTGCCAGTACGGAGATTCTCAGGAGCAGAGCCTCAAGGTCAAGAAGGGAGCACTACACCCAAAAGACCACAAGTGAAGCACCACTTCTGCACTTTGGAAAGTTTAGACCTGCTGCCGAGGAGGTCCAATCACTATTAAACATTTAACCAATTTTGAACGTTGAGCACTGACTCAAAGACACACACACACAGAGCAGACGACCACTGCGTATCTACTTCCGCACACGTGATTCTTAAATGCAGCTCTAGGTCCTTCTCAAGCTTGAGCGTGGCCGGAACCACCAGGAGGGCTTGTTGAAACTCAGTCTGCCTGACTCCCGGGCCCAGAGTTCCTAACTCAATAGCTCCAATGTGGGGTCTGAGAATCTCCCTTCTGACAAGTTCCCAGGGTGCTGATGCTGCTGGCCCAGGGATGGCCCTTTAAGAACTACTGCTATGGCGTTTATCAAAGCAAAAGTGATACTGCCTTAATAGAAACTAGGAGACTGAAATATTACCCAATAATTGGAAATTTATATATCTCTAACAATGTTTTTTTTTAATAAATTTATCTATTTTTTATTTATTTATTTTTGGCTGCATTGGGTCTTCATTGCTGCGTGTGGGCTTTCTCTACTTGCGGTGAGCGGGGGCTACTCTTTGTTGTGGTGTGTGGGCTTCTCACTGTGGTGGCTTCTCTTGTTGCAGAGCACGGGCTCTAGGCATGCAGGCTTCAGTAGTTCTGGCTCGCGGGCTCTAGAGCGCAGGCTCAGTAGTTGTGGTGCACGGGCCCAGCTGCTCCGCAACATGTGGGACCTTCTCGGACCAGGACTTGAACCTGTGTCCCCTGCATTAGCAGGCAGATATTTAACCACTGCGCCACCAAGGAAGTCTCTAACAATGTTTAAATAATGCTAAAAAACTCATTCGAATGAGTCCAAGTATACAGAAGTGATATTTGTTTTGAAATAAAATAGGATCAACACTTTCTAGTATTCTACTTCTCCCCAAATTAGATAACAATGGTTGACACAGATGTTTCACTTTTCAGCAATGCTCTATTTAATCTGCAGTCTTTCAAATTCCAGGACACCTGAATAATTTGGGGTCTGTCAGCTTTAGGTACAGTAAGTCACCAGAAATGCTGAAAACCCCAAGGGCAAGAGGAACACGGGCAGGCACAAGCGGATGTTCATGAGGACAGCACACTCTCCAGCAGACTGAGCCCACCTGACAAATTCAGGCCATGCCACCAACAGAAAGGACCAGGGCGTTGTTTGCAGGCACCAACCCCCTGCTAGATCTGAAGGTGGGGGCCTTGGACTCAGAGAGAGAGATTACAAGGAAACTTTAGTCTCATGGGTCATGAACTCTGAAATGTTGGAGATCTTCCAAGCTGATTTTGGAGTCTTGGGAAATCTGTTTACAAGATCATGAGTGTTATAAGCGTTTAGCACAATGCCTGGCATGTAGGGGACCTATGTAAATACTTCGGGAGGGACAAGAGGAAGAAGGCAAGGAGGGAGGAAGGGAGGGGAGGGCAGTGGAGGGGAAGAGAGAAAAGATTATCTAACTTTCTCTTTGACCTTAAAGAGAGATCAGTATCGAATACAAGTTAAAAAGAAATACACATGAATTTATTCCATTTGCAAAGATGCAAAGTTCAGTGGAAACTTAGCAACATCGACAAAGCCATAAAACTACTGACAGTGGACATAGTGGTTGAGTCCCAAACTCCCACCTCAGCCCTCCTTTCTGTGCAGCCACCAGGCCATCTGGAGAACTGACCTCACTGCAGGGTGAGCCTCTCCATCTGAGGCAACAGACCAGCTCAGGGACAGCAGGGGACCCAGGGCAGCCAATGGGACATGAGCAAAGGTTCCTGAGGGTCCCCGTGGTCCTGCTCAGGTCCGCTCATCCCGCCCAGGGCTCTGGGCAACGTGAGAAAGTGCTAGTGCTGCAGGCACAGGAGTGGAACCAGCTAGAAGCATCCTAACTGCCGCGTTAGTGTGATTAAACATTCAATCCTCACAGACGGGAAACACACAGATGCTTCCTCGCATTCAGGGAAACTTTAAGCAAAACTACCTCTGCCTTTCCGAGCTGTGCTTTCTTCTACCCAATACACTTTCGGAAGACCTTTAAGAAGTCGAAGAAGGTAAGGAACCACAGAATCTTTGTGCTAAAAAAAAAAAAAAAAAAAATTACATTTAATTAAGTACACAATTGGTAGCTTTTTAGCACAGACTGAGCCCAAAACAAAGCACATCCACATCCTGATCATCTCAGAGAAGGGCGTTTGCACAGCGTCGCACCCTTCCTGCTGCACATGGCGGGCAGCGTCCCTACGGCCAACAGGAAGGCCGACACCTGCCCTCTGCTGCTCAGGGTCCAGCCTGGCTCTGGCCTCCAGAAGAAGATACGTGTGCACACACTCAGAACTGCCTCCTGCCAGGTGTTTAAAGTCCCCAAACCCAAACCTCAGGACCACATCCTCCAGACTGGAGAGCAGCTTACAAACTTGGTGATGCTTCTTTCTGTTGTTCACAGCCCTTGTGCTCTTCCCTTCCTTTCATAAATTTTCGGCTTCATGTTTCCTTTTGCTCCTCTCAAATTGAGCATTAGACTTTATAGCCAACGTTAGCCAATGGAAAAATTACTTTCATCTAGTTTCCAAACTAGCCAATCAGCATAGAGTTCATAACCTTCCACCACTAGCTCTCCTGGCTGTCTCCCTACATGCGGCTGCCCCCGTGAAGGACAAGTGTGCTCCAGAGAAGGGGACACTATCTGATGTTCTGAAACGCTGAAAAAACATGTAGCTTTGAATACATGGTTACAAATTCTGCCACACTCCTTTCACCAAAAGGCAGAGTCAAATTTGCATCCCCTGAAAACAGAGCTGCCTTGGTGACTTGCTTCTAGTGTACAGTCAGACCTCCGTATCCAAGGGTTCCACGTCCGTGGATACAAAGAGCCGACAGTACTACACCATTTTATATGGAAGACTGGAGCATCCTTGGACTGTGGTACCTGCAAGGGGTCCCGGAGCCAATCCCCTGAAGATGCCCAGGGATAGCTGCATGTAGAAAGTAGAATGAACAAGCCTGACTTCCCAGGCTCGCTCAGAGATGGCAGAGCCACTTCCCCCGGCTCTTTCTCAGGACATGCACTCTTGCAACCCAGACACTATGCTGTGACCAAGTGACACAGCCCAGGCCACACAGGGAGGCCATGCACATGGAGGGGCCCTGGCCAAGAGCCCCAGAGAAGGTCCAGCCAGCGGCCAGGATCAACCCCACACACGTGGGGGAGAGGCCTTCAGGTGACTCCAGGGCCAGCCTTTGAGCCACCCCAGATGAAACCAAATGGAGCAGAGACTGGGCTCTTCTGAGCACTGGCTAAATTGCAGATTCATGAGCAAAAACCTCTGCCAAACAAAACCAACTAACTTTGGGGTAATTAAGCCACCAACTTTAGGGTAATTTTTATGCCACAGCAGGTAACCAAAATAAATAGAGAACTTTCTTTAGTGAAAACAAAACCATTTTTCCTGTACAACAATTGCCCAGGGAACTGGTGTACTAACACACACAAGACCCCAAAGGGGCTGCACACCAAGGCCCTGCAGAGAGGAAGCGGCCCGGGCTCTTCCCCACACACCCTGCAATGGTGTCACCACCACTGCTACTCTGGCCACGGCTGCCGCCAGGGCAGCCCACTAACTGGGCACAAAGGAGGCCAGTGCCAGCGCCCACCAGGGATGGAGGAAAGGAACACAAACTCCAGGTGGATCACGAGAAAGCTGGTCCCTAGGCACAGGGGCCAGCAGACACCGGGCTCCTCTCTTGGTGTCCGTGAGGCCTCCAGCTTCCTGGGAAGCTCAGGCCAACTGTGAGCCCCATGGGACAGCTGCTGCCACCCCTGCCAACCACTGACCCGGAACCCAAACCACACCAAAAGTAACTTGTACTCGTCTCTTCCCTGCCATCTGAAAAAACCCAATACAGGTATTAGGGGCTCACAGGTAAATCCAGCAAGTGATGTGTTTGCCAAAGATAGTTTCAAGTAATACTCATTCAAATAGCAGTAGTTTCTTATACAGGTTTCTTTTTTTGAAAATTTATTTTCCTCCCTTTATTTCTATATTTAAATTTAAATAGGACCTGTCAAATAGAAAATGATTGTATTTATTTTCACATTTGTAAATAAATAGGAAGAAGAAGAATTAAAATGCAGCTTATGCATCTAATCTTGGTTTTTCATGTGGCCTTGATCAGGTAACCTATTTAATTTTTGAAATACTTCTCTAAAATTAAAATGCTTATTTTTTTTCAAATGTATAAATACTCTGTCAAAAATATTAATTCTTATTGAAGTAAAATTTCCAGGACATGCAAGCTAACTTTTTTAGATGAATAAAAATTCAAATAGCTGACATCTTTATATTTTTAACATAGGATGATTAAACTTGGAATTTTAAAAAATGATTTTTGGCAATGATAAAAATAAACAGATAAAAGATTCTGTATCCAGTGACTGAGCATTTGCTTCAATTAGCCTTGGTAAATACTAAAAAATGGCCACTTTCTGTTGTAGTGACAAAAATGGTTTGTAAATCACCTTTAAAAGACACATTAACATGTACTCTAAAACAATTTATATCATAGTTTTGAAAAAGACTATTATGTCACAATTATCTCAAAGAACACTGTCTTTTTGGAAGGAAAAGAAGTGGTTACTCTGAGTCTGGCTCCCGAGTGTTTTGCCTGAGGTTTAAAATCAAGTCTACTCTGGAGGGTACATGATTACTTCACAAAGCACTCTAACATTCTGTCGAAAACAAAAACCGCACCTTCCTGAGGACGTGTCCATAGAGGTCTCATTCCCACCAGTTCTGCTCCCTCCCCATCACTCGCCCTCAGCTGACCACTTACACCAGGTAGGTTCTCGAGCGCTCCTCTAGGCCTGATTTAGGAGTATAAAGTAGGCACAAACTTAAACCCTAACTGCACCCTCTTTTGCATGCAGAAACACTTTTAATTTAGCCAAGTCCTACCTGTAGATCAGATTCAATGAGAAAAATGCCCAATGCAATCACCGCGTCTCTCCGCCTTTCATCCAACTGGAAGATGCCATGGAAATCGACTGGGCACATACATAGCAGCTTCTGGACCTAGAAAATGAGACCAAACAAACAAAAAAAGCCCATAGCTTAAAAATATATAAACCCACACTCAGATAAACCAGTACCAAAAAGCCCAGTGAATATATACAACAAATAAGTCATTTTTTTCCAATCAAAAGGTCATTAAAAAGGACACCTCCAGCCTCTGAAATGATGGTATACACACCCCTCCAAGGAACCTGGATCAAGAGCTGAAAGGCTGTGTCCACGGAGGTGGTAAAGCACCATGGCTAACGTCTGCCCTTCGGTGTCAGGGCAGTCCAGGGTCCCCACCTCCCAGTGGTGCCCGTGAGCAGGTTATGAAAACATACAGGTAAGCTACCTAGAGTCACAAGCTCTCCCCTTAGGGCTCTTTAAACATTAAATGTGTGTAAAGCACTCAGAACTGTGCGGGGCACACAGTACGTGCTCAATAAACAATATATATTGTTACTGGACATGGCATGGTGGCAGGCAGAGGGCAGCAGGCAGGCAGTCAGCAATTTCCTGAATAAATAGAAACACTAGGATTATCGTCAGAACAAACCAACAGTCAGTGTCTGTCATAAAAGAACTAAAAATCAGGATTTATTATGAAAAGGAAATCAGGTGATGCCAATCTTGAAAATCTCTGCCAGAGCAAGCTCTGAACAGAGCTTTAAGATACACCAGGAGGCCCTAACCTTGCTGTCCCATGGACCCAATGAGAAGTCTCTCACTGACATTCACGTGGTCTGGTGGGATGTTCTAATAGCAAAGGAAATGGAAGCCAGTGATTGCCATTTGCCCTGAAAATGCATCAGGCAATTACCATTGTAATTTTTTATAGAAAGTAATTTGCTGTTGTTCCCTTCAGATTTTAAAAGGGCAAATACAAGAGGAGAAACTGAAACTGGCAAAGATTATGTAAAATACTTTCACCCCAGTGTTGTGTATACTAAGTGAAACTCTGAAACAATCTAAATATTTAACATTAGGAAAATAATCATGATGAACCACTGGATCAAATATTAGGTTAAACCCTAACTGCTGATATTCAACCATTTTTGACCTACAAAAACAATGCTTTTGTAAAGTTTAACCTAATGTTAGACGTTAAAAATGGCATTTTTCTATGACTAAGCAGTGACACAGAACAATGTTCTAAATGTTCTATAAGCTCACAAAAGGAATGATCTGAATTACATACAGAAAAAATGCTGGAAGAAAATACATCAGGGAGTTCCCTGGCGGTCCAGTGGTTAGGACTCAGCACTTTCACTGTCGTGGCCCGGGTTCAATCCCTGGTCGGGGAACTAAGATCCCGCAAGCCATGAAGCGTGGCCCAAGATATACATATTTGTATACGTGTATATATGTATGTGTGTGTATATATATGTGTGTATATATATATATATGTGTGTGTATATATACATATATATATTCAAAGTGTTAATAGTTTTGACAGGATGACCAGAGGTGAGACATTTCTTCTTCATGCTTTTTTATATTTGCCAAAATATGTTCTAAAGGAAAATATTTCTTGTGTAATCAGAAAAAACATCCAGTAGGTTAAAATAAAAATATATACACATGAGGGGGAATCCATGCTTGTGTGATTAAATGCTTAGGCAAAAGAGCACACAGCAATGGGCAAGCGAGGAATGGAAGTCGAACTTCCCCCTCGTCACTGGGAGAACATGCTTCATGATCAGGGGAAATAAAACACGAAGGAGCTGCAGACCAAGCACGGTAAAGCGATCGTTGCAGAGACTCACACTCACATAACAGACAGTCAAGTCTCTAAAGAAACACGCCTGCAAATAAGAAATCCAACACAAGGTGGATTATATGAGAAGGAGCCATTGAGATCCAGAGCTGACCCTTGAGCCGCCACTGACCCGAGGCCTGTGGAAGCCCTCCCACAGGCCCCACCCCGGGCAACACAGACCTGGGGAGGGGACCCCAAGGCTGGAGGACAAAGTGAGACTCAGAAACGTGACAGGACTGGCCCAACCTCATTACTAAATATGGAAAAGCTGTAACTGTACAGAAAAGATGACCCTTCAACAGTCCCACATGTCAACACAGACAAGCCTAAGATTTTATATGCTCATGCTCTCAGTCCTGTCCTCTGTCCCTGGAGGCTTTTGGTGAGGCAGGGTAAGGATCATGCTGTATTTTTCTGTGGAAGTGAAATACATTTGGACTTTGGAGTTAGACCCAGAGTCACCAGGCGACACGTCGAGCCTCAGCTTCCCGTCTATACAGCGTCCCCGTGGGGCCAGGTACGGAGGCAGAGCCCTCACCTGGGCTCAGGACTCGCTCCACGGCAAGTGGTGGGCATAGTTCACACCACTGTGCAACAGTAACGGCCTTCAAATGGCTCCTATGAGGGTCGATGGAAGCAGGACGCCTATAACTCATTTACTCACTGTTCACTGGGCACTACTTGCGGGAGGTGCCGCCCATGAACCTCAGACCAGGCCCTGCCCTCATTCCAGAGGGGGAAAGACAACCCAGGTGAGGACCAGAGATGAGGTCATGTAAGAGGCATTAATTCTCCCCGTTGAAAGTAAGGGAAGAGCTGTCTCTCTCCTTCTCTTTCTTTGAGAACTCACACTAGAAAACTTGCCAAAGGAAGGATTTCCTCATTTCTTGGAACGGTGCATAAATTCTTTTGAAGACTAGACTGGCACTTTGCGAGCTTTATGACTTAGGAATGTCTTTCTCGAGGACCTGGGGAGCCATCTCTTTGGAATGTACACATCGAGGGAGACAGTGCCCATCTCCCCATCTCTGGGGAGGACAGGAGCCTAACTTCCATGGGCTTCAGACTCCAAGTTGCAAAACCACCTCCTGTCATAAAGGTGGGAGGATGAAGCCAATCAGCTAACACAGTCCATCACTCCAGTTACCAGGTAGTTAGCACGAACTAAGTGTGACAAATGGTGCTGACAAGTCCTCTTATTTGATTTTAGCCCAGTGAGACTTCTAAACAACTATAAAACAATAAATTTGCACTGTTCTAAGCCACTAAGGTTGTGGGCATTTGGAATGCCCACAGCAATAGGAAACTTATACAGTTGGTCACAGAACTGTAAACAAAACTCAAAACCTGGACTGCCTATCAAGAAAGATATAAAAATTAATCAGGTTACAGGCAATATTTATTTCCTTCTTTACTCTTTTCTGTATTTTCTGTAAGGAATACTGTTAACTGCAGAATCAGAAAAAAAAATTTTAAATAGTAGGAACAATTTTGCCACTAATGCAAATCTTATTTCTAAAAGGACAATAATACTTATACTCTTAGAGCTCAGAAAATAAGAGAAGAGTGTATAATATTTCAATGGATAGAATCTGGGTAATCCAAGAACAAAGAAGTAACATAAAACCGGAAGAAAATCTAGGTCAACTAAACGAAGAAGATGTTTTCTACATACAACAGTCCTACTACAACTTCTTTAATTCTAACATCTTAACATCAGCAAAACAACTGCTACTTAACTATAATTTCCCCAAGAGTCTCAACCTACGTAGGAAGGTTTTTAAAAAGCAGGCGATGCAGCTATCTGGCCCTGACACAGGCACGTGGCTGCAGAGAGAGGGATGGCTGGGTGGGGACCCAGGCCGGTGCCACCTGGGACAGGAGGCGCAGGCACGTCAAGCTCAATCTCACAAAGCAGCCTTGAAAATGCTTCACAGCTCTGTGTAAACGAAAACCAAATTGATTAAATTACTTCATTAGCAAAAAAAATCACGGAAATACTGGATTGTGACATTGAGCTTTCCTTGGTAAAATTTCTCTAAGGAAACACGCAGCACACACAGGCCCAACCCCCATACCGAGAGGACACTCGGCCCCAGGCCTGAGGCCCACTGACGACCCCCAATCACAGGCAGGGTCCCAGGCAGAGGCCGGGGGAGGGCGCGGCCTCGGCTGCCAAGCGTCCACTTTCAGGAGATCGTGTGCCATCCTGCTTCACAGGTTGGGCAACTTGGCCCGGACGGGTTAAGTATGATCTCAGGCAGCAGGCACTTCCCTAGACCCTCTGACTTCTGTCCCCCCGCTCATGCACCCCCACTGGCCCCCAACTCCGACACAAACTCCATGCACATGTGCAGTCTGGCAAGGGAGGTCCTCCCACATACCGACACCCAGCCTGGACCTCTGCCAGGCCGCTTCCAGGGTCTCCACTGTCTGCAACATTTCTCAACCTGCCTCGTCTCCCCACAAAACCCTTCCATCGTTCTAAGACGCAGCTCCCCCTCTCCTGCTTGTCAAGCTGCTCTGGACATCAGGTCTATCCCCTCACACCTCTGAGGAGCCCACCAAGAACCCTGGGCTGGGATGCCTGCCCTTCTCATGTCTTACCTTGGAGCCCCTGTGTACTTACCTTCCGTCCCCTGCAGACGGGACTGTGTCCCCCTGGTCACGTGCCCACCACAGCCCCATTAACTATCCCCATTCTACGGCTTACAAAAGTGAGGCACAGAGAGGTCAAAGTTCTAATGCAGAATAAAGCTTCAACATTATAATGAATAAAAAATGAAAAAATAACATTGAATAATTTTCTTCAGAAGTTTACAACAAATTAACAAGTAATTTGGTTTCTTTGAGGTGAGGGAGGGAAGAGCCTGTCATTATTAAAGGTCACTAAGCTCAAAATCTGAAAGAGACGGCTGGGGTTGCTCCCATTTATGAAAAGGATCCAGAGGGGTTGGCTCTGCACGCCACTCTGAGGAGGCCAGTAAGGAACAGACCACAGGAGGCAACAGAGGTAACTTCCTTAGACTTTGAGAAGCCCTGACAGTACTTTAACCCAAGGCTTGTTAAGAGAGATGCCTTGAGGTGAATTTACTGCCAAAGTAAGGAAATGCCGAACCAAGTTAGAGAAAATAAGATGCCCTCACAAGTCTGGATGAGTGGGCAGAACACCACAGATGAGAACTCAACATAAGAGTGGGTGTAGGTCAGGTATGTAGGTCAAAATAAAGCTACAATAATAGCGTTACAAGCTGGCCAATTAAACTTTTAAGTATGCAACTTTTGTTATCTGAAACCTCTGGGAATACTCTTCCTGGAGAAACAAAAGTCCCTGAGAACTGAAGATTATGCTTTAAGTATTAGTGGTATTTTGTTGTTGTTAAATCTGTTTTTTAATTCTCATTCTCCTACGCCCTGCCCCCTTAGAGAACAGTGAACATAAGTCAACATTTTCTAAGTGACTCAGAGTGAGCATGATAGACAAAGGTGATTGTGACATGATGCTTGTGTCTTAAAACTATGCCAATTTTGGCAAACTGACAAATCATGTCCCTCAAGCCTCAGCTTTCCCAGGTATAAAAGGATGAACAGATAGATTTTTGCAATGTCTGCTCTAGCAATAAAATCCGGTGAGCCAAGAACTTCCACCTGCAGCGATGAGAGAACAGCAGGATCTGGATTTACCTTCCTGCCAAAAAACAACAGAAAAATGGACAAATACATGAAACCACTGGTTTCGTACACTGGAAAAGCAGCACAGGACTGAAAAGCTTAGGGGAGAGGAAACAAGGTGAGCCCTACAGCTGCCCTGATTTTCTGCCAGAAGATGTATCCTGGACCACAAAACAGGGAAGGGCATCCCAAGCAGATCATGCTGGTCTCACTAAGCTGAGGAGACAGAAATGGGAGTACTGGAAGTCTAAAAGCAGGTGGGAATTCTGGAGAAGAGAGAGCTCAACAAAAAAAAAGCTCCACAAATCTGCAAGAGTTCCCCTGAGTCTTTGATGAATATACTAAGACAGACCAGGATAGGGTAATACTCCACAATGTTGGGCAAAAAACAACCAAGGAACTGTGAGATGAATGGTTCCTGGGTTCTCAGAGAGCTGAGAGGAGTCTCAGTTACTCCCAGCCAGAGCGAAAAACCCGCAAAGCATTCAGTGGAGAACTCAAAGGGGCACACCTCAGCAGTGGGGCTAAACTACCCCTGTCGCAAAAGCTATTTCAGACCTGCCCTAACAAAGTTTAAAAACCAGCTCTGCAATAGATGCAGAAAAAGCATGTGAAAAAATTCAACATCCTTCATGATAAAAACACTCAACAGGGACTTCCCTGGTGGTCCAGTGGTTAACACTCCACACTTCCATGGCAGGAGGCACGGGTTCAATCTCGGTTGAGGAACTAAGATCCTGTATGCTCCCGGTGTGGCCAAAAAAAGAAAAAAGCAAACACTCAACAAACTAGGAACTTCCTCAACCTGATAAAGATTATCTATGAAAAACCCACAGCCAACATTTTACATAGTAAAAGATGGAAAGCTTACCCCCCCAAGTTCAGGAACAAGATAAGGATGTTCACTCTCAACACTTCTACCCAGTGTTGTGCTGGAGGGTCTGGTCAGGGCAATTAGACAAGAGAATGAAATAAAAGCCATCCAGATTGGAAAGAAAAAAGAAAAACTATCTCTATTTGCAGATGACATGAGCTAAAGGAGAGGTAACCCATCCCCAGGCCACGGACCAGTACCAGTCCATGGCCACTTCAGAACCGGGTGGCACAGCAGCAGGTGAGTGGCAGGGGAGCAAGCGAAGCTTCATCTGTATTCACAGCCGCTCCCCATCACTTGCATTACCACCTGAGCACCGCCTCCTATCAGATCAGTGGCGGCATTAGATTCTCACAGGAGCGCAAACCCCACTGTGATCTGCACATGCGAGGGATCTAGCTTGCATGCTCCTTATGAGAATCTAATGCCTGATGATCTGAGGTGGAGCTGAGGCGGTGATGCTAGTGCTGGGGAGCAGCTGCAAATACAGATTATCATTAGCAGAGAGGTTTGACTGCACAGAGACCATAATAAATCAATTGCTCGCAGATTCATATCAAGACCCTATCAGTGAGTGGCAAGTGAAAACAAGCTCAGGGCTCCCACTGATTCTGCATTATGGTGAGTTGTATAATTATTTCACTATATATTACAATGTAATAATAATAGAAAAAAATGCACAATAAACAATGCACTTGAATCATCCGGAAACCATACCCTTCCCCCACACCAGTCTGTGGAAAAACTGTCTTCCAAAAAACTGGTTCCTGATGCCAAAAAGTTGGGGACCACTGATCTAAAGAATCCACTAAAAAAAAATTAGACCTAATAAATAAGTTCAGCAAAGTTGCAGGATACAAGATCAATATAGAAAAATCAACTGTAATCAGACTTTCAGTTTTACAAGATGAAAAGAGTTCTAGAGATGGATGGTGATTGTAGTAAAACACTACAAATGTATTTATTTATTTTAAAATAAATTTATTTATTTATGGCTGCGTTGAGTCTTCGTTGCTGTGCGTGGGCTTTCTCTAGTTGCGGTGAGCAGGGGCTACTCTTCATTGTGATGCGCGGGCTTCTCATTGCAGTGGCTTCTCTTATTGCGAGCATGAGCTCTAGGCATGCGAGCTTCAGTAGTTGTGGCACACAGGCTCAGTAGTTGTGGCACAGGGGCTTAGTTGCTCCATGGCATGTGGGATCTTCCCAGAGCAGGGATCGAACCCGTGTCCCCTGCACTGACAGGTGGATTCTTAACCACTGCGTCACCAGGGAAGTCCCTATGAATGTATTTAATATCACTGATCTGTACACTTAAAAGTGATTAAGATGGCAAGTTTTAAATTATGTGTATTTTACCACAATAAAGGAAACGGGGGAAAAATCAACAGCATTTCTATACAGTACCAATGAACAGACTGAAAAATGATATTAAGAAATTATTCCATGGTGACTTTTATGTCGTGAATTAATTCCATTTACAATACATCAAAAGAACAAAATACTTAGGCATAAATTTAACAAAGGAAGTGCAAAACTTACATTCTAGAAACTACAAAACCTCACTGAAAGTAAAGACCTAAATAAATGGAAAGATATCCCATGATCATGGATGATAAGAATTAATATTAAGATGGTAATTATACACTGAATTGACCTACAGATTCAACACAATCCCTATTATAACCCCAGGTGACTTCTTTGCAGAAATTGATAAGCTGATCCTAAAATTCACAGGGAAATTCAAGGGACCCACAACAGACAAGGCTATCTTGAAAAGGAAGAGCAAAGTTTGGGGACTCACTCGTCCCAATTTCAAAACTTACTATAAAGTGACAGTAATCAAGACAGTGTGCTAGGGTAAGGACAGATATATAGACCAGTGCTAAAATAAAAACAGCTGCCACCCTAGAATTCTATAGTCAGCAGAAATGAAGCTGGAAAAAAAACTTTTCCAAATAGGACAAAGCTGAGAGAATTAATCACACTTGCAGACCTGTACTATAAGAAATGTTAAAACTAATAAAGTAAGGGGGACTTCCCAGGTGGTCCAGTAGTTAAGACTTCACACTTCCACTGCAGGGGGTGTGGCTTCAATCCCTGGCCGGGTAACTAAGATCCCACATGCCTCATGGTGTGTCCCCCCCCCAAAAAAAATAAAGTGTAAACATAAAGAAATGAAGAGAACTGAAAATACTGTATATATGAATATGCATATTTTTCATATTTTATGATTATTTAAATAAATTATAATAATGTATTGTGGAGTTTATAACATAGAAGTAAAAATCTAAGACAGCAATCGCAAAAAAATGGGGTCAGATCGAATTACAATTATAAGGTTATTACACTATACGTGAAGTGGTATAATGTTATTTGAAGGTAGACTATGATAAATTAAAGAGATGCATATTTCAATCCTAGAACAACCACTTAAAAAGGGAGATCTATAGCTAATAAGCCAAAAGTGGAGGTAGGGCTTCCCTGGTGGCGCAGTGGATGAGAGTCTGCCTGCCGATGCTGGGGACACGGGTTCGTGCCCCGGTCCAGGAAGATCCCACATGCTGCAGAGCAGCTGGGCCTGTGAGCCATGGCTGCTGAGCCTGCGTGTCCAGAGCCTGTGCTCCACAACGGGAGAGGTCACAACAGTGAGAGGCCTGCATACCGCAAAAAACAAAAACAAAACAAACAAACAAAAAAAGTGGAGATAAAATGGAATACCAAAAAATGCTGAATTAATCCAAAGGAAAGTAAGAAAAGAAAAAGAGAACAAAAACTAGATGAGACAGATAGAAAACAAATATCAAGATGGTAGATTTAAATCCAACCATATTAATAATTACATTAAATGTAAATGGTCTAAAAACTCCAACTACAAGGAAGAGATTTTCAGACTGGAAAAGCATGCTACATGCTGTCAACAGGAAAATCACTTTAAATGTAAAGGCAGAAGCTAAAAGCAAAAGGATGGAAAAAGATATACTATGCAAACACCACTAACAAGAAAGCAAGCTGGAGTGGCTGTATTAATAACAAAGTAGATTTCAGAACAAGGAATATTACTATTCATGATTATAAAGAGGTCAACTGATGACAAGGATATAACAATCATAAATGTGTATGAGCCCAAGAATCAAGTTTCAAAATACATGAAGCAAAAACTAACAAAACTCAAAGGAGAAATCGACAGATCCACAGTTACGGTTGGAGACGTCAACAATCCTCTCTCAGTAATCAATAGAACAAATAGAAAATCAGTAAAGATACTGAAGACTTAAAAAACCTACCTGACCTTACAGATATTTATAGGAGACTCCACCCAACAAAAGCAGAATACACATTCTTTTCTTGTACAATTGGAAAATTCACCAAGATATATCTTACCTATGCTGATTCTTAAAGCAAGTCAATAAATTTAAAAGAACTGAAATCAAACAATGTTTTCTGACTGCAACAGAATTAACTTAGAAATCAATATCAGAAAAACATCTATAAAACTCCCCAATATTTTGGAAATTAAACAACATACTTCTAAATACCTCTGAGTCAAAGAAGAAATCCTATGGGAAATCAGAAAATATTTTGAACATAATGAAAAAGAAAACACAACATATTAAAATTTGTGGAATGCTGTTAAAGCAGCACTTAGAGGGAAATTTATATCTTTAAAGGCTTATATTATCAACAGAAAAAAGGTCCAATATTCTATGATCCCATAGTTATATAATTATAAGTCCCCCCAAAAGATCTAACAGACAATTTTCCTAAGTGAGAAAAGACATCTAAAAAAACAATATTTAGGGCTTCCCTGGTGGCGCAGTGGTTGAGAGTCCGCCTGCTGATGCAGGGGACATGGGTTCGTGCCCCGGTCTGGGAAGATCCCACATGCTGTGGAGCAGCTAGGCCCATGAGCCATGGCCACTGAGCCTGTGCGTCCAGAGCCTGTGCTCCGCAACGGGAGACGCCACAACAGTGAGAGGCCCGCGTACAGCCAAAAAAAAAACAAACAAAAAAACCCACAATATTTAATATTCATACTAAATGTAATTTTCACAAATCTATTTAAACTGGTCTCAAATATTCCCATCTACAGGCTAATCGTGACATTTTATTTTACTTATTATTAGTATTTTAAATTCTTCACCAATCCCCTAAAGGCTATTAAACTGTTAAACTGCTCTTAAGATAAAGTCAACCATCATTTCCACTACCTGTCCTGGGTGCTCACGTCCTGCCCACCCCACCCCCACCCCCAAGCTATAACCACTATAGCCTACTCTAACGTCATCAAATGAGTCAAAAATGTTCCTACCTCTCGCCCTTTGCACAAGCTGTATCCTCTGCTAGGAGAATTCCTTTGTACACACTTCATCAGCTACCTCCTTCAGCTCTGTTTAAAATCTTCCTTGAGGGACTTCCCTGGTGGTCCAGTGGTAAAGAATCCGCCTTCCAGTGCAGGGGACGCACGTTCAATCCCTGGTTGGCGAACTAAGATCCCACATGCTGAGGGGCAACTAAGCCCGAGCGCCTCAACTAGAGAAAACCTGCATGCCACAACTAGAGATAGAGAAGTCAGTGTGCTTGCAATGAAGAGCCCATGTGCCACAACTAAGACCCGATGCAGCCAAAAATAAATAAATAAAATAAGTAAATATTTTTTAAAAATAAAAAAATAAAGTCTTCCCTGGTCCCCCTATAAACTGGGAGCCCATTTTATCTCTCCTCATACCATTTACCTTTTTATTAAATTGAGATAAAATTCACCAACATCATTTACTTTTTAAATTGAAGTATAATTGATTTACAATGTTTCAGGTGTGCACTGTAAATCAATTACACCATTTAGAGGGAAGAGAAGGAGAGGGAGGAGGAGGAGGGAGGTGGCAGCTGGTGGTGGAGGAGCAGGAGCGGGAGGGGGATGGAGAGGAGAAGGCTCCTGGGTGGCATGGCGCACCTGCTCCTCCAGGCGCTGCCCAGCCCCCTGTCAGCCAGGGCTGAACCCCTGCAGGATAAGGAAACCTGCGTGGGTACTAACAATCAAAGCTAGCTACATCTGTGACACAGGACCCTGCTGTGAACAGTCTCAGTGCTGCAACTACTACTATGAACTCTGGTGGTTCTGGCTCGTGTGGACCATCATTCATCCTGACCTGCTGCTGCTGGAGCTGGAAGGCACTGTATGGTGGGGGAGGAGTTGGAGGTCGGTTCACCACTTCCTCATAAGGAGGTAGTAAATAGTTTGGTGAAAACCTGAAATAAAATGGCAGCGCTGAGTAATTGTGGGCAGCAGTGTGGCCCTACAGGTGGCAGCTCCCCAGGCGCCAATCCCACCAGGGGCTCCCAGGAGGCTCAGAGCAGCCCCTTGTCAGGCCCAGCAGAAGCAGCACGTGACCCCCCGAGCATCGCTGACCCTGAGCCCTCCAACATGCCAGCAGACCCAGCAGCCACCAAAGCCCCTGGGATGGAGTCCAGCGGCTCTGTGGCCGGCCTGGGGAAGGTGGACCTTGGGACCTTCCTGGACAAAGATTCCGAATGTAAGGAGGAGCTGCTGAAAGAGTATAGCTCCGAGCAGGGCAGCACCCTCCCTGACAGCAAAGACAAGACACCCGGCAGACATCATAGCTTCACAGGTGACTCGGGCATTGAGGTGTGTGTGCGCAACTGGGGCCACCACGATGACGACCTCAAAGAGTTCAATGTGCTCATCGACGATGCTCTGGACATGCCCCTGGACTTCTGCGACAGCTGCCACGTGCTGCCCCCTGGCGACAAGGAGGAAGGGCTCTGCCAGCCCTTGGAGGAGTAGGCCCAGTCGGGCACCCCCACCCGCCGTGGCTGCCTGACTGCCTGATGCTGAACACCATCAACGAGCAGCAGCTCCCCCAGCCAGAGCAGGCCCTGGCTGCACCCGAAAACTTGGCGACGCAACCAGGATAGGGGAGAACCATGAGAGAAGCATTAAGTGACGGTGTTCCTTGTTTTTTTTTTTTTCCCCCTCTGCTCCTGCATTTTCCTGCATCTCCAGGTAGTTTGGGGTGTGGGTGCCTCGCCCCCCATAGAAACACAGTGTCACGGAGGGCCAAGAAGTTGTCCTGTGACTCATTCCTCATACCCCACCCTGTCCCCCTTTACATCAGGTCTCACTACCTGCTTGGGTCAGAGATATGTGTGTTTCAGAAGCCCCCAAGGAGGGGATGAGACTGTGCCCTGAGGTGACTCTTGGTGATGGAGTGGATTCATGTTCTGGTGTGAGTTTACGAGAACCTTGCCGCATCTCAGTCCAAGAGAGGTGGCAGGTCTCAGCCCTGGGTGAACCCCCAGAGGTCCGGGGATTGTTGCCCCTTGCTGCCAGTGTCTCCGGAGCCGTAACTGGGATCCTCCTGTGGGTGGATGAGAGCTGACCGGCGGTTGCATGGTGGGTTGGTAAAGGGCTTGTGCTCTCAAATTCCAGGTGACGAGATCGAGGTGGCACGATGCATCCTGGAGGGGTCCCTTCCCAGCAGGTTCTGGCTGCGGACTGATTCAAGTGTGGAACATTACACCTGCCTTCTCTTTGGTTTTTCTCTTTTAAAAAAAAAAAAAAAAGCGAGCTGAAAATAAGAACTTGACCAATGGGCAGGCAAGAATTCTGTTTTGGAAAAGGAAAATTTGTGGCTTTTTTCCAACTTGGCCTTCAAAAAGTCCTGGCTACAGTTGAGCCAGAAGGAGATGTTTTGTGTGCAGGCTTGAGTGGGGGCTATCGTTGGACCTCCTGTGGGTGAGCAGGAGGCCCTGTGCTGTGGCAGCAGATAGAGGTGTAGCTTTCTGCATCTCTGCCCTTTGATCTGTGCCCACAGGTGATCAGTACCCTCCTCCACCCCAAGCACACATCTGCCGGCCTTCACGTCTCACTGTTCTCTACGAACAAATGAGGAGGCTGTGGGTCCTGAGAAAGGGCAGTCCCGCAGCCTGACTCACACAGTATTTTCTCTTGATTCTGAATAAGTTGTTTTATTTATTTGTTTTTTCAAACTGACCATTTGGAAAAAATGCCTTGGTTATCTGTGGTTTTCTTGCCCTTTCCCTGCTCCGCCCCTCCTTGAATGGGGTAACTAATTTTTGTAGCCTATGTCAAGTGTCTAAGTGGCCCAGGTAGGAGGGTGAAGGCAGCCATCCTGAAGGACCACAGGATCCTTATCACTGTAGTTTGGCTTCAAAAACCAGTTGAGCTCTGACAGGAATAATCTGAATGGAAAGAGCAAACTGCCGAAACTAACATTCCCCGTCCAGCCCTGTTCATATGAAGAGTTTGGTTCTTCCCCCACTCTTGAACGATGACATTCAGACTAGGCATTGATGTTATGGTAAGAAAAGAAAGTATATATACGAATACACATGTATATATGTGTATGTGTGTATATATATATATATGTGTGTATATATATATACACACACACACACATACACACAAAATAGACAAATCCAAGGCTGTGAGATGAATGAGTGTCTGAGTTTGGAGTCCACAAAACCAAAATCTATGTTGAACAAAGTGCAGTCCGTATACAGTGACTTCCTGGATAACCTGTGTGTGTCTGTCCATCGTGTGTGAGCCCCCAGCCCTGCTTTCCTGTGAATACACTTTGATCAGCAGCGACACTGCTCACATTACCCACGTTTGGAGCAGGCGCAGCCCTCTCAAGGTAATTTATTTTACGCATTTACTGTTTACTGAGCAAATGTCTGTGCACTTGGGTGTACTCAGCAGCACTGTCGGCGGCAGTCCCCACGTTTGCCAGAGATGCTGTGCTCCAAGTAGAGGTTTTACTCTACCCATCACTGAAATTTGCACATTGCTCCATGGACACTCAGAGGCCTGTGTTCTGCTCCCTGTAAACGGAAACGTGCTCTGAGCCTGTCTGCCTCCCTCAGCTGCTCCTGGCCCTCGGCGTCAGCCCCTGGGGGTGTCCACAACCGCTCGGGACAGAAGGCCAAGGTGGAGCCTCAGACAGAAGCTGGACTAGATCTTCAGTGTCAAGCTCGGACTGGCTGTGGCCCAGACGTCAGCCCTGCCCAGAATTGCCAGGAGGGTTTGGTGGCCACCACAGTGCTGTAGGGCTTACCTCCCTCTGCTGAGGTCCAGCGCGTGGCTGGTGTGTGGCGAGAGTGGGCAGGAGTGTGCCAGCAGCCCTCAGATGCTTTTCCTGCCACCTTTTTTTGTTTTTTGTTTTTTGTTTTTATCCCAAACAACTCACTGAAGTGTCTCAAGATCAAGTTTTACCACAATGAATCCTGCTTGAGTTAACTGGTTGAAGGGATGGATTCTGGCGCTCTCAGGATTCCTTCCCCAGTCAGAGTAGGGAACTGGTCCATGTGTTTAATGCTGGGTTCACTGCAGCATCCAACCCGAAAGGCACAAGAAGAAGAAAACACAGTGCGTGGAGCTGGGCTCGAGTCCAGCATCACAGTCTGGCCCCTGCTACATAAGGCTGCCCTGCATGACAAAAGACGTAAGTAGGGAGCTGAAGGACTTGTGAGGGAGCCAAAAAGATTTGAGGGAGTCTGATGTTCCAGGTGAACTAGAAGAAAGGGGTTGGTTGAGGGTTTGGTGCTACATTTGGAAGATTTGCAAATACACATTCCTGTGTGAGGCACATCACCCTTTATCAGTTATTGTGAATATGTGTATTTTAAGCAATAAGATTCAGCTGGTCAGACTTTTCTGGGCAGCCTCAGTGACGCATTTCCTGTGCTGTGATTGTTCTGAAGACAGAGTGGCTCTAACCACTGTGAGAAGCCCAAATAAAGTCGATCCCCGAAAAAAAAAAATTATACCATTTATACCATTTACTTTTGCTTCATGGCACTTGTTACCATTTTAAATCATATTTACTTGTAGTTCTTTGTTTAAGGTTGTTTGTCTCCCTCCATGGTAAACGCCATGACAGCAAGATCATGTCTATTTATTTGTCCCTCCAAGGTGCCCATCCAGGGCCCAGCACAGTGCCTGGCAATCAGCAGGCACTCAGAGACTTAGTGCATGAATGAATGGGTGGATGAGGTCACCATCTTTTGCTTTCATAATGGTGTACCCTTGGCTGTCCTGAATCCCGGCTTCCAGACCAGCTCTAAACAGAAACATTCAGAAGAGAACGGCTTCCACAGCAAAGATAGAGCCTCTCAGACTCAACGAATAAATGCAAGGGAGACCTGAGAGGTTTTGCCTCAAACCTGTATATACGCATCAGGTTTTCACACAAATGAAAGTAGGGCTCTGGCTGGCTTGGCAATGTTCACAAAAGGCCAAGCTTTTTTCATGAGAGAAGCAAATACAAAAATATATAAATAAGAAACCAGGAAAATAAGTACACAGAAACATTTCAGCAACTAAAATCCATGATGGGAACAGCTGCTGGTGGAAGGGACTGGAGGCAACCACATTTTTACTGGATGCAAACTGCAAACACTGACAGAAAAAAAGAGAATCCACAGTGAGGAGTCAGAAATAGAACATCTTTGCCCTCTGGGGGAGCAGACTGCTAATGACACACCACTCCTGATTCTCCCTAGGGCACTGAAACAAACAACACAGCCATAATCAGCTTCCTAACGCACACCAGCCTCAGGCCCTGAAACATCCAGGGATCTTCCTTGTCTCATCAATTAGATGCAGACTCTGAGTCTAGGAACATAAACAAGGTCACTTGCTTTCTTCTCCAGCCTCATCTCCACTCTTCTCTTTAAACACATCCTGTTCCGCCAAACACTATCACCTGCTGTTTCTCATTCTCCTCTGTGCTGTGCCCTCTGTTCTCTCCATCTGAAATGACCCTCCCTCGCCAATGCGCTTAGTACTTGCAAATGCCCATCCTCATGGCTTCTAAGCCATCCCTATTTAAAATCTCAACTCAGGGTAACCTCCCAATACTTTTGCTTTCTCGGAGCACTTTTCACTTTTTTACCTTATATTACATTCTTCACAAACCTATTAAGAGCCATGGAGAAAAGGTTTGGGGCCCAAATTAGAAATTATCTGCACCTCCCACTCCCACCCCAGCAAAGTACAAAACAGCTAAATATCCTCCCAGGGTATTTTTATTGAAAACCTACACAGTTCACCACCAGCTCCTTTCTGGACAGACACTGGCCAGCCCTGCACCTAATACTGCTGCTACTAATTTGTAAGTTAGTTGAGGGTCAGGATTGTGTGCCCACCTAGCAAACCCAGAGTGGTCACAGCCAGGAGTCAGTGCTCAAGCAGCAGGACTACAAGCATGAAGAGAACACAGAACATTCAAGTTTCCACATAACGGAAAACAAAAACACAGCAACATCACACGATCCTAGCAATTCTGCCTTGGGAGCTGTTTGCTTAATTCACAATATAAATAGCCAACCACAGTCAATATCATTATCTTGGGCTCAAAAGAATAAGGTACCCTTTTAGGCTGACTGAGTTGCCAGGAAAAAATACAGCAAAATCCAACCTTGTGAAGCTATAAACATGCACAAGGTGTCTTGCTGATGCTATCACAACTAAGTACAATCCTCTGGAAACAGGTGGGCAGTAAACATCAAGACCCATCAGTGACTTAACACAAGGATGTAATTCAGAAGAAGACAACATGCTAAGTGTACAAACATGCTGTTTTACATGGAAAAACTAGAAAGTCTAAACAGAGAAATGCTTAAGTATGGTCTGTCAACGCAAAAAGTGACATGCCACTATCAAAATAATAAATATGGGCTACTTTTGCAAAAAGCAATAAAGTGAACATAGCTATATATGGTTAAAAACTAAAAAAGAGCTTTAAGAAATGACAGTGCTGATGGGTTAATGTCATGGGCTGAATCGTGTCCTCCATCAAATTCATATATTGAAGTCCTAATGCCTAGGTACCTCAGAATGTGACTGTATTTGGACACAGGGTCATGAAAGAGGTAATTAAGTTAAAATCAGGTGATGAGGGAGGGCCAGTCCTACCAATCTGACTGGTGTCCTTCTAAGAAGAGGAGATTAGGACACAGACAGACACAGAGGGAGACCATGTGAAGACACGGGGAGAAGACGGCCATCTAGATGCCAAAGAGAGAGGCTTGTAGAGAAACCTGCCCTGCTGACACCTTCATCAAGGCCTTCCAGCCTCCGAATTGTGCGAAAATTCATTTCTGTTGTTTAAGCCACGGTGGCCCTTTGTTACAGCAGCCCCAGAAAACTAATACAGTTAATGTGGCTTGATTACAGGTAAGATATTTTTCTTCTTCCAATTTCTTCCTAAAATATTTTAGAGTTGATTTAATCACACTGGTTTTAGCAACATGAATATCCTCTGCCGAAGCTTATTCTCTCTCCTCTCCGTGTTTTTGTTTTGTTTTGTTTTGTTTTTTAACATGGCGTCACAAAGGAATGGGAGCAGGATGGGAAATTTTCAGCTTCGTGATGCTGAAAAAATGCCAATACCAGGATTTTCACTCCACAGCAGACCACTCTAAAGGACAGACTGGATAAACATGAACTCCAAAAAGCTCACTGTCCTAAGCACCTGGCCACATATTCCTCCAGTTACTTGTAAGAGTTACCCAGAGCGTCTCCTGAAGCACACCTGTCCACCAGGGCGGGTCCAGCCTGTCCCTAATGCCGCAGTGCCCTTTAAACATCAGGTCAATAGTTTATTGACCTCAAGGTTCTGGCACCCTAACTGAATAAGAGAGAGTATTTTCAGAAATGGGGAAGGAGTCTGATCAAAGCCTCTTGAGGGTGGGAAGAGGAGCAGGAGGGCACGGAATGCTGCCTGCTTTGCAGCTCTGCCTAGAACTCTCCACATCCTGGGCTCAGGGTCCGTTAGTACGGCACAGGCCAGGTGAGAATAGGCAGGAACAGGTCCCCTGACTTCCAGGGTACAGAGGAGTATGATCAGGCAGAGCCAGGAGGAGGCTCAGCAGGGGTGGCTCAGCAACATTCTCAAGACAGGCAAGATCCAGGAAAGTAGAGCAAAAGATGGGCAGGCAGATGGAAATCAGAGATGGATTCAGTGTAGGCAGGACTCTCTCTCTTCTCAATTTTTCTCCTCTCTTTCCCCCAGAGGGGGAGGGCTGAGGCCTGAGTGGGCCTCATGGAGGGTGTCCTCAGAGGTGGGCTGCAATCCCAGGGGTGGGCCTCAGGGCTGGGACTCCAGTCTTAGAGGCAGCCTAACAGGAAGAGGTCAAAGCTCAGATAAGGATCCTAGAATAGATGCCCAGGGCCCTTGGGTCTGGCTACCTGAACACAGCAGGAGTCTGGTCACCAGACATGGGGCACAAGAGCACATGGGGGACTTGCAGCAAAACTGACTTGTTGCTGGTCACCTAAGCAATCAAATTAGGAGTTTATTTACCTGGCCTAATGCATACCAATTAACAATAGGTGCTCAATAAATGTTTTCTGGATGAAACAGAAAAATTAAGGACAAGTAAAATGCACTCAGTAGTGATAGGCTTGGCTTCACGGCCTGGGGTTAGGGTGGGTGAATGGAGTAAGTCAACCCCACTGTGGCATGCCGAGGGACAAAGATAGGGTAAGTTGTGTCATTAATGTGTCTCAGTGCCACTGAAAGCATGTCAGGCTGCCTGAGCTCCCATGTCTGAGCTGAGGTGTCAGGTCTAGTTCAGAAAACAGCCTTCCTTGGGTCAACCCTATCTGCATCAGGCCCCACTCAGTCCTCTGTCTTCTCTGGAAAAAAGGAGGAGAAAGAGAAATGAAAACAAAGAAATGGGTGCGGGGTTTCAACACTCATCTCCCTGCTTAAGTCTCCAGCTTTCTTATCCCAGAAAGGGTACTCAGAAACTGGGTACTCAGAAACTCTTTTACTCTTAAGAACCTCAAGAATCTTTCCCTTAGGAATGCTAAGGGCTTCTCATCAACTGTTTTAAAGTAGAGGAGTGCAGCAAGCAGACATACAGTACAGGACTAAATAGTAACAGTGATCCCAAGTACAATCAAGTCTCAAAATCGTAGATGAGGACAAGAGGAATTCACATATTTCCGATGCAATCAGCCACCTACAGAAACCTCCTCTTGAGAAAGAAGTAGCTTTGGGTCCTCAGGACCACACACACATACATAGTCCTCCTTGCAGATAAATTTCATTACAGTGAAAGGATCCGAGCCAGAGAAACAGACACAGGTAGAGAGTCTGGAGAAAGCTGTGCAAGGGCTTCCTCTTGTCTCTCCCTCCTGTGAGGGTGCACCCCAAGCACACACCCCTTACAGCAGCAAGCAATGCAGTAACACGAGAGTGATGTCTGTGCCAAGATTTTTACTGGGGGCTGGTCATTTAGGCACTGCCTGCCTAGCAACCATCAAAATTCCAGATTCCCAGAAGGAAAGCAGGTGCTCACCGTAAACCATGCTGCTTACACAGAGTCAGACACAGTGAACCATCCTGATCAGTTAGAGAATGGAAGGAACGGTTCAAGCAAAAAGTTCCCAATGCCAGCCAAGGGCCAACCTCGTGAGCAAGCCCTTTTGAAGACGGCAGCCCCGGGGACTTCCCTGGTGGCACAGTGGTTAAGAATCCACCTGTCAATGCAGAGGACACGGGTTTGATCCCTGGTCCAGGAAGATCCCACATGCCGTGGAGCAACTAAGCCCATGCGCCACAACTCCTGAGCCTGTGCTCTAGAGCCCGTGCGCCACAACTACTGAGCCCACATGCCAGAACTACTGAAGCCCATGCGCCTAGAGCCCATGCTCCACAACGAGAAGCCACCGCAATGAGAATCCCGTGCACTGCAACAGAGTAGCCCCCGCTTGCCACAACCAGAGAAAGCCTGCATGCACCAACGAAGACCCTACGCAGCCAAAAATAAATAAATTAGTAAATTAACAAATTAATTTAAAAATAAGAAAGACACTGGCAATAATAGCCTAGTTTTTTGTTTTGTTTTGTTTCTTTTGTGGTACGCGGGCCTCTCACTGTTGTGGCCTCTCCCGTTGCCGAGCACAGGCTCCAGACGCGCAGGCTCAGCGGCCATGGCTCATGGGCCTAGCTGCTCTGCGGCATGTGGGATCTTCCCTGACAGGGGCACGAACCCGTGTCCCCGGCATCAGCAGGTGGACTCTCAACCACTGTGCCACCAGGGAAGCCCGCCTAGTTTTAATTTTTAAAAAAACAGCAGCCCGGGCTCTGTTAACTCTTTCCTGCTATGGTTTGTAAATGAGCCGATGAAAGTGAATGGTATTAGGGAGCCCAACCTAAAAGCTGCATTAATTCATTGTAAAACATTGTGTCATCTTGACTAAGATACAAAACTATGCTGCAGTTACAGAATGTTCTTGTGACTAGTGAAGAAGACTGAAGAAGGTGAATTGAGCTGAAGGTGCATTTTTCAGTTACTGAGTGAGGAAGGGTGCTGCCACTCCTAGAGCCGCTGGACCCTCTTCAAGATCATCCAATTCCCTGCACCCTCTTCTCCAAGTCCAGCAAGCAAACTTCTGATACAACTTTTGGTCCTCCTCCTAAGAAGAGAATGTGCTGACTAGCTGGCATGGATTTGAATCCATAAAGCAGCACTGTGGTCCATCACTCAGGCTCATGCAATAACAGTGATCGTTCATTAGGCACCCACCTGCCTCCCTTTATTCATGTCATTCTGTCAATCTTTGCAATACTTGTATCAAGTATGGCCCTTGTATTTTGCAGGGGAAAGCAGAGGATCAGACTGGCGAACTGACCTGCCCAGACTCACACGAATGTAAGTGAATGACACAGGATTTAAATTCAGGTGATCTTATGGCTACAGCCCATAGTCTTTCCATTCTATTGTACTCCTCCTTTAACTAGAAGTCAGGCTGGCATCAGTCTCCCAAGACCTGCTCACTGTGCAAGTCTGAGAACCTACAAAGCCAAGGAAGGACAAGGTCACTCTGCCAAGGTGTGTGCAACAGCCTTTTAGCTTCACCTCCCTCACCAGAGCCATAAAACCACTCCCAAGCGCTCTTCTGCTGTCAGACAACGTTCTTTCCATCCACCAGGAAGCTGCAGGGAAGAATAATCCCATCCCTTCGTGCTCACTCATCATCACGACCTGGTGGGGGAGGAAAGCTGCCCTTTACTGTCCACCTACTCTGAGCCTAACTCTGGGCCAGGCACTTTCTGCCTGAACTCATTTAATGCTCAAGAACCACTTCATTTCACAGATAAGGACACAGAAGCTCTGAGGGTTGAAGGAACGTCCAAGACGACATACAGTGACGGTGCAGGGACGTTCCGACTCTAAAAGCTGCGTTTTTCCCACTGTCCCAGGCACTCTTGAGGCTGCCTTTCTCCCAAGATAAGGAACCCCCGGGGCCTGAATTCTTTTCTTCAAACACCCTCTCTCAGCCGGTCTAACGCCCCCTCTAGTCTCAGAGAAAAACAATGCGCAGCAAATGTGCGTCTCAGAAACCGCTTCCAGATACGCTACTTCATCCGCCCTTCACCACTGAGGGCAAAGCGCGGAAAAGCGCCCCTTCCCCGAGGACGGCAACGCCCCAGAGTCAAGAAACAGAAGACAGGGCGAGTGGGGAGCCGACCCCAGGCTCGACCCCGGCCCTCGGCTCTGCCCGCGCCCCCTGCCGCCGCCCCCGCCCGGCGGTGTCACCAGGCGGCCCCGCGGCTCAGCCCGCCCGAGCTCACGGCCCCGCCCGCCACAGGGCCCCAGACCTCCGCCTGCCAGCTCCCCGGCCCTAGGCACCTAGCCGCGCCGGCTCCTCCCTCAAGAGCACCCCGCGCCCCCGGCAGCCAGGACCCCCTCGGCCTCCCGCAGACCCCCGCCCCGCCTCCCGCGCCCCGGGCCCCTCCCCCTGTCAGCCCGCGCCCAGCCGCCGAGCTACCTTCTCCAGGGATGCCGGTCTCTGCACGGCCAGGGAGCGGGCCAGCGACAGGACCGTGTTGAAATAAAAACCCCGTGACGCGCCAGCGCCGGAGCCCGAGCCGGAGCCGCCGCCACCGCCTCCCCGGGCCGCGGCCGCCGCCATCACCGTCCCGCGGCACCGCCCGCCGGCTTCCCTCACCGGGATCTCTACCGCCGAAGCTCACGGCGCAGGCGCGGCTCCATCCGGCCTCCCCGCCACGTGACCTCTCTGTTGCCTACGCAAGCGGGGCGTGGCCTCGGGCAGATCCACCGCTGGGGGGTGCCGGGAGCCGTGCGGCCTGCGGCGGTCGCGAGCGCCGGGCGTGGCCCCCTCCCCCCGATGCGGTGCACGATGGTCGGCTCCGAGGCAGGGCCTCCGCAAGCTTCTGGCGGAAGGAGTTTGCGCGGCGACGGCTACGGGCGTACGGGAGCTTCTGTAGGTTCTCTGAGATACTGCAGCTGCCCCGTGGTCAGAGAGCGCCCCTCGCCTCGGCCGCGCCCGGCTCCTCCCGCCTGCTCCAGGCCGAGCGCTGGCGCCATGTCGGCCTATCCCCGAAGCTACAACCCGTTCGACGACGACGCGGAGGACGAGGGCATCCGGCCGGCGCCGTGGACGGACAACCGCGACCTCGCGGACTGGCCCGGCGCTCCCGCCGACCGGCAGCAGGCCCTGCGGGAGGAGGTGTTGCGCCGGGCCGAGGCCACGGCCGCCAGTACCGGCAGGTCCTTGTCCCTGATGTACGAGTCCGAGAGGATCGGGGTCGCCTCCTCCGAGGTGAGTCCGCGGTCGCCGGGGCTCCTGGGGGCTCGACCGGTCAGCCAGGACGGGTCTTGTACTTTGGTGACTGGACGGTCGGTAACAATCTGTTAGCTACGTAGAGACGCGCGTTTTCACACCCGAAAGGGGCAGTTTGCCCCTGGCGATCTCCTGAGCTTAGTCCACAGGGTTGTTGTTTTTCTACGCCTCGTCAGGGGTCATCTCCACGCTGTTCGGTCCAGGTAAGTAGGGATTCTAGACAGCAGACCCCGGGTTAGGGACGTGGAGGGTCTGTTTCTTTTACACATTCCCTGGACAGAAGCCTGGCCCGTGGCTTCAGCCCTTTCTCCTGGAGTGACCCAGCGAGGACTGTGCCTGCTGGTGTCAAGCGTCCGAGGAGATGGACCTTGGGTTCTTCCCGGCACTGAGCGCTCCTCCGCCTCGCTAGGAGGAGAGTGAAGGTCTTGTCTGCCTGGACACTGCTGAGTGCGCCGGACCCCGAGTCTGGTCGAGTCTAGGGCCTTACGTTTCCTTCCCGATACCGACGAAGATGTCCTGGAGAGACGGGGGCGGTCTGTGACAGTCTGCCGTCCCAGCTTAGCTTCTGCAGTTCTTCTTAACGTCCATAGGTGGTTTCAGAGAGTAGGACCTTGGGTAAGAGCTGTTCTTTCTTAGGCACCACATTCTCGCCTCAGCGTACTAATGAAACAGTTGTGTTGGGCATTTCTTTAGAAAGTTTTTTAAAATGTAATAACCTGTGATTGCTATATCAGGTAAAAATAATTCAATTTAAGCATTTGTAGTTCTGGAAGCTAAAGCATCATGTTCTTCCCTGGGTCTCTTCGTAATTCTTTTCTCTGGGAAAGTTCCCTCTGACCTGGTCACTTACAGTCTTGGACAGTCTTGAGGTCCGTCCCATCATTCTCCCGTTACCACTTCCTTGGGTTATCTCCCTTCCCCACTTCTCCTTATCACCAGATCCCTCAGTGCCCCACCTGCCTGTCTTTAGCCTCATTGAGGAAGTTTTGCTTGTGTCTACTGGATTCCTACATTACAGTCTAAATGGAAAATGTTGACTTAAATTTGGGAGGATTGCCTGAGGTCTTAGGGCCCAGGTGGAGGGGTCACTTGATTAAGGGTCCCAGGCCCAAGGAAGCCAACTAAGGTTTAAAAAGCCATCTTTGGGGACTTTCCTGGTGGTCCAGTAGTTAAGACTGTACTTCCAATGCAGGGGACGCGGGTTCGATCGCTGGTCAGGGAACTAAGATCCCACATGCCAAGCAGCACAGCCAAAAAAAAAAGACATCTTTGGCAACTGAGAACGGGTGAAGTAGGAAATCAGAGTGACAGAAAGTAGAATACTGTGGCAGAGGATACCCTGGAATCTGGCTTCTAAGGCTAAGGTGTAGATAGGAGGAGGAGGAGGGACTTCCCAAGGAAGAGAAGAGTCACGCAAAGGCACTGGCCCAACGCCACAGCTCCTGAGCAGGAAAGTGTCGCCCAGGAAGCCTTCCAGGAAAGGGCCTGGAGGAGGAGCTTAGGACCCAGTACAGTCAGAGGGAAGGTCAGGAGTGCCAAAAACACAGAGGATAACGTTGTTTCATAAGGATTGTGGTGACAAACCCCATGCTGCCCCCAAAGTTCCTTCTTTCCTATAATGGGGACCATGAGAGCAAAGGCAGAGTGGCACCTCAGGCCGTGAGGCAAAGGCAGAGTGGCACCTCAGGCCGTGAGGCTTGGCATGGCCAAGCCAGGTGTTGCTGTGAGAGGTACGGTATGATCATGACTGAGCAGGTGACAGGCTCTGTCATCAGTGCGATTACACATGGAATTTTTCCAGGATTGAATCAGTTCTCAATTATTGGAGGCCCTGGGAGGCAGGAATGGTCAGCACCCCCGTCTCCACCCTACCCCATAATCTCCAAGTTGTCTTACTGTCTTTGAATCCCTTTCATCGCTCTTTCATTCCCCTGGGGGATTTGGGGGGGGGGGTTGGTGGTGAGCTCTGTCCCAGCAGACCCCAATCACCACTAAACTAACCTCCTAACTTAGACAGGTGCCCGTCACATACCCAGCTGAGAGGTGCCGAAACAGGACACATGTTTTAGACACTGAGGACTTGACTTTTTTAGGCCCAGCGTGGCAGCAGCAGGAAAGTTACTTAGTCAGGTCACCTCTAGTGAAGGAGAGCTGCCCTTCTCCTGAGAAACCTGTAGGGTTCACCTCTCTGGAAGGCTCTCGCCTCAGGTCCTGACCCCACAGGATAGAGGAGAGGTGGGTCGGCCTGGGGAGCACAGTGCAGAACCATAGAGGCTTTTCCACTTCTCAGGCATGATTTGTTTCTTCTTTTCTTTCCCTAAGGTATAATTTTTGTGAAGTGATAATCTAGTCACAGGGTTCAAAATTGAGATGATACAGAAGGCTGTGAAGGCTGCTCCCACCCGCTGCTCCCCTACCCCCTGCCACTCACCTTCTGTTCCTGCAGTGTCCCTGTGGAGATATTCTGTGTATAAAAACATGCTTAGGGCTTCCCTTGTGGCGCAGTGGTTGAGAGTCCGCCTGCCGATGCAGGGGATGCGGGTTTGTGCCCCGGTCCGGGAAGATCCCACATGCCGCAGAGCGGCTGGGCCCGTGAGCCATGGCTGCTGAGCCTGTGCATCCGGAGCCTGTGCTCCGCAGCGGGAGAGGCCACAACGGTGAGAGGCCCGTGTACCACAAAAAAACAAAAAAAAATGCTTATACTTATCTTTTTCTTTTTTTTTATAATTTTAACTTAAGCAGAAGTGTTCTTTTTTTTTTTTTTTTTTGGCCACGCCGAGTGGCTTGTGGGATCCTAGTTCCCCAACCAGGGATTGAGCCCAGCCCAGCAGTGGAAGCGCAGAGTCCTAACCATTGGACTGCCAGGGAAGTCCCATGCTCTTTCTGCGTCGTGGTCCCTCTAGTGGATGGCTTCTGTTTCTGCGACCAGTCCCCTAATGGTTTGCCTGTTTGTGTCCCACGTGGACGCAGTCTTCATGTGCCCTTTCACCACCCTGGCCAAGGAGACTGCCTGCCCCCTCTGGCTGCTGAGCACGCGCCAGTGATGTTTTGTGGGGCCCAGGGTCTCAGTTCAGGGAGTCCAGCAACAAACCTTGGATGAGGGCCTGAGTGGCCAGCTTGGTTAGCATCAGCGGAAAGGGAGTCGGGCCAGGATGCTCTCAGCAGCCCGGCCAGCACATCCTGCACACGGTCTCGTGTGGGGCCCCCTCACCTCATTGAGTCTTTCCAGCACTCGACAGTCGCCAAACCCTGCTAGGCCTTCAGTTCAGAGAGGTGGGCCACATGGGGACGGACACCTCTGCAGCCTGGGAACGGAGGCCATCACAGCTCTCTGTTCTGGGTGTCCCCGTGAGTTGGGGTGGTGCCCTCATCCTCTGGGCAGACCCGTCCCCTCTCCAGGTGAGGGGCTGTACTGACCAGAGCCTCCCCTCCAAGGCAGCCCGGGCTGGTTCTGACGCAGCCAGAGTTCTTAGCACAACCCTATCCTGAAGCAGAAGCTGATGGAGGAAGAGGATCAGCTGCTCGGTTAAGTAATTCCCAGTAGATTTTATAAAGGATCAGTGATTGAATTCAACTGTTGAAAAGTTCTAGGATCAAACTTGCTGGCTTCTTAGCTGTGAGGCACCTTGTGAGGCCGGGTCTTTACCGTCCAGGCAGGTCGTACATCCCACACCAGCGCCGTGGCATCTGGCTGTGTCTGCTGCTCCTTCCTAAAATGTCCACCCGTGGCCTCCATGGTGTCTGGGAGACCTTGCTTTGCTGACCAGGAGTTGTGCTAGGGAAGCCCAGGGGCTGTCTGCTCTGCAGCCTTCTGCCTCTGAGAGTGAGAAGTGCTGTTTAGAGGTGTTGTGGGGGTCCCCAAGAGCACCCTCAGGTTTAACGATTCCCTAGAAGGACTCAGAATTAGTAGAGCTGTTATACTCACGGTTGTGGTTTGTTACAGCAAAAGGATGCAGATTAAAATCCTCAAGGGAGACAAGCTGGTGGGCAGAGTCCAGGAGAGCAAGCACAGCTTCCCGTTGTCCCCTCTCTGTGGAGTTGTGTGTGCAGCCTGCACTCCCCCCACTGTGACGTGTGACATCCCGGAGGCACGGCTGCCTGCCTGGCTGACTAGAGTCTCCAGCCCCTCCAGAGGTCACACTGTGTGGCTCAAGGCCCCCCACCCTGTAAACCACATTGCTGGTGCAGACTGTCAGGCTGACCTGAGGACTCTGGGAAGCAAAGTCACTCTTCAGGCTAATACGAGGGCAAGGAGCCAGACAAGGCCTTTCTCGGGAACACACGGTATGAGCGGCCCGGGCAGCCTGCACATGCAGCAAGGGGCACCAACCTTTGCCTTTGGTGGTTCTCTTGCCACCTAAGACCACTCTACACTGTCACTCCTGCCGGGACGGAGCCCCGCATTCAAGCATGTTCCCCGCCAGCTCCTGCGTCCCTGCTGGTGCGTATGTGTGTCATGCTCCCTGGGAAGGGGAGCGACATTGATGGGGGTAACTCTCAAGTTTCTAGATTCAGCGTATCGACTCCAGATCGACCTCTGCCTGTTGGTTGTTCAAAACCAGAGTTTAATCGCAATCAGGACAAGACACTTAATGCTGGCACCTTCCCCTCCAGAGCTCGGGCGGGACTCAGGTTAGGGTGGGGGCTGCGCCATCCCCAAGTGCTGGCTGAGGATTTACAGAGAGCCTTCCTCTGCGGGTGACGGGGAGCTACAGAAAGTGCAATGCCATCACGTCTCATCCTCCCTAGGAACTCGTGCGCCAGCGAGGGGCCTTGGAGCGCACAGAGAAGATGGTGGACAAGATGGAGCAGGATCTGAAGACCAGCCAGAAGCACATCAACAGCATCAAGAGTGTGTTCGGAGGGCTCATGAATTACTTCAGATCCAAACCCTCAGAGACCCCACCTGTGCAGAATGGCACCCTTGCCCCCCAGCCCAGCAGCAGGTGAGCAGTGCCCGTCTGGCCGGAGCAAAGCAGCAGAGGGGGGTTTAGTGCGGGTGGCCGAGCCTTTCAGGACACTTCTCATGCCTTAAAGAGACCAAAGGACCCTGAAAGTTACTCACTGGGAGGGATTTGTCTTCAGACATTTTGAAACAAGAAGCGTTCTCCACTGCTCTTGATTGTGTGATGTGACCGCTGTTCAGTCTGCAAACTCTGCGTGAATTGGGTCTCCATAAATTACTGCTCCTGGTAATTTGAAAGAGAGAATGTTCACTCTAATTAGTATAAATGTGACTCACTTCACAGAATTTTTGCTTTAAAAAGTTTTCATGTCCAGCTTCCCCATATCTAATTCAAGTTGCCCATTGATTATCATTTTAAAATCAGAGATTATTTTCCTCAAAATTTTTGGCTAGAGGTATAATAAAATCATACTGCAATTTTGGCTGGCATATAAATGCCATGTTTTCAAACGTAAAATAATTCAGTTTCTGCTAAAACGTGATTGTTGCTCATATGTTAGATCGTTGTATCTGTCTTTTATTGTAAAGACAATATCACCACATTACAGAAAATCTACACCTTACCTACCGTAACACAAAGAATGTAGGTTGCTCCCCTTATTCAGTGTTTTCATAATTGCAGTTAGAATATTCATTTGGCTTTGTATCTTGGTCAGAAGAGGCATTTGATTTTCTCACATGGGCACTGTTAGAAAAGACTGCACTGTCACAGGTGCTTTTCCTTTCTAAAAGCTTTCTTCTTCTCGTAACTTTTATCCAAAGGTTGAAAGAAGGCATAAGTACAAGTAAAGACCAGGAGGCACAGTACCAGGCCAGCCACCCAAACCTCAGGAAGCTCAATGACTCAGGTCAGTGCTCCCGCCCACACCTGGGTTCTGCGGGGACACCTTGCACTGGGTAGGGGCGTCAGGGGCCTCAGTGCCTCTCTCAGGGAGCAGGGGGTGTGCGTTATGGCAGGTTCAGCCCTGCTCCCCCATGGAGGGAGGGATAAGGGAGTGGGAGCCTGGCCTGTATAGCTCTGAGATCTTCAGGCAGGGAAACACCTGTGCTGAGTAGGATATGACCCCCCGGACATCCACGGCTTAATCCCCAGGCCCCAGGAATATGTCAGGTCACATGGCAAAAGGGGAATCGTGGTCACAGAGGGAAGTACAGTTGTTGATCGGCTGACTTGAGGTGGGGAGATTATCCTGGGTTTTCCGGTTGGACCCAGTGAAATCGCAAAGGTCCTTTGCAAGTGGGAAGGAGGCAGAGGAGAGAGTGATGGAGTGAGAGGTTTGAAGGTGTGGGGCTGCTGGCTCTCGGGTGGAGGAGGGGCCGCTGCTAAGGATTGACCTCCAGGGGCTGGAAGGGGCCAGGAATCAGATTCTCCCTAAGTGCCTCCAGGGGAACCAACCCCACTGACACCTGGGTCTGAGGCCAGGGAGACCCAGGTTGGACGTCTGACTTCCAGAACCAAAGGATGGTTTGTGGTATTTTGTTGCAGTGACAGAAGGAGGCTAACGTAGCCCCCGAGCCCCAGTGGGCGCAGAAGCGGCCGTGTGGACAAGGAGTGTGAGATAGGAGGTGTTTTGTGTCAGATCGTCCCATTAATATCAAATGATGGGCCCAGAAACATCCCTCATCTGGAAAGGAATCAAGGCCTCCTGGGGGCTCTGTCGACCCCTAGAGAGCCAGGCACATTGGAAGTAACCAGATGCTTCCTGTGCCGCCTGCGGGCACAGCCGAAGGGAGGCTTGGCGGAGGAGGGCCAGGAGGTTCATCTGGGAAGGCAAAAGCCGCAGAGGAAGTGGGAGAAGACTGTGCGCTGAGGGGCTTCCGTAGGCCATGCTGAAGGAGAGACCCCAAGTCTAGAAAGAGATGGTCCCCAGAAGACATAACCTGGGTGACAGGGCTTTTCTGTGTGCATTTGGAAACTGAGGTTCAGAGAAGATTTCTGGGGGTAAATGTGCATCATTTAACGTTTCTTTTTCCGGAGCCTGTGTGGGTTTGCGTGGTGGCTGCTCCAACTGCCATACCATTACGTGCATGAATCTCTTTCCTGAGCTCGAGGGTCCGTGGCTGACCAGGTGACCCATAGGCTGGGGTTCTTTGATCTCCAAGGGGCTGCCCTCAGGAAGTGTCTCCCTCCCGCCCCTTCCCTGTCCCCTGCCTGCCTCTCTCAGTGGCCTCAGAACCAACCGCCTTAGTCCTTCCACCCGTTTTCCAGATTAAGATGACTTTTGTGAAGCGGCATTTCAAGTGTGTCAGTTAACCGTCCTCCTGGTGTTTCTTTGTCAACTCAGACTCCATCCCTGGAGGGGCCGATTCTGCCATGAGCTCCGAGGCTTACCCAAGGAACCCGCACCTGCGCACCTGTCACCAGAGGATTGACAGCAACCTCGGTAAGACCAGAGCACCGCCACCAGCACCACGGCTTGTGTGCGCTGGGGCCCCCCGTTGTCCACCCCTGCACACACACACACACACACACACACACACACGTGCGCGTGTGCAACATCCCAGCCCCTCACCCTCTCTGGGGTCTGCCCGCTTGTCTCCGTCCCCACCTCTTGTCTGGGAGGTGACAGTGACAGGGTCAGGGTCTGGGGACTACCCTGTGCAGCCTGGGCTCTGCCCACCCCCCTCACCACCCGGCCATGCCACCCTGCTTCCTCCGTGTGCCCTGGGCTCGGGCAGGGTCAGGTGAGCAAAACTGGAAGGCTCGCGGGAGGCGGCCCAGCAGGTCAGGCATACATGGGGCCAGCAGCACCTTGGCCACGTGGCCAGGCACCCTGCTTCCTGGGCCTCAGGCTCCAGGGCGCCCTGTTGTAACCACATACCTGCTGGCTTCTCTGGTGTCTCCCTAACCAGTCTCCAGAAACACAGGAGAAGTTCAGTTTTGTCCCTACTTTACACCCAGGGCCCAGAAGGCGAGAATGGAGAGAGGAGGGGGTTATTTGCAGTCGGGTGGAGGAGTTGGCCCCTCAGCAGCCCCCTCTGACCTTTGCTCCCTGCGTGTGAACCTCCCCCATGGCCACCCAGGTCACTTGCCAACCCTCCTTCCCCTTAGGGGATGGCAAAGAGGGTGAGACAGAAAGGAATGCTTCCCCTGCTCTCTCCTCCCAGGGGACGCAGGCCCCCAGCTCTCCCAGGGCAGTGCCCACTCCAGCAGCCCGGGCTACTGGTACAGACAACACGTAAGGCAGACCCACATCCTTTATTTAACCTTCATTTAACCTTTGTTTCTTAGCACATAGACTCATTGTAGAAAACTGTGAAGTGAGGCAAGTGCCCTAAGGAAACCAATACCCAAATTCCACCGTCCAGCAGTGACAACTGCTTTGGTGTCATTCCTTCTGTTTCTCCACCCTGAACCTCAACTGCTCTCTGCCCTTGGAGCCCAGGGGCACCCCGGAGGTCACTGCTTGCTTGTCCTCTGGACTTGGCCCTGGAGCCAAAGGCATCAGGCAGAGGGTGTATCTGCCAGGCCTGACTCCAGAGAAACACAGGGACTGGCGGGCCCTCCGTCCTCCCCACCAAAGGTTTCCCCACCAAGAAAGGCTGGCACTGGTGCCTGCTGGAGGGAAGACCTATTGCAGGGGGCGAGATTCAGGAATGCAGGGAGTGCAGCAGGAAGAAGACCAAGGACAGCCTACCCCAGAGGCTGAGGGTGTGCATTGGGTCGGCAGGGTGAGCGGGACACAGAGCAGCGCAGGGGACCCCAGCACGGCCGTCCATGGTCCCTGCTGATAGGGCCACACGACTGCCCCGGGCAGGTCCCTCTGCCTCTTGGACGCCCGGCCCTGCTGGCGGTCCCTTGCCAGGTGGCCCTCCCTGATCCAGCTTCTCACCCCAGTGCAGCTCCTTGTGGGTCCCAAGCCGTCCCAGCTGCCGGCAGCTCCCTGAGACCTGGGTGTCCTTACAGCTGTCAGTGTCCATGGGATACAGGGGCACAGGCTTTCTTTTCTTTTCGTTGTTTTTGTTGCGTTGGGTCTTTGTTGCTGCACGCCGGCTTTCTCTAGTTGCAGAGAGCGGGGGCTACTTTTTTTTTTTTTTTTTACGGTACACGGGCCTCTCACCGCTGTGGCCCCTCCCGCTGTGGAGCACAGGCTCCAGACACGCAGGCCCAGCGGCCATGGCCCACGGGCCCAGCCGCTCCGCGGCACACGGGATCCTCCCGGACTGGGGCACGAACCCGCATCCCCTGCATCAGCAGGTGGACTCCCAACCACTGCGCCACCAGGGAAGCCCCAGGGGCTACTCTTTGTTGCGGTGCACAGGCTTCTCATTGCGGTGGCTTCTCTTGTTGCAGAGCACGGGCTCTAGGCATGCAGGCTTCAGTAGTTGTGGCACGCGGGCTCAATAGTTGTGGCACATGGGCTTAGTTGCTCTGTGGCACGTGGGATCTTCCTGGACCAGGAATCGAACGCGTGTCCCCTGCATTGGCAGATGGATTCTTTTTTTTTTTTTTGTGGTACGCGGGCCTCTCACTGTTGTGGCCTCTCCCGTTGTGGAGCACAGGCTCCGGACGTGCAGGCTCAGCGGCCATGGCTCATGGGCCCAGCCGCTCTGCAGCATGTGGGATCTTCCCGGACTGGGGCACGAACCCACGTCCCCTGCATCGGCAGGCAGACACTCAACCACTGCACCACCAGGGAAGCCCTGGCAGATGGATTCTTAACCACTGCGCCACTAGGGAAGTCCCAGTAAGACCATTTCTAAAAAATCTGATTCTGCTTAGATTTATGGTGCCATTGCCAACTATTTGTGTATTTTGACCTTTTTCACTTAATATTTTATCTTTAACTTAGTGAAAAGGCTTACAAAGCACCACCTCTTCTGTTTTCCCCCAGCTCTTTCCTAGTAAAAGGGCAGAAAGCAGCTCTGGGTGTGACCCCGTCCCCATACCCTGTGCACATGCACACACACATTCAGGGCACACACATGCACACACACACACACACACACAGGGAAGGGGCTTTATATTCATCTGGACAGAGTCAGTCACGTCACGACTCCCCTCTGCGGTCTGCACAGCCCCATCAGGGGACCCCGGGCCCCTTGGCTGGTCTCCTCCCCACTCATGGTCAGTTCTTTCTTTGTCACTGTGCTAAGGAAGCCCTTCACATACTCGAGGCTGACCATGGTCTTATAGAATTTATTTCTCTTAAAAATGAATTGAGATTGATTTTTACAACTTTTTTAAAAGAAGGGAAATACTTATTATAAAGACTGGAAAAGCCTGAGGTGTATCTCAGATGTGTTTCCAAATGGGGATCTTCCTCTTTGCCACTCTGGACCTGTGCTTGACCCAGCTTTAGGGAGCTGGGGATGTAAGGTTCAAAGGCAGCTGAAAGGTGTGTGGCTCTATATGAATTTCTAAAATAAACACTGTGTACTAACAGTGGGTGTCCTGGTGGGTGGCAGGGAGGAGTGGCTTTCCTGTTAAGCGCTACTGCTTTCTCTTCACTTGCACATGTTTTGGAGCATGTAACCAATGCCCTGGCATCTGGCCTGTCTTCCAGGAAAGAGGGGTCAGTGACTGCAGTGCTGCCGAGCCCATGGGGGGAGCATCTGGGGTTGCAGGTCCCGATGCTGTGACTTGGCTCAGGCCCATGTGTGCTCTCCTGTCCCACAGATGAGCTGTCCGTGGGCCTGGTCCGGCTGAAGGACATTGCCCTGGGGATGCAGACAGAGATTGAGGAGCAGGACGACATTCTTGACCGGCTCACAACCAAGGTGGACAAGTTAGACGTCAACATCAAGAGCACAGAGAGGAAAGTTCGGCAGCTTTGAAGACGGAGGCGGATTTCCACTCCATCGTGATGAAAAGATTTGAAAGGTCTTCTTTTAAACGCCCAAGAAATTTCAGTTATTACTTTAGAATGTGATTTCACATGTGTTTGCAAATGTTGTAAGAGTGGGTCTCAAAAGAGGTTTTGTTGTAGAGAAAGCATGTGCCCCACTTCTCTGAGGGCCCTGACTGGAGGTGTGCGGGCAGAGTGGTGGTCATGCCGGCCTCTGCTTCCGTCTGCTGTGTTTCTCGTCCCCAGGCCTCTGTGAGGTAGAGCGCTGAGGGCCATGTGACCCGTGTTTGTGGGCATCCTTCTCCCCCCGACCTCCACGAGCACATTGTGATGCTCTGAGCCCCTTGGCAGGCGTTTGATTTTAGTAGGAGGGGGTTCAGACCAGCCCTGCTCACTGTGACGCCTGGAAGCACATAGGGAGCTGGGTGAGCCCCGCTGCCCCTGCACAGGGTCAGGAACACGTTCTGCCCTGGCTGGAGGCTCCCTGGCCAGCTGGCTGAGGCCTGCAGAGCGTGAGAGAGGAGCATCACACAGACGTGCTCTACCAAGCTCCCTGCCCTCAGGTCACCTGGACCAGGCCCCCCATCCAAACATGTTTACTCGGTGCCTGGGGTCCCCTGGCCCATCCAGGATTCCCACCCACTCTTCTGTGCTGCTGGCAACATGCCTTGACCCATCACTTGATTCTCTGGCCCCAGTTTTAGGACTGGAGCTCCACTAATGAGACTGACTGTGCACAGAAGGATATGGCTTTAAAAAAAGCCCAGATGTTATCATTCTACCTGGCCTAGCTTGTTCTCTCTTCATTTTACAAAAAAAGAGAATCATTTAAAAGTACTAATTAAAATTGATTTCTGTACTTAAAGGAATTTCTTTACGTTGGTACCTCCAACAAAATAATTGAAGCCACGAGGTCCTGGTCTTTTTAAAAGCAAATAAATTAAAATATTTTGAAGATGGTGAAAGGGACTGATTTTAATAAGACAGATTAGGTTGGAAACCTTAAAATCACAGTGCCTTTCACCCTGAAACCTGGCCCCGGCACGGTGACCTTCACCACTTTGGTTCAGTAGAATATAAACAAAGTCCCTTAAAGCAAAGGAACGTCTTTAAGGGGCAGCAGCAATGCAACAGCGTTTATGTAGCAATTCAAATATAAAAGTTCCATCCCATAATGCCTGACTTTCCTAAATACACTGACAGCCTCTGTGGGCAGACACATCTTTCTGTCATGTTCCAACCGCCCTGTGAGTCTGACCCACATCACTGGGAATGTCACAGGGCGTTTGGATGCTGTGGAAGGTAATCAGACCCACATCTGCTTATCACAAGCCCATCATGGTTGTTCTCCTGGTAACTGGAAAAAGGAAGAATTTTACATGTCCACCCGGCCTACACTGAACGAGTTCACAGGGCCTCCAGCAAAAAGGCTGCTCCAAAGCGTGACACCAGGATGCAGGGCAGCCTGGGGGTGCCTGTCCACCCGGCATGTTCCAGGGTTTTCCTCCGTGACGCCTTCCTCAGTGGGTGTCATGATAACTGTTCCTGCTCCTTGCCCTCAGGCATAGACACGTGGAGATTAGTCAGCACGCCTAGACCTGAGCTTCTCCTTCAAATAAATACAGACAAAGGCCACTGCCAAACACTGTCTGCAGCCCTCCTCTCACGTAATGGGGTTAGTGATTTAACCAATTTGAAGCAAAGTAGCACCTTATTTTGTGTCTTTCGTTGGATTGATGAAGCCGATCACCACCACCCCCTTTTTTACCCCAAGCTGTGGAGGGAGAGTTGCCCTCACTCTTCTAGAAACGTTTCCCTCACACGTCTCCCCGTATATTTGGTTCTGTTCTTGTTCAGATCCCTCATTCTAAAGCCTGGGCCAAGGGCCTGTCTCATCCTCGTGCTGGGCAGCATCTCTGCCGGGTCCCCACCTGCTCCCGCACCCACTGAGGGCCAGTGGCTGCTACTTCACACAGCAGAGCCGCTCACACTTTCAGAGAACAAAGCAGGACAAGAGAAGCCTCCAGGACCTGCGTGTAGTGACTGTGAGCAGAGGAAAACTCTGCCCTCTGGACGCACGTGTCAGGGAGAAATGGGGGTACCCGGCTGGGGTTGTCCTTCTTGCCACATGGGGTCCAGAAGACAGATCTGGAATTCCACGGTCAACCTGGAAACAAACTGTGCCTTCCAAAAAGTGGCTTTTCTAACTCAAGGTTGGTTACATGTTAAGTGTGCTCCTAACTTAACAATAAGCACGTTTTCCTTCGGAGGAACTTTTTAACGTAGTGATTTGTAGTTAACAGTGGCAGGTTGCCTCGTGGACGTCTTTTTTGCGTTATATAGGAAAGGAGACCTGAATTTACCTCAGGTGGCAAGAATGGAAGTACATAAGTGCTTTTTTTTTTTTTTTTGTGGTATGTGGGCCTGTCACTGTTGTGGCCTTTCCCGTTGCGGAGCACAGGCTCCGGATGCGCAGGCTCCGGATGCACAGGCTCAGCGGCCATGGCTCACGGGCCCAGCCGCTCCGCGGCACGTGGGATCCTCCCAGACCGGGGCACGAACCCGCGTCCCCTGCATCGGCAGGCGAACTCTCAACCACGGCGCCACCAGGGAAGCCCACATAAGTGCATTTTAATTTCTCTTTCTTTAACTTCTTTTTGTGAATATGTGATTTTAAGTGTACACCACAGCAATTTAGTAAAAATCTTATACTTTGCCTACATAGGCCTTTTCTGCAGAATTTTTAAAGTTACCAATGTTGTTAAGCGTCTTCAGCTCTGATGGGTGAAATGTGTACAAAACGATGAGCGAGTCATTAAAAGTGCACATGGGAGGAGGGGCTTCTGCTCAGAGTGTGTGTCAGGGCAGCTCTTGTACTTCATGCCTTCAACTCAACAAATGACCATATTCCTTAAAATAAAATGTGAAGTTGTTTTTTAATCAAACTTTGCCTCCTGTGAGGTCCTTTTCAAAGAGCTGGTGGCGGCGGGGGGGAACCCTCCTTGTTGAGTCCTCAGGTGTTTGGTTCTGGCTGCCACGTCTCGTGCTTCTTGAAAGCCTGTCAGTCCATCTGTCCTGCCTCCCGGTGCCTCTGCAACACTGTCCAGCTCAGGGCTTGGCACACCCTCGAGGTCCAGAGATTGGACGTTTTAGGCTCACAGGCCAAACAGTATCTTCACGTCATCTTCCCTGTGTCCATCCCTAATGACCTCACTTTAAGTTAATTACCTCTGTAAAGACCCTGTCTCCAAATGTCACGTTCTGAGGTTCTGGGGGTTTAGGGCTTCAACATATTAATGTGGAGGGGGTTGGCAGGGACCTGACATCTGACAGCCTTTATCTTCTTGGTGGGAACAGAGAAAGAGGATGGTAGAGGTGGATCATCAGGGAAGGGCTGTCAAAGGCCCAGCTGAGATGGGGACTCAGAAGGACCCTAGTAATTAACACCTTTTATAGACTTTTTAAAATAGTGGGGTTTCCAGCCCTGGAGTCACCAGGTGCTTTCGTGGCTGGAGTTCAAGAGCAGGCCTCCTGCCTGGGGCTGCCAGCAGAGCCGAAGAAGGCAAGTGAGAAGCCAGAGCTCTGGCCTGAGGCCTCGGGAGAGGGTCTGGCTCCTTGACTGGATCACCAGGCTGAAGTGTGGGCGCTGGCCCTGGAGCTTGGAGCAGAGGATGACTGACACGGATCTTTGCACTTTAGTGCCTCGGATTCTCCCAGAAGAATTCTCCTGAAGTCTAGGCAGGACCCGACTTGAAAGTAGGCCAAGAGCCAGGAGTGAAGCAAGTCGCATGAACGTGCACAACATTGCTTCCCCCACAGAGGCGGCTTTTAGGGCTTTGGACCCACAGAGGACAGAGACAAACCTCAAACCAGGGGCACCACCAGGCCATTTAGAAATTAAGTCAAAATCAAGTTCTGCTAGGGTTTGATTGACTTTTTTTTAACATTTTACTTTGAAGTTTCAGTTCTTGGAGACAGGCTGGTGCTAATCATGCCAACCCACCACTTAAAAACCTGCTCTGGGGCTTCCCTGGTGGCGCAGTGGTTGAGAGTCTGCCTGCCGATGCAGGGGACGCGGGTTCGTGCCCCGGTCCGGGAGGATCCCACATGCTGCGGAGCGGCCGGGCCCATGAGCCATGGCCACTGAGCCTGCACGTCCGGAGCCTGTGCTCCACAACGGGAGAGGCCACAACAGTGAGAGGCCCGCGTACTGCAAAAAACAAAAACAAAAACAAAAAACCTGCTCTGGCTCCCAGCATGGTTACAACAACAGTGCTTTTAGGGGAGCTAGCACATGATACCACTTCCACAGCCCCAAGTGGGGGTTCCAGGCCCACAGGCCAGAGCGGGCCAGTTTCTTACAGAGACTCACCAAAGTAACAATGACTATTTTATTTTATTTTTTATTATTTATTTATTTATTTTTGGCTGCACCCCGCGGCTTGCAGGATCTTAGTTCCACAACCAGGGATTGAACCCAGGCCCCAGCAGTGAAAACACCGAGTCCTAACCACTGGGCCACCAGGGAATTCCCAACAACGACTTTTAAAATGAGCTAGAAGGCCATAATTACTCATTTACAACAAGAAATATAATTGTCAAACAATTTAAGCTGGAGTGTAAGCTGCAAACTCGATGGGACTCCGGAGCTTGTGCCCAGTGCAGGGTGAGCACTCAGCAGGTTTCTGTAAATGAATGGCTTAAAAAAAACGAAGGCCATAGGGGAGTGAAATTCTTGTCCAGTGGATACGTGAAAATGTGCTCAACATCACTAGCCATCAGGGAAATGCCAAGTCAAAACCACAATGAGCTATCACCTCACACCTGTCAGAAAGGCTGTCATCAAAAAGATAACAAAAAGTGCTGGTGAGGGGCTTCCCTGGTGGCACAGTGGTTAAGAATCCACCTGCCAATGCAGGGGACACGGGTTCGATCCCTGGTCTGGGAAGATCCCACATGCCACAGAGCAACTAAGCCCACATGCCACAACTACTGGAGACCGCGTGCCTAGGTCCCATGCTCCACAGCAAGAGAAGCCACCGCAATGGGAAGCTCACGCGCCACAATGAAGAATAGCCCCTGCTCGACACAGCTAGAGAAAGCCTGCACACAGCAAGGAAGACCCAGTGCAGCCAAAAATAAATAAATAAATAAAAAACACAGTGAGATATCACCTCATAGCCGTCAGAAAGGCTGTCATCAAAAAGACAACAAATAAGGGCTTCCCTGGTGGCGCAGTGGTTGAGAGTCCGCCTGCCGATGCAGGGGACACGGGTTCGTGCCCCGGTCCGGGAGGATCCCACATGCCGCGGAGCAGCTGGGCCTGTGAGCCATGGCTGCTGAGCCTCTGCGTCCGGAGCCTGTGCTCCGCAACGGGAGAGGCCACAACAGTGAGAGGCCCACGTACCACAAAAAAAAAAAAAAAAAAAAAAAGAGACAACAAATAAAAAGTGTTGGTGAGGATGTGGAGAAAAGGGGAGACCCCAGTGCGTGGTTGGTGGGAATGTGAACTGGTGCAGCCACTGTGGAAAACAGTGTGGAGGTTCCTAAAAAAGTTAAAAATAGAACTATCATATGATCCAGCAATTCCACTTCTGGGTATTTATCCAAAGGAAACGAAATCACTATCTTGAAAAGGTATCTGAACCCCAATGTTCACTGCAGCACTATTTACAGTAGCCAAGATGTGGAAGCAACCTAAGTATCCATCGACAGATGAATGGAAAAAGAAGATACGAGGTACACACGCACCCGAATATTATTCACCCATAAAAAAGAAGGAAACCCTGCCATTTACAATAAAATAGATGGAACGTGAAGGCATTATGCTAAGTAAAATAAGTCAGACAGAGAAAGACAAATACTGTATGATCTCATTTATATGTGGAATCTAAAAAAACAAAAACAGGTTCTTCCCTGGCGGTCCAGTGTTTAGAACTCGGTGCTTCCACTGCACGGGGCACAGTCAATCCCTCGTCAGGGAACTAAGATCTTGCAAGTCACGTGGCGGAGCCAAAACAAATAAATAACAAAATAAAATAAAAACAGAGAGCAGAGTGGTGGCTGCCAGAGGTGGGGAATGGTGGTGGGTGAAATGGGTGAAGGTAGTCATAAGGCACAAACTTCCAGTTATAAATAAGTTCTAGGGATGTAATGGGCAGCATGGCAACTGTACTTAACACTGGATTGTGTATTTGTATGCTGCATACTTGAAATTTGCTGAGAGTA